>NC_066880.1:28454431-28784431 GCF_022985175.1 Labeo rohita | reverse complement strand
ATTATTTATTTTCCTTTTTTATTATTAAATGTACAAAGTTTGTTCCTTACTGAGAAGCAACCAAAAATGTTAATATAATAAATAAAAAATAATATATAAAAAGAATAAACTGTTAATAAAACAAAACAAACATTGTAATTTTTTTTTTATAAATTGTTTTGTTTTTTGAATTTGATTGAAGCATAATACACTGCGCCACAATTTAGTTTTATTTAGTTTTTTATTATTATTATTATTATTATTATTATTATTATTATTATTATTATTGCATGCACCTAATAATCACTAAATATTTATTCTTGTATTATTATTATTACTATTATGTGCATGCAACTTAAGATGTCAATGTATATTTTTACTTGTAAAAATTTTTGTAAATATATTTTTAAAATTAGTATGTATTATTATTATTATTATTATTATTATTATTTAGTTTTATTGTTTATACTAATAATTCTTATTGCATTCACCTAATAATAATCACTAAATACTTATCCTTGAAAAGTTTAAATATGCAAATGATGCATTATAAAATAAAACATACACTAATTTGCATATATTTCCAGAATCAAAATCTAAACATTGGATAAAGACAGATTCAAAGGTCTTGCTTGATTTAATACACTGCACAACACCCAAAAAAGTATTTGTAAGCTTAAAAATGTTAGTAGTCTTTTAAAAAATGAACATTTTTTTTTTTTTACAATGTACATATTACAATTTTTGCTCCAGAAGCCGATGCAGTTTTGAATCAGTGTTGGATGAATCAGTTGATTCAGAATGATTCAAGTGATTTGTTTATCAAGTGTAACAATGTAACGTTCAAAAAGAGTCACTGAAAGATCAACACCTCTAATGACGGTCTGTTTGTAACACAGACAAACAAACTGATACTAACGGTGAAAGATATTTGTTCCAAATGATACAACAATAGATGCAGACATTTCAGAGGTGTGGCTTAACGCAAAACAGCACAGATGAATAGAGTAAAAATTATTGAAGTGAATGTGTTTTATGAAATGTTGTTTAAATATGCAAATGAGGCATTATTTAAATAAATATGCACTAGTTTGCATATATTACCAGAATAGAAGTCTAAAGATTGGATAAAGGCAGGTCTTCAAAAGTCTTGTTTGATTTTGTTGTATTAGAGGGGATTTTGGATATCTCCTTCTTTCACCTTATGAATCAGAAAATACAGACAGACAGTATCAACAGACAGTAAAATACAGTTTCACCTTGTTTCCATGGACGAAGTCTAACATATAGTTAGTTTTGTTGTTGTTGTGCTTCTTATTTATTATTATTATTATTATTATTATTTAATTGTATTATTATTATTATTATTATTATTATTTAATTGTATTATTATTATTATTATTATTATTATTGCATGCACCTAATAATAATTACTAAATATTTATTCTTGTTTATTATTATTATTATTATTATTGTTAATGTGCATGCAACTTTTATTGTCATTGAATGTTTATACTTGTAAATTATTATTGCATGCACCTAATAGTTGATAAATATTTATTGTATTATTATTTTTGTTATTATTATTATTATGTGCATGCAACTTATGATGTCAATGAATATCTTTATAGGGCTGTCAAATGATTAATCACGATTAATCGCATACAAAATAAAAGTTTGAGTTTGCCTAATATATGTGTGTGTACTGTGTGTGTAATTATGGATATATAATTACAAACACATTTATGTATATATTTAAGAAATATTTACAAGTATATGAATTTATTTTAATTATTTAATTAATTATATATAAATAAATATTTTGTACGTATATAACATTTATCTTTAATTTTTACATTAATTTGTGTGCATTTATATATACATGGTAATTACATACAGTACACAGACATTAGGCAAACTCAAACTTTTATGCATTTAATCACGATTAATCGTTTGACAGCCCAATTTTTACTTTTAAAAAAGTAATATTTTTTAAATTATTATTATTATTTATTATTATTATTGCATGCACCTAATAATAATCACTAAATATTTATTCTTGAAATATAAATAGCAAATGGGGCATTAATCTGCATTCATTTCCAGAATCAAGTTTTGTTTAATTTTGTTGACGTATTGGAGAGGATTTGGGGTTTTTCTTTCTATCACTTTATGAATCAGAAAATACTGTCAACACACAGTAAAAAAAAACATTTTGAAACATTTTGTTTTAGGTATGAAACGTTATTAAAAAAACTGTATCATATCTTGTATATGATGAAGTGCTTCTGAAGTCTAAACAAACTCACTGCGTTTAAAGATACAGATTGGAATTGAAATCTACAGGAGAAAATAGGTAAAGTGCAATAACAAACACTTAAATGTCTATTTTGGATGTTTTCTTCCCACTAGTTTGAAAGAAAACATGCTATGGAGCAAAACAGACCAAAAATTAGATGAAAAAACAACGGTTTCACCCGTAGCATCTTGCCTTAAAGGGACAGTTCACCCAAAAATAAAAATTCTGTTATTAATTACTCACCCTCTTGTTGTTCCAAACCTGTAAGACCTTCGTTCGTCTTCAAAACACAAATTAAGATATTTTTGAAATCCGAGAGCTTTCCGACCCTTCTGACAGCACGTTCAATTGACAAAATAGTCAAGTAATTAATGACGGATTTTTCATTTTTGGATGAACTATCCCTTTAAATGTCTAAATATTTTTTAGTGTATACAATGTGTTTGATGTTTGTCAGTGCAGGTGTGGTTTCGTCCACCGGAGGGCATCAGCGCGCCGCTTCTTTACTGCCTTTGAAATGACATTCAGTGAGGAAGGAGCTGCTCCTCCCCCGTCTGTGATTGGCTGCCGCTGGTACACACAGTACATGTTCTGACACAACACACTATTGAACTTCTGAATCAGCACACAGGCATCCAATAACAATGAGGGGAGCTCAGATGAAAACTGAGTCCTTATGAGATGTCTCACAATGTCTGTCTCCCCAGCAGAAATCACTGCAGCCCACACAGTGAGGAGCTTTTCTGGGACGGGGTGATCAGGTGAGACGCGTGAAGCTCATCAAACATTCACATCCAGCCCTCCGTCTCTTATGTAACCCGTCCAGCTGGTGTATCCAGGGAGGTTTCCCAGGGCTTAGGGAGCGTAATTGCCCGACGCAGTGAGGATGCCTGGGGCTCCTGGACGCTTTTGTGAGGTGTGAAGACGTTCTATATTTGGACAGTTTAGAGATGGACCGACTGCGTTGTTCGCTTTACAAAGCCACACATCTGTCATATTCAGAAATTTCATTTCATTTCCTTGTGCCAAACAAATAAGCCCCCAGATTCGGGTGTCTTAGAGCTCTGGCAGATTTATATTGGATTGAGTTTTCATCATTTGGAGCGTTTTGGCCTGTGAATGAGCCCGGTGACATTTGCATTATTAGGATTTAGATGTTACATAATGCAGAGTCCCGGCAGCACAAACCTGTCTGTAAACACTTCCCTCCTGGCGTTTTACTTTTCCACAGGCTTTATTTGCGGTTAATGTATAAAACCAAAGTTGACAGTATAATTGGCCATGAGAGATTGAGTGTAATTAGCCTTATGGTGCAGGAATTACATCTTCGCAGCTGTTAGGGTGAACAGTTTTTCGTCTATTTTGCAGACTTGTTTCAAAATATGAATGTATAAGTAAGTGACATATTTTAGGTCTTGCAACTGGTCACAGTGTCTTTTACATTTTCCATAATGTTTAAATAATTTTAATTTAATTGTAACTTTTTGCATACATTGGTTTTGAAAGATCTTGTATGACAATAAAAGTTTAAAAGAAAAATATACCATGGAGTTGCTCAACAAAGTCATGCTACATGGATATTATTATTATTATTGTTGTTATTATTATTATTATGTGCATGCAATGTATGATGTCATTGAATATTTTTACTTTTTAAAAAAAAATTGTATTTATTATTATTATTATGTGCATGTACCTTTTTAAGGCATTGAATGTTTATAAATGCTTGTAAATAATAATAATTATATTATTATTATTATTATTATTTTGCATGCACCTAATAATACATCACTAAATATTTGTCCTTGTAAATCATTATTATGTGCATGCACCTTTTATTATTATTATTAATAATAATAATAATTATTATTATTATTATTATTATGTGCATGCAACTTATGATGTCTTATAAAAATGTATAGTTTTATATTATTATTATTATTATTATTGCATGCACCTAATAATTGCTAAATATTTGTTTTTGTTTTATTATTATTATTATTATTATTATTATTATTATTATTATGTATGTACCTAATAATACCATCACTAAATATTTGTCCTTGTAAATCATTTTTATTATTACTATTATTATTATGTGAATGCACCTTTTAAGTCATTGAATGTTTATACCTGTATATTATTATTATTATTATTATTATTATTATTATGTGCATGCAACTTATGTCAGTGAGTTTTGTACTTGTAAAAATTAATAGTATTATTATTATTATTATTATTATTATTGCATGCACCTAATAATCGCTAAATATTTGTTTTTGTTTTATTATTATTATTATTATGCATGTACCTAATACTACCATCACTAAATATTTATCCTTGTAAATCATTATTATTATTACTTTTATTTTTATGTGAATGCACCTTTTAAGTCATTGAATGTTAATACCTGTAAATTATTATTATTATTATTATTATTATGTGCATGCAACTTATGTCAGTGAGTTTTGTACTTGTAAAAATTATTATTATTATTATTATTGCATGCATCTAATAATTGCTAAATATTTATTCTTCTTTTTTGTTGTTGTTATTATTATTATTATTATTATTATGTGCATGCAACCTATGATGTAGTTAAATATTTTACTTTGAAAAAATTATTATTATTATTATTATTATGATGATGCATGTACCGAATAATACCATCACTAAATATTTATCCTTGCAGATCATTATTTGTATTGTGTATGCACCTTTTTAAGTCATTAAATGTTTATACCTGTAAATTATTATTATTATTATTATTATTATTAATATATGTGCATGCAACTTAAGTGAATATTTTACTTGTAAAAAAAAAAAAAAAAATTATTATTATTATTATTATTATTATTATTAATAATAATATTATTATTGTGCATGCACTTAATAATACAATCACTAAATATTTATCCTTGTAAATCATTATTATTATGTGCATTCACCTTTTAAGTCATTGAATGTTTATACCTGTAAATTATTATTATTATAATGTCAGTTAATATTTTTAGTTGTAAAACATGAATAGTATTTAGTAATAATAGTATAGTATTATTATTATTATTCAGTATATAGAAGAAAAGTTTGAGATAGAGTATAGCACATCACATCAAAGAGCATAACTTTTTATTAACTTTTCATATTTCTTCTTAACCATCCAATTATAAAAAATGTCAGTCTACAATTTCTCTAGTGCAGAGAATTGTATTCATAAGCTGCAGTTTTATAACAGCACGTCATATGATAACAAAGCAGAATGCAAATTCATTTTCATTTCCTTTGGCTCTTTATAAATATTTATGCTATCAAATCTCTTATCAGGATATTGCAGACAGCAGCGAATTCTATTTTGGATCGCGTGTGTTGTTCCAAGATTGATTTTGTATATTTGTTAGCAGCAGCGGAGAGACGATGCTATGGCTAACATCAGGCATCTTTTGTCCAGTTATTTGTTATAGATGTTAGTTCTTCACATCTGCCATACTGGATCAAAGGGGAAGGTGTACGTCCAGCCGTTCGTTCACTTTAGAGCCCCTTCAGACCGCTTGAGCTCAAATAAAGAAGTGCCTAAATTAGCCCGACTCCAGCAGAAACACGTGTGAGACTGACAGAGAGAGACAGAATACATTCATTTTCACCTGTCTCAGACTGTCAAATATAATATCAGCACATTAGAATGATTTCAGAAGGATCATGTGACCCTGAAGACTGGAATAATGATGCTGAAAATTCAGCTTTGATCACAGGAATAAATTACATTTTACAATATATTTCCATAGAAAACAGCTGTTTTAAATTATAATAATATTTCATAATTTTTACTGTATTTTTGATCAAATAAATGCAGCCTTGGTGAGCAGAAGAGACATCTTTCAAAAAAAAAAACATTGTAATTTTTCCATTTGTGTATATAATGCAATAACTACCCACATGCTGCTCTCAAACAAGGCAAGCGCTCGGCGGATCAAAACACACTTGCATTTCTGCCTTCTGACAGTTCTACTTTTTAAAGTTCATCTCCTGTAGAGTGTTTATGGACACAGCTAGACTGCAAATGAAATCTGCCGTAGTGTGGCTTCATCATTTACCCGGTGAACTGAGCTAGTGCTGAAATGTTGGGATTTGTGGAAGCCGCCATCTTGGCTCTGTGCCAGTGACAGCAGCACTCCAGTGAGCATGATAGGGGAGCTTAATGAGGGAGAGTTATATCTGGAAACGGGATATAACACCCGCTGACGCGTCCACCCATACTCGCTGTGGCCGTCCATCACTTCTGTCCGGTCAGAGATCCGCCGCCTCCTCGCCACCAAGAGCTTCAATTGGTACGTCACATGAGCAATGATCTTGTGCTCACGTCGCCGGCCAAACGCATCAGAGCACATCAAAAAAGATCCACGGATCCATCCATCAGCGTAAGGTGAATCTACAGTCGGTGAACTGCATGTTCTCAAAGAACACAATGTGCACTTCTGTTAAACAACGGCTGCTCGGCAACACACTGTAAACAATAACATGCTGAATGTAGAGGAGACGGTACAGTCTCCGCTAAAAGAGCCAGTCACCTTGCTGTTACAAAAAACAAAGTCCTGCCATACAGAAAAGAAACCAATCAGTCCTGCCTTACAGTAAAAGAGCCAATTACCTTTTTGAAAAGAAAGTCTTGCCTTACAGTAACAGAGCCAATCACTTTTCTGACAGAGAAAATAAAGTCCCGCCTTACAGTAAAATAGCCAATTACCTTTTTGAAAATAAAGTCTCGCCTTACAGTAAAAAAGCCAATCACCATTTTGAAAAGAAAGTCCCGCCTTACAGTAAAAGAGCCAGTCACCTTTCTTACAAAGAAAAGATAGTCCCTCCTTACAGTAAAAGAGCCAATCACCTTTCTGATAGAGAAAATAAAGTCCCGCCTTACAGTAAAAGAGCCAATCACCTTTCTTCCAGAGAAAATAAAGTCCCGCCTTACAGTAAAAGAGCCAATCACCTTTCTTACAAAGAAAAGAAAGTCCCGCCTTACAGTAAAAGAGCCAATCACCCTTCTGACAGAGAAAAGAAAGTCCCGCCTTACAGTAAAAGAGCCAATCACCTTTCTGACAGAGAAAAGAAAGTCCCGCCTTACAGTAAAAGAGCCAATCACCTTTCTTACAGAGAAAAGAAAGTCCCGCCTTACAGTAAAAGAGCTAATCACCTTTCTGATAGAAAAAACAAAGTCCCGCCTTACAGTAAAATATCTAATTACCTTTCTGACAGAGAAAAGAAAGTCCCGCCTTACAGTAAAAGAGCCAATCACCTTTCTTACAGAGAAAAGAAAGTCCCGCCTTACAGTAAAAGAGCTAATCACCTTTCTGATAGAAAAAACAAAGTCCCGCCTTACAGTAAAATATCTAATTACCTTTCTGACAGAGAAAAGAAAGTCCCGCCTTACAGTAAAAGAGCTAATCACCTTTCTGATAGAAAAAACAAAGTCCCGCCTTACAGTAAAATATCTAATTACCTTTCTGACAGAGAAAAGATAGTCCCGCCTTACAGTAAAAGAGCCAATCACCTTTCTTACAGAGAACATCCCGTTCTCTATCACCTTTCTGATAGAGAAAAGAAAGTCCCGCCTTACAGTAAAAGAGCCAGTCGCCTTTCTGAAAAGAAAGTCCCGCCTTATTGCTACTTTTATAAAAAAAAAAAAATCTTTTACCAGGCCTGGTATAATCAGATTTTTAGTTGATTTTTTTGAATTCAGTCTTCAGATTGAGTAAATATACCAGTCAACAAGTTGCAAGTAAACTGAACTCAGATTTGCAGTTTAAATTTGTTTGTAATCATTTTAGTTGAATCAAGACGACAGTACAAAAATGTATTTTCAAACCACACAGTTGTCTAGAACTAGTGGTGAGAACAAACTGAAGCAAATGTCAGTATATCGTCCATCAGATTCAGCGGTCGGTCAGATGAGGCTCAGTGGCCTGTTTGCTTTCAGTCTCCGCTGACCTCAATGTGTGCACGGCAACTAAATCTGGACCTTTCCACTTGAGATCTGGGAAGTTGGCAACAGAATTGCCGTCACTCTTTTTCCCGTTGGCTGCAGAAGTTCTGCAGAGTTTTGTCTGTGCTTTGGGAGCCAGTTTGATGTGTATTTTGACAGCTGGAGGAGACTGAGTCACGGCCTTCTCTGGAGCGAGATGCTCTCTGGAGTTCAGAGATGATTCAATAGCCCGTAGCTGAGCGGACCACAGACTCAACTCCAAAAAACACGCATAAACAAGCCATGTGCTTCATACGGGCCTAGCCGTGTCACGACTGGCAAACTCAAGCATCTGTACCCGCGGGTCGGGACCCTGTGTGCTTGCTCGTCCTGCACCGAACACTCAAAAATAGCTGTGAATACATTGCTGGAGTCAACACATTACCATAGCTGTGGCCAGAGGCTCATCTGATTAACATGGTGCAGCCAAACCTGCTCTGAGATGTCAGAACTACACCGTTATGGGGACAAAAACAAGTTTGTCCATTGATGACCATTCAGATGTAGCTGAGAACTTATTATAGCAACTGCAGCGTGTTTGTCTTTGAATAACTGTCAGTATCTAACATAAACATCAACATCAGAGCCATATTTCACCCAAAAATTAAAATGTTTTAAACCAGCATGACTGACTTTCTTCTATAGAATGCAAAAGAAGATATTTTGGACGCCAGTGTGATTTGGACCCCATTGATTAAATTCCTATTTTGAGAATATCTTTTGTATTCCACAAAAAATGCATGTTTGGGATATACATTTATACATTTAGCAGGCACTTTAATCCAGAGGGAGTTACAAATGAGGAACAAAAGCAATTAATCAAAGAGCCAACAATATTCATAATGTTGCTAAGCCTGTTTCGATAATTAATTGTCAGACAAATCATTGCATTTAACATTTTTTTGTTTTGATGTCACTTACAGTATTACAGTTTTTTTTTTTTTTACTTAGAATTGTATATATTAATATAATGTAATATAATTGTATATATTAATATATATTTATAATAAAAATAAGCCCATATGATTTTCTTTAATGTGAAAAATTTATATTTATATCATTAATGTCTATAATATAATATAATATAATTAATAAAAAAGTAAAAATTTATATTTATATCATTAATGTCTATAATATAATATAATTAATAAAAAAGTAAAAATTTATATTTATATCATTAATGTCTATAATATAATATAATTAATAAAAAAGTAAAAATTTATTTTGTATTATTTGTGTCACTTAGAATGTAAGCCTAATACATTATAATATTTTTAAATATAGATTCATATATGATTATAAAATTTATAATACAAAATAGGCCCATGTTGTTTATTTTAATGCTGTAAAAATGTATGTTTATATATTTATAAATTATAAAATATTTTTGAAAAATATTTATAACTAATATAAAGTATTTTAACATATATATTAATTATATATAAAATATTTATATATTAGTTATTAAAAATATACTATAACCACAATATAATATAATAAAATAATATATATATATATATATATTGCCCTATTTGGAAGACAGAATGTGATTGAAATTTATTGACTATCATTATTATTATAATTTTTTACAATATAGATTCATATATTATAAAATGTATAATAAAAATAGGCCCATGTGGTTTATTTTAATGCTGTAAAAATGTATACTATTTATATATTTATAAAGTTTTAAATATTATAAAATATGTGTAAAAAATATTTATAACTAATATTAAATATTTTAACATGTATATTAAATATATAAAATGTTTATATATTCGTTTTTTTAATATAATATAATATAATTTAATATATAATTGTCCTACTTGGAAGGCAAAATTATTTTGGTTATCCCAAATAATTGCAATTGCATCAAATAACCATGATCAGATAGATCAATAATCACAACAGGCCTAAATATACATAAGAATATTCATAAAAAGAACATTTTATTCTGTATTATTCATGTCAGTTACAGTGTAAGCCTAATACATTACTATTTTTATTTATATAGATTCATACATAAAATGTGTAATAAAAATATGCCCTGTAAAAATGTATATTTATATATTTATACATTCTAAAATATTCTAAAATATATTTAGAAAATATGTATAACTAATAAAAATATATCTAAAATATTTTAACATATATAAATTATGTCTAAAATATTTATATATTAGTTATTTATAATATAGTATAACCACAATATAATTTCTGTTAATTGGATGGCGAAATGTGATTTAAACTGATTGTCTCAAATAATTGCTATTAGATCAAAAAAACACAATCAGACAAATAATCTTTAATTTCAACATTCATGAACATAGGTGAGATTATACATAATGAGAATAAATGTCATTCTGAAGCGTGTTTTTCAGAGACGTCTTAGGAACCTTCAGCTGTTTTCCTGTTGTGTCAGTGTTCAGTCTGGAGTTTGAGGTCCATGATGTTGTTGTTGATCAGCCGTGATTTGGCGCTGGCCTGTAGGGAGCACTGACGTGTTGTCGGTGAGAGATAAACACACAAACAAATGCACATGGAGTCTCCAGCCTGCAGCTTTGCTCAATTAACGCCTTGATGGTGGGGCTGGACGTGCTTCCTTCTCCCATGGTGAGACCGGCTGGAGGGGCTGCATGGGATATGCCGGAGAAAACCAACCTTGAAAACATACTGCTTTAGCATATTTACTTTTTCACATCCAGTCATCTGCTGAGCGAGTATTGATCGGATGTCCAGGCGAGCCTGGGTAGATATTGATTTGCAGTCTTTGGCAAGGCAAATATATAGTTTTCAGTGCTTTCGATGAAGTGAAACGTCATACGGCTTCATAACTTGGGCTGGTTTTCGCCTGCATGTATCATACATTATGCAAGTGCAGTACAAAATCAACTCCAAACTCCAGTCTGATGCCATCTGTAAACATAACAGACATTGCACTGCAAAGAAATGATCTTCTCACTAAGTGTGTTTGTCTTGTTTTGCAGTGCAAATATCTAAACTTTCCTAAATCAAGAGTGAAATTTCTAAAAAAAAAAAAAAAAATGTATCAAAATGAATTAAGTTTAAGCTTAAAGCAAAAGAAAATGTCTGCTAATTGGGTCGAGAAAAAAAAAACTATTCCCATTTGAATTCAATTTATTTTTCTGACTATGGTTGAAGTCAAAAGTTTACATACACTTCGCAGAATATGCAAAATGTTAGTTATTTTTCCAAAATAAGAGGGATCATACAAAATGCATGTTTTTTCATTTAGTACTGACCTGAATAAGATATTTCACATAAAAGACGTTTACATATAGTCCACAAGAAAATAATAGTTGAATTTATAAAAATGATTCTAAATACTGTATTGTTACCTGAATGATCCACACCTGTGTTTTTTTGTTTAGTGATAGTTGTTCATGAGTCTCTTGTTTGTCCTGAACAGTTAAACTGCTGCTGTTCTTCAGAAAAATCCTTCAGGTCCCACAAATTCTTTGGTTTTTCAGCTTTTTTGTGTATTTGAACCCTTTCCAATAATGACTGTATGATTTTGAGATCCATCTTTTCACACTGAGGACAACTGAGGGACTCATATACAACTATTACAGAAGGTTCAAACACTCACTGATGCTCCAGAAGGAAAAACAATGCATTAAGAGCTCAGGGGTGAAAACTTTTGAACAGAATGAAAATGTGTACAGTTTTTCTTATTTTGCCTAAATATCATATTTTTTCATTTAGTACTGTCCTTCAGAAGCTGCAGAAGGTACTTGCAGAAGATGCAGAAGATAGAATTTACCCTGATCTTCAAATTTACCCCGGCTCTTAATGCATTGTGTTTCCTTCTGGATGCATTTTGTATAAATCCTCTTATTTTTTTAAATAATTAACATTTTGCAGATTCTGCAAGGTGTATATAAACTTTTGACTTCATGTGTATGTTCTTGTTCTAAGCTTGAACTCATACATTGATACATTTTTCAGGAAACAAAAGACTTAATATCTTATGTCATTTTGCTTGAATCTAGTTTTAAGAATGTTTATACTAAAATACAAGGCGAAAATACTAAGAAAATTATTTTTTGCAGTGTAAACTCATTTAACCAACCCAGGCTCGTTAAATAAGGTGCTTCTACCTGCCAAAAACGCACTTGTACATACAATTCACTGCAGTTTCCAGCTGAAATGAACACTAGTGGCAGTAAAACACCAACAACTTTTATTCCTTTTTACGCGAATTATGATTACAGTGACAGATTATCAATTAATAAAGACATATTTTAAAGTAATTTCTTGCACGATACTATGTTATGAACTCAAAACACTGACCATAGTGCATGATTTGTAAACTAACATATTTTGATGTTTGCATTTCATAAACGGCTCATATCTTTGTCTTTTCTGATGTAGTAAACTTGCTTGGTAGCACACCCGGTGCAGCATTGGACTTACGATGTGAAGTGCTCACGTACAAGTCTGTCAAACACGAGTCTTGATAAAAGAGCTCAGAGACTTGTAGAAGCAAGATAAAATGACATTTGCTTCAGCAAATGGGTTTTTAACTCACATTTGCTTTTGTTAGCACTGTCGGTTAGATTTATGGTCAAATGCACTACAGCTTTAACTTTTAAGTGCATTTCAAAATGTTGCCAGATTCACATTCATTCAGTTTCAGATCATTCACTTGACATTTCACTTTGAAAGTGTTGCAAAACCTACAAGAAGCAGCGAAATGTCATTTTGCACAAATGCACAGGCATGTTTTTCCAGTGAGCCTGAGTTGCACTAAACGGGACTGACTGTAAAGATGACAGTGTGAGAGTAATAATCAGTAAAAATAGCAGTGTGTGTGTGCCGGCGCACGTGTTTGTTGCTTCGCACACTAATGCTGACCTTTTCTGATGGCAGGATCTTCTCCATTTCGCTGAAAATGGATGCTGTTGATTTTCATTTTAGTTTGCCAGCAGTTCGGTCTTGCTTGGTGAGTGAAATACAATAGCTCCTTGATAAACACACATGTTTGTGAAAAAGGAGCCCTTTCACTCGAAATGGTGCACATGCACTGGCTAAATTTGAGCTTGTACTAACATCTAATGTCAATATCTGATTTCTTTGGTTACGTCCTCTTATTTTCAAGGTCTCTGATGGCTTGTGCGGTAAGAAGCGCTCGCCACAAATGATATCTGTGAGAAAACCTGCGGCGTCGGTTACAATGCGCACTGTGTTTCTGAGGGAAAGGTCACTTAGTCATCTGTATTCAACATAATCAAAACAGTGCACGACGGAATTAGCATTAGCAGCTAACATCGCAAATCCTCCCTTTACATCAGTTCATCTAAAAATGGATGAGGTGCAAATGCAGTTTGGATATGAAACTACGTGTAATATGCCATCTCTACACAGAGTGTGATTTAAGTTGTTTTACACTATGTCGCTCACTAAGTGCTTGTTTAATATTGTGGTTTATATAATGACCCCCCAAAATGGGGCCTGTATATACAAGACAGACACATACGTTTGCATGTTGACATCCTGAATGACAAAACAACTGTATGTTTGACGTCTCAGCAGAGTTTCTCGGAACATCTCACGCACCGCGTGACTTCTTAATGGCTGGTGTGCGGCCGAGCCAGAAATAAATGGTTTGTGTTTGCCGTCCGATTGTGCTGAGCGCAGAAGCGATGTTCCTGGTGTGGTAGTTAGTATGTGAGGTAATGAGATCTTCCCTGCTCAGGTTCACTTTGACCTAATTCTGTCTCCACCGAAGGAGTTTTTCCATATCTTTGCTGGACGCTCTGACAGATTCTTCGATTATGACGTATCTGCTGATGTTCAATAATCATTTCAGCACCTGTTCCACAGCTCATATGAGCTCGGTTCAACTCGACTTCAACAACAAACGTCTGAAAACAAATAGATTGAAGGGAATGATTCTGAGCATCAGGTGAACCGCAGCCGAATGCACAGCTGTTCTGCAATCTTTGAAATATACATGAAACGCTGCTGAGTGCCAGACAAGTTAAACAGATGGTGTGTGTTTTTATTTTGCAGGTTTTTAATGCATCAGCTATTGTTGTGAGGCTCAGGGCTGCCCTAGAAGTGACCTCTTGACCTCTCGACACACCCTTCAGTCCACTGCTCCAATCACGCGGCTCATTTCCATCATGGTGTTCGGCTGGCTGAATGATTGCATGGGGATGGTCACTATGACAACATTAAGGGACATATGGCAGAATAATTGGACAGGTGGACAGTGTTTGTGTGCACATCCTCCATTCATTAATATGTGATTTCTGTAAATGTGCAGATGCACACTGGTAGAATTCAGTGTATCATTCACTAAAGGCCAGACAATTTATGAGGTTTATATGCAGGTTCTATACTGTAAAAAAAAGTAATTTAATTAGTATAAATATTTCATATTAATATAAATGTAAAAAATATACAATATAAAATGAAAAAATATTTTTACATTTACATTAAAAAAAAAATCCAGTTACAGTTTCAATGTGATTGACTTCTACACAATAATATAATAATATTTTCATCTATAAAAATTTCATGAAGAATAATATAATACATTATCTAAAAATAAAGTCTTTGAGAGAAGATCAGATCCTGTAGATGCTGGTTCTTGGCTTCTCTCTGGTCACTCTGAGAGAAGAACAATAGTGTCCCGTGGATCTGACACCCGTCCAAGGACTCGTGCCACCTCAGGCATGCAGAGTACAGCTGCCATCTGATCAAACTTTCATGAGTGGGAGGAACTGCTTGAAACACGCCTTCAGATTAATAAAGCGTGGAGATCAAGCAAATGACACTAACCTTGTCTTAAGATGAGGGGATTCATTTTTCTGTCATCTTGTAGCACTCACAATTCTGACATTTTTTTGTACACAATTCCGAGTTTATATCTCACAATTCTAACTTTTTCACAGAATTGTGTGATATAGAGTCACTATTGTGAGTTCTAAAGTCATAAATGCATGATGTAAAATTGCAATTGCAAGCTGTAGTCATAATTGTGTGATATAAACTTATAACTGTGAGTTATAAAGTCATGATTGCGTCATATGAAGTCGCAGTTGTGTTATAATCGTGATTGCATGATATAAAGATGCAATTATGTTATAGTCGTAACTGCATGATATAAACTCACAATTGCAACTTATAGTCATAATTGTGATATAAAGTCGCAATTTTGAGTTCTAGTCTGGATTGCGTGATATAAACTTACAACTGCATGTTATAAAGTCACAGTTGTGAGTTATTAACTCAAAATTATGATATAAAGTCGCAGTTGCAAGTTATAGTCATAATTGTGTGATGTAAAGTCGCAATTGAGTGTTACTGCCGTAATTGCATGATAGAAATTCGTAATTGCGAGTTATATAGTCATAATTGCATTATATGAAGTTGTAATTGCATGTTAGTCATAATTGTGTGATATAAACTCATACTTGCGAGTTATAAGGACATAATTGCATTATATAAAGTTGCAGTTGCAAATTACAGTCATAATTGCAAGATATAAACACGCAATTGTGAATTGCATTATATAGTCACAGTTGCGTGTTATAGTAATAATTGCATGATTTAAAGTTGCAATTCCATGTTGTAGTCATAATTGCATGATATAAAGTCGCAGATGAATGTTATAAAGTAACTGCATGATATAAAGTCACAATTGCGACTTATAGTCATAATTGTGATATTACGGGTTGTCGCAATTACGAGTTATAGTCAGGATCGCGTGATATAAACTCACAATTGTGAGTTATAAAATCGTATTTGTGATATAAAGTCGCAGTTGCAAGTTCTAGTCATAATTGTGTGAAATAAAGTTGCAATTGAGTGTTATAGTCGTAATTGCATAATATAAATTTGTAATTTTTAGTTATAAGGATATAATTGCATTGTATAAAGTCGAAATTGCAAATTATAGTCATAATTGCATGATATAAATGCAAAGTTGTGAGTTGTAAAGAAAATTGCATGATATAAAGTTGCACTTGCAAGTAAAAGTCAGAATTGCATGATATAAACTCATAATTGCATGATATAAGGTCACAATTGCAACTTATAGTCATAATTGTAATATAAAGTTGCAATTACAAGTTATAGTCAGGATTGCGTGACATAAACTCACAATTGCATGTTATAAAGTCACAATTGTGAGTTATAAAATCATAATTGTGATAGAAAATCGCAATTGCAAGGCATAGTGGCAATTGAGTTATAATTGTCATAATTGCATGATATAAAGTTGCATGTGCAAGTTACCGTCATAATTGTGTGAAACAAACTTTTGCGAGTTTTAAAGTCATAACTGCATGATATAAAGTTGCAGTTGCGTTATAAAGAAATAATTGCATGAGATAGAGTCACAATTGCAAGTAATACTCATAATTGTGATATAAAGTCGCAATTGCAAGTTATAATCATAATTTTATGATATAAAGTCATAATTGCGAGTTATAAAGTCATAACTACATGATATAAAGTTGCAATTGCGAGTTATAGTCATAATTGTGAGTTATAAAGTTATAATTGCATCATATAAAGTCACAGTTGTGTATTGCAGTGATTAATTGCATGATATAAAGTTACAGTTATATTCAGAAGTGCATGAAATGAACTCGAAATTGTGTTATAAAGTCATAATTGAAAGAAAAAAATCAAATATTATATACTTTATATCTCGCATGTATCTTACATATATCTGAATATTATAGACGTCATATCTCACAAATCTTTTTTCCGCAATTGCGAGTTTATATTTCACAACTGCCTTTTTTTTTTATCTCGGGGTGGAAATGGGTTTCCATACTGAACTAAACTGTGTGACCACTAGTGCGTGTTTGGGCCGGCACCTCCTGTTTGCTGAACAATAGGAGAGTTCTGTTTGGTCCAGAGAACAGACTCCTGTACTTAGCGCTTGTCTTTGAGTGCTAATGCTAAGAATAGAAGTGTCCTGCACAAAGCCACTGACCCATAGGCCCAGAGCAGAGGGATTGAGGTCAGCTGCACATGGTGTCCAGGCCAAAGAACGTCTTAGAAAGTTGCACGATTAGCATTGGGCTAAGATTGGCCTGCATCTCTCATTGATCCTCAGCAAGACATTACCTTCCAAGAAAGGAAGAAACACCTGAGAGAGTCCCGAAGGAGAGAGCCGTCTTCAATTACTGTAGATAGTGATGTTTGTGGACTCACTTTGATGCTAACTTGAGAGAACCTAGTCTGAAAGTTTAATGTAGTTTAACAAGCTTGAAGTTTGAAGGTTTGAAGGCCATGCTGCCTCTCTGACACACAAACACATCAATAAGTTGCTATGCAGTTGCTAGAACATTTGCTAAAGCATTTCTGGGGTGTCTGGGTTGTTGGTGGGGGTTGCTAGGGTGGTTGTTGAGGTATTTTTATGCTATTGTCAAGGATTTCTGGTGGGTTTCTATGCAATTCCTAGGATGTCTTGTGTGGTTGCTAGGGTGTTGTTGTTTTGCAGTTGCTAGGGTATTTTGAGTGACTGTTTAGGCATCGCTATCAGTTGGTAGAGTATTCTGATCAATTACTATGTTGGCAAGTGGTTGCTAGGATGTCTGTGTTGTTGCTAGGGTGTTCTAACGGATGGTTGTTAGGGTGTTGCTATGCAGTTGCTAGAGCTTTGGTATGCAGTTGTTATGGTCTTCTGGGTGGTTTCCAGGGTGTTTCTGTGCAATTCTTGGGATGTTCTGAGTGGTTGCTTGGGTGTTGTTGTTTTGCAGTCGCTAGGGTGTTTTGAATGATTGCTAGGGCATTGCTATCCAGTTCGTAGAGTAATCTGATCAATTGCTATGGTGGTATGGTGGCCATGTGGTTGCTAGGGTGTCTGGGTTGTTCTAATTGGTTTCTATGGTGTTGCTATGCAGTTAGTAAGATGTTCTGGGTGGTTTCTAGGGTGTTTCTGTGTGATTACTAGGATGGTGTTGTTATGCAGTTGCTAGGGTGTTTTAGGTGATTGCTATGGTGTTGCTGTGAGGCATCTAGGGTGTTCTGGATGGTTGCCAGGGTGTTTCTATGCAGTTGCTATGCAGTTGCTAGGACTTTGTGGCTGCTGTGGTTGCTGAATTGTAGCTAGGTGCATTTTAGGTTGTTGTTTTGCAGTTGCTAGGGTATTTTGAGTGACTGCTTAGGTGTCGCTATCAGTTGGTAGAGTATTTTGATCAATTACTATGGTGTTGCCAAGTGGTTGCTAGGATGTCTGTGTTTTGAGTGATTGCTAGGGTGTTGCTATGTGGTTGGTAGAGTATTCTGAATGGCTGCTATGGTGTTGTCTTTCAGTTGCTAGGGTGTCCTGAGTAATTTCTAGGGTGTTGCTATGCTGTGACTCAGGTGTTCTAAGGTGTTTCTAGGGTGTTTCTGTGTGATTCATATGATGTTGTTGTTACACAGTTGCTAGGGTGTTTTAGGTGATTGCTATGGTGTTTCTGTGAGGCTGCTAGGGTGTTTTAGATGGTTGCTAGGGTGTTGTTATGCAGTTGCCAGGGCTTTGGTATGTGGTTGCTGTGGTGTCTGAATTGTTGTGAGGTCCATGCTAGGGTGTTGTTTGTGTGGTTGCTATGGTATTCTGGGTGGTTTCCAGGGTGTTTCTATGCAATTCTGGATGGGATGTTCTGGGTGGTTGCTTAGGTGTTGTTGTTTTGCAGTCGCTAGGATGTTTGTGTGATTGCTAGGGCATTGCTATCCAGTTGGTAGAGTATTCTGATCAATTGTGTGCTATGCAGTGACTCAGGTGTTCTAAGGTGTTTCTATGGTGTTTCTGTGTGATTTCTATGATGTTGTTGTTATGCAATTGCTAGGTTGTTTAGGGTGATAGGCTAGAGTGTTGCTGTAAGATTTCTAGGGTGTTGCTATACAGTTGCTAGAGCTTTGGTATGTGGTTGCCATGGTGTCTGAGATGTTTCTAGGTGGTTGCTAAGGTGTTGTTTATGCGGTTGCTATGGTGTTCTGGATGGTTTCCAGGGTGTCTCTCTGCAATTCCTAGGTTGTTCTGGATGGTTGCGAGGGTGTTACTATGGACTTACTCACTCAGATCTACCCAGATTCTTCTCCAGTCATGTTAGTTTTCTATTAAAAGTTAAGTTGTTGTTCACTGATAGTCAACCTCTTCGTTTTAACAGTACAAGAGTATTCACAGATATTCATCGCGTATACATTTGGATACAGTGCACAGTTCTTGACTGCAGCTGCTTGAATGAGTTCTGCAGACAGAGTCTCACAGGTCATTGTGTTTATCCAGATGGTGAACATTAAGATCCACACGAGAAGTGCTAATTGTGTTCCAGTGTGACGCTTTGCTGTGATCGCTATCAGCTCTCATTTTTCAATATCTCCCATCTGTCTGCAAGCATAAGGAGGCTGCTGAATCCAAACAGTGGGGTCTCTCTTTACTCTGAGATCTAGTGGCTGGATATCAACAAGTTTCAGTGCAATTCTAAACTCTAATGAGGGCATGACTGTGGTTCTGAGTTCATTAATCTTCTGATGACCTTTTGGCCTGTGATTGTTCTTGATACTGCTGTTATGATCTTTAACACAGTACGTAAGAGATTGTGCATAAAAGCCTGCTCACATGGAATAGGAATGCAGTGAAAAAACAGTACAAACCTTTGCTTATATTGCACAACTTGGGTGCTGAACATAAAACGAAGCGATTTGGAATTCATCATAATTCCCTTTAATCTCTCCAAGCAGAATTTTGCATTACACATTCAACGCTGTGAAAAAGTCTCCCAGAAGGCATTAGCAGACTAGACATTTATGTACACGAGACTCGACTGGACTAACAATCAGCATGTCATTTGTCAAAGCCAGTGTTTTTTTATTGGAGCTCATACTTTTCTGGGTTATAAGATGGACAACTGTCCTAGATTCAGAGAACGCCAAGAGAATATTTTATCACTCCAGTGTTGCATATTTCTGAAAATGTGTCAGTCTGTGCACCAATATTCAATCGCAGAATGTTCATAAAAAACAAAATCATGATACACTGTGCAAAAATAACATATACTCATATTTTTTGCAAAGCATAAACACCAGTGGCAGTAAAACACCAACAGCTTTTATTCCTTTTCACACAAATTATGATTAGAATGACAAATTCTCAATTAATAAAGACCTGTGTTTGTACGATTCCTTGCATAATACTATGTTTTGAGCTCAAACACTTATAACATAGTCTATGATTTATAAACTAACACATTTTGATGTTTGCATCACATAAGCAGCTCCATATTTTGGGGTTTTCCGACATAGTAAACTTGCTTGATAGCACACCCGGTACAACATTGCACTTGTGATGTGAAGCGGTCTGGTATGAGTCCCTCAAAAACACAAGTCATGACAAAAGAGCTAAAAAGACTTCTAGAAGCAAAATCAAATGACACGGTTGCTTTAGCAAATGTGTTTTTATCTCACATTTGCAATATTTCTGCAAAATTATATTACTTCTGGTAAAATGTCCTGTGAGTGGCACTAAAAGTGCAACCATTTTTATCTGACGCAGATTAATGTGAATCTGGGAACATTTTAATTACATTAGTTGTTGAATGTATTGCTAAAAGTTTAACCAGCTCTGTATGTTTGTCTTTTCTGAAGTAGTAAACTTGCTCGGTAGCGCACCCGGTACAGCATTGCAGTAGTGATGTGAAGCGCTTGGGTACAATAAAAGTCACAATAAAAGAACACAGATTTGTAGAAGCAAGACAAAATGATATGGTTTCTTAGGTAAATGTGTTTTTATCTCATGTTTGCTTTTGTTAACACTATCGGTTAGCTTTAGGGTCATGGTTAGTTATATTATTTTAAACGAAAATCACCTGACGTTTCATTTCTGAACTGCTGCGTTACATGCAGCTACCTACATAACAAAATACTACCAGATTAACGTTCATCTGATAAAAAAATGAACATGCTTTCAGCACCCCTCAAAAAACATTTAACTTTAAAAGTGTCTCAATATGTGCAAGAATCAAATATACAATAATATCATTTTGCATGAAATGTCACCACCACGTTGAAAACAAAAAATTATGTTTCCCCAGATACTCCATTAATTTTGGTCAGGCCAAAAATAGCCCTGTCCCAAACTCACACAACTGGTTGATTTAGTGTTGCTATGTCAGATTAATCAGGATGCACAGAGAAAACAGCAGTGTCACAAATGACTTAATTATCTGCAAAATTAATTGAAAAAAAAAGAAAAACTATTTTAACATAAATTGCACACTTTAACTTCAAAGATAGCCATTTGATTAATTCTCATACTATATTACAGTCTGATTATATCCTAAGTGAAACGTTCAGCAAGCACTCTGCATTTCTAATATATTCCATATGGAGGACTGTAAGGAGTTAAATGCCCCAGGCATGTTCAGTCTCATGTATATTTAGAGACATTAATGGGATATGACATTAGTGACAAGTATATTTTAAACATTCACATCACATGGTCCTATTGACATGTACTGTAGCTCCAGCAGAGTCTCTTGTTTATAGCGCACAGCTGCTGTGTCACACAGTTGGAAGCATCTGTCCATGGCTCAGTCACCTCTGACCTTCTAACAGCGCCAGGCCTCGCCAATCCCGGATCCTTTAGGAAACCCTGCCTGCATTCTCGTTTCTCTCCACGTACAAGAGCCTGTGACGACACCTAATCCGTCAGTGGCGCTCTTGTGTAAGAGAGTCAGGGCTGGCACCTCTGATTGGACATAATGCTGGTACGCCACAGATCTGCTGAGGTGTCACAGCTGTGTACGAGAGCCTGACGGATCGCTCAAGCTCAAGGTTGCCAGCGCTGATACAGACCGTTGTGAAACTCCAGGAGTCAGAGGAAAATCCTCAGCACATTTAATAGCACGGGGACTCTCATTTTTTTGTACGTGCAATGCTTATATTGCAGAATGTCTTAGAGTAGACACTGGTTATGGATGGTCTACACCCCTAATCTTTTTTTTTTGCAATTCAAGTTAAAATCTCTAGATTTGCTGTACACTAATAGAAAGTTCAACAATCAAACCATAACTCATTACATGTGGTTAAATTGTACTGTCCTTGCACAATACTATGTTTTGATCTCAAAACACTTTTACCATAGTGCATCATTTGTAAATTAATACATTTTGATGTTTGCATCACATAACAAACTCTGTATGTTTGTCTTTTCTGACGTAATAAACTTGCTCGATAGCGCACCCGGTACTGCATTGCACTTAATGTGAAGCACTCATGTTTTTAAGTTAATTTAAGTTAAAATCTCTTGTTTTACTGTACACTGATGGAAGGTTCAACACCTTATAAACCACCACTTATTACATGTGGTTAAATTGTACTGGTTGTATGTCAGAGGTCAAAGAACATAAGGGTCAAAGGTCAAATGTATTTATACTAAACAGTTCCACACCTACAGGACATTTGAGAGGTATGAAAGTATGCAATTCACGCAACCAAGTTAGAACAAGACAAGTGTTGAGTGTCATGACAAAGTGGTTCTGATTATTTTATTTATAAAAACATAAGGTAAAATTTAACACTGTCCTCACTAGATGAACTATGACACAATAAAGCATCTGGAAACATTTTATTACATTGGTTGTTAATCAGATTATAACAATTTGAAATGAAATGTCTGATCATTGGCACTAAAAGGTTAATGTTGTATCATGTTTGAAAGTAATGTAACTAAAACCCGACCCTAAAGCTAATAGTGTTAGTGATAGTGTTAACAAAAGAAAAAGAAAACATTTTATCTTGCTTCAACAAGTTTAATTGTGACTTGTGATTGATAGACTCACTTCACATCACAAGTGCAATACTGTACCGGGTCCGCTACTGAGCAAGTTTACTCAGAAAAGACAATCGTATACAGTCGATTATGTGATGCAAACGTTAATTTATAAATCATGCACTATGGTAAAAGTGTTTTGAGCTCAAAGCATTGTGCAAGGAATCACACAAAAATAGGTCTTTATTAATTGATAATTTGCCACTCATCATAATTTGTATTGAAAGAAATAAAAGCTGTTGGTTTTCTCACAGCGCATCTTTAGTAAATCCTGACAGTACCATTTTAACGGCAAAAGACGGTTGTTAAAGATCTTATTTTTACACAGTATATAATTATATATTTTTTTATGAACATTTACAGAAGCAACTATGTCATTTTATCTTGCTGCTGTAAGTCTGTGAGCTCTTTTATCGTGACTTGTGTTTGACAAACATACCGGGTGCGCTACCAAGCAAGTTTCCTATGTCAGAAAAGACAATCATATGGAGCCAATTTTGTGATGCAAACATCAAAATGTGTTAGTTTATAACTCATGCACTATGTTAAAAGTGTTTTGAGCTCATAACATAGTGTTGTGCAAGGAATCCCACAAAAACAGATCTTTATTAGTTGATCATTTGTCACTCTAATCATAATTTGTGTTAAAAGGAATAAAAGCTGTTGATTTTTTACTGCTATTAGTGTTAATTTCAGATGGAAACAGCAGTGGATTGCGAAAAATATGAGCCTAAATTGTTATTTTTACAGAGTGTATCATAATATATTATTTTGTTATTATAATACTATTTATTATTAATAGATCATTTACTGAAGCAACCATGTCATTTTATCTTGTTTCTACAAGTCTCTGAGCTCTTTTATCGTGACCAAGCGCTTCACATGACAAGTGCAATGCTGTACCGGCTGCACTACAGAACAAGTTTCCTATGTCACAAAAGACAAACATATGGAGCTGGTTATGAGATGCAAACATCAAAATGTGTTTGTTTACAAATCATGCACTCTGGTAAAAGTGTTTTGAGCTCATAACGTGAAAATAAGTCTTAATTAATCGACAATCTGCCCCGGTAAGCATAATCTATGTAAAAATGAATCAAAGTTGTTTGTGTTTTACTGCCACTAGTGTTCAATTTAGCTGTAAACTGCAGTGAATTGTGTGTATAGGTATGTGGTCTGAATCTGGCATCCCTAATAAGGCTCGTTTGGTATTAATAGAGTGGTTTGAGGACAAATCCTTGGCTCAGTCTGACCGTTTGACTGACCTTTGTGAACCAGTTTGTACAGTTTCAGTTTGCACCTGCTGTTGTTGAAATGCCCGGCGTATTTCTGCTTTCTTACGTAAGATGTATCATGGCCATTTCACCAACCAGCGATGGGGTGTTTGCTTGCTTGCTTATAACCTTGAGCCCACATTTCAGAGCGTCGGATGCTGGCTGAGAAACAATAAATAACCACGATGTCTACCATGTACTGAAACTCTATATCAATAATTACCGAGAGCATGTTTGCTATTCTAAAGCTGGTGGTGACTCAGCTTAAACCTGTGGAGGAAACTCAGATAACTTAAGCAGCTGTTTGAGCTTTTCATTTCCCTTTTCAGCCTCCTGTGGTTTGATTCACCAATTGGCTTAAGAAAATCCTACTAGTGATCGCTTTGTGAAAGTGTGTGGCACTAGGCCAATCCCTCGCCTACTGGAGGAAAATATGTTCTTTCTTCACAAAGCACAAAGCTGCCCGCGACAGTTGCCTCTCCAGTTCACCAGATGTCTAGAAAACATACATGTTTGGTTTCCCGTCCAGCCTGGCGTGTGTGTTTTGTGTCAACAGGCAGATTCATTGCAGTCTGCTATTCAACAAATTAACTGTGGATTTGAAAATGTGTGACTTGGCTCGACGCGCCGGCATGAGAAGAGAGACAAATTAGCTTTGGGCTGCTCATTTAAAGCTCTATTTACCAATTTCCTGGGAGGAAACATCAGAGAAAATGACAATTTGAGATGTGCAAATCTGCATATCGCCGTTTATTTGACTTAACGAGACAGTGTGAGTGATTTACCGGCGCGTCAGGGTTTACGTGTTAAACTGAGGCGCTAAACAAAGAGTCTTACGGCGGAGCTAATTGCGTTTCGGACATATGAGAGAACGTCTGAAAGCGGATCTGTGTTCTGGGCTCAATAGCGGGACGGTTTGAATGCGTCCTGTCATTCTGGTATCTGGTATCTGACAGACTCCAGCACTTGCTGATGGCTCAGCTGCTGCGAACAGCTGACGCTGCAGGCCTCAAGCAGAACACAACACAAGCAGCAGGTGCCTGGACAGACGCTTCCTTCTGTACGCTGAGGTGCGGATCCAGTACATGGCCTTATCATTAACCAATCAGTTGGCGGTTGAGTACATATGTGCATGTTTGCCACAGATATAGCATGCATATGTCAACCCACCTGTTTCACTCGCCTCCTCCATATACAACATTACAAACACTTTAGTGTTTGTTTCAGAAGGAAGTAATGTGCTTTAAAAGAATATACTTTAGTGTGAAGTCACTGTTATGCTTTTGAACACGAAAATGTACTATAATTCATATTTACATTAAAGGACAAGTCCACTTCCAGAACAAATATTTACAAATAATGTACTCACCCCCTTGTCATCCAAAATGTTAATGTCTTTCTTTCTTCAGTCGTAAAGAAATTTCAGGATTTTTCTCCATATAATGGACTGATATGGTGCCCCGATTTTGAACTTCCAAAATGCAGTTTAAATGCGGCGTCAAACGATCCCAAATGCGGTTGTAAACGATCCCAGCCGAGGAAGAAGGGTCTTAACTAGCGAAACAATTGGTTATTTTCATAAAAATGATACAATTTATATACTTTTTAATGTCAAAAGGTCGTCTTGTCTTGCTCTGCCTAACCTCTGTTTTGTTCCGGTTCATGACAGTTAGTGTATGTCGAAAAACTCCCAAATCATGTTCTCCCTCAACTTAAAAATCGCTGTTTTACCTTTTTTGTTAAGGGTGTTTGATCTTCTTTGCACATCAAAATAAGTGCATTTCTTTAATGCCCAACAAAATTAATAAATTGCAACATTGTAATGTACACTTTGTATATTTGTTGTTAAGAAATTGTTTGTGTGTTAAGAAACTTCTCTAAATACCATATAGTATATATTTACTATATTTTATATATCTCTGCCCCAAAACAGTAATATTTATATATCTACATTCATAATTTTTGTATATTTTATATATATTTAAAATGTACTTTAAGCTAAAACATTTAATTTGACATTATTATAATGTATGTTTTGTTCATTTTGTATGTTAGGAAGTTCTAAATTTGTTTTCTCTAACTTAAAATGATATAGTATATCACTGTTTTAGGCAAATAAATGTAGATCTAAAATTATGAATATATAAGTATAATTGTACATAGTATTGTATATATTTACTTTGTTTTATATCTATATTTCTCTGTCACTAAAGAGTGATATTTATATATCTACATGTAATAATGTATATATATATATATATATACAAAAAACTGATATTTTTCCATCTCATAATTTTTATATTATTATTTTATATTATTTTATATTTGTGTGTGTGTATATATCTATATCTCTATCTATCTATCTATCTATCTATCTATCTATCTATCTATATATATATATATAGTACATATTATTTTTTTCTGCCCAAAATTGATTTTTTCACATCTCATAATTCATAATTTTTATATTATTATTTTATATTTTTTTTTATATAACAAATTATTAAGGCAAAACTTTTAATTTGACATTATTACAATGTATGTTTTGGTCATTTTGTGTGTTAAGAAATTCTAAATTAGTCTAATTTAAAACTTCAAATGATATAGTATATCACTGTTTTTAGGCAAATAAATGTAGATCTACAATTATTAATATATAGGTATAACTATACATAGTATTGTATATATTTACTTTATTTTATATCTATATTTCTCTGTTACTAAAGAGTGATATTTATATATCTACATTTATATATATATATATATATATATATATAGTAAAATAAGTAAAACCTTAAATTTGACAGTATTACAGTGCATGTTTTGTAAAAGTGTACTGAAGAAAATAAATAGTATGTCAATGTTTTTAGGCAAATAAATGTAGAGGGAAAATGACAAATATATAAATATATAAAAGTGTTATTATATTAGTACATATAATATTTTTTTCTGCCCAAAATAGATTTTTTTTTTTACATCTCATAATTTTTATATTATTATTTTATATTATTTATATAACAAATTATTAAGGTAAAACTTTTAATTTGGCATTGCAAAGTGCACTTTTAAAAAGTTTATTTAAGTGTGTTAAAGCTCAGTGTGTCTCTCTTTAAGTCACTTAAACGGTCTTTTATTTCATTATTATTATATAATCTGCGAATAGGCTAGTTTTTTAAATATATACTTTTAAAATTTGTTGCATACATTTGAAACAATTATGCACACTTCAATTTCACAAGAGCATTTTATTTGTTCATGAATGATCATTGCTGCTGGAGGCTGTGTATCCGAATGACCATTAGAGGAGTCCATCGCTATAAAGGTCACAGGACTTATTAAAGCACACAACACCCATTGAAATGATAAACTGGACGCTGAGTGTCCGGTGTGAGAGAAAGATGAGGGTCATGTGACTCCGGCAGGTGCTTTAGGGGACAAAGGCTTTGGGTTTGTTGGCTCTGTGGTTCGTCGGCAGCGTCGCTTTTCTCTTTTCTGTTTAAATGGCTGATGGCGGCAGGAAAAAAAGAGTGGGAATTGTCTAGACTTTTCAAAGCTTTCACAAATGTTTCTTTTTCAAAGCACACTTAAATTCAACACCGCGGATGGCCTGGGAGAAGATAATAAGGGACGTGGGATATTGTTATTCAGAAAAGTACATGCTGGGCTTGTAAATGAAGGATAGAAATCACATTCAGTTCGACTTGAATTTAATCAGGAGCATTTCTAATGGTCTACAATTTTTAACAATACTTTATTCTACTTTATTTTACTTCTTTCTGTACCCTCCTGATTTTTCCAGAGAATAAAAAATTAAATTTGTCGGTGTGATCTTTAATCAAATCTTCACTATCAGCCAATTAACAAACGACTGGAAATCAGTCACTGTCAGTGAGAGAAGCTGAAAGAAGTTCTTGTTCAATTGTTCAAATGATTTTTGTCTACCCTAAAACAATTATACAATATACCACTGTTTTTTGGCCATACAAAAATAATGAAATTAAATCAAATAAAATAAGCCATATATTACTTTTTTCCTTCATGATTTTGTGAGTTTTAAATACTTTACAATAAAATATAATAAAATTAAATAAATAAATAAAAGCGATATATTACTTTTTTCTGTCATGATTTTGTGAGTTTTAAATACTTCAAAATAAATAAAAAAATAATAAAATAAAAATAAGTAAGTAAATAAAAGCAATATATTACTATTTCCTTCGTGATTTTTGACAACTTCATGAGTTTGACGTACTTCAAAATAAAAAACTAAAATAAAAATAATTTATTACTTTTTTCCTTCATGAATTTGTACGTTTTACTTACTATAACATAAAATGAAATAAACTATAATATAAAATAAAATAAAAGCAATATATTACTTTTTACGTCATGATTTTGTGAGTTTTAAATACTTCAAAATAAAATAAAATAAAATAAAATAAAAGTAATATATTATTTTTTCCTTCATGATGTGTTTTAAATACTTTAAAATAAAATATAATAAAATCAAAATAATAAAACAAAATAAAATAAAATAAATAAAAGCAATTTATTACTTTTTTCCTTTATGATTTTGTGAGTTTTAAATACTTTAAAATGAAATAAAAATAAAATAAAATAAACATGATATATTATTTTTTCCTTCATGATTTTGTGAGTTTTAAATACTTTAAAATGAAATAAAAATAAAATAAAATAAAATAAACATGATATATCATTTTTTCCTTCATGATTTTGTGAGTTTTACTTACTATAAAAAAAAATGAATTAAAATATAATATAATATAAAATAAAATAAAATAAAATGTAATACTTTTTTTCCTTCATGATTTTATTAATAAAATAAATAAATAAAATAAAATATAATAAAAGTAAATTAATTAATTAAATAAAAGCAATATATTACTTTTTCCTTCATGATTTTGAGTTTTAAATACTTCAAAATAAAATAAAATAAATCAAAGCCATATATTACTTTCTTTCCTTCATTATTCTGTGAGTTTCAAATACTTCAAAATATATAAATACAATAAAATAAAATATTAAAATAAATAAATTTAATTTAATTTAATAAAGGCCATATATTACTTTTTCTTGTATTATTTTGTGAATTTCATATATTTCCAAATAAAATAAAATAAATAAAAATAAATTAATAAAATAAAACAAACTAAAATAAAAATTAAATAAACAAAAAGATGAAAAACGTTCTTCAAATCTTGATCCTTTTTTGTTTGTTAATAAGTGTGACTTACAAAATTGAAATGGCAAAAATGGCTTAATACATAGTGATAATAATAATTACTATTTTATATATATATATATATTGATGGATAGAGATACAAAACATGGAAAACAGTTTCAGGAAAAGTCACCATTGTGCATTTGATTCATGCAAAGCTGCAGTTTATGTGCAACAAATTTTCCCTACAGAATGTTCATTTCTAGCATCAAGTAAAATGATTTTTTGTCAAATGATGTGGCCTTGCAATGACCAGTATAAAACAGCTGTTAGTGTGAATGAAGCATTCAGTATCAGCTGGCTCAGTCATGTGAAATATGTCAAAATTACTAAAGAAGAAGGTTTGGAAGTGTCTATTTAGGGATGTGTGATTCAAACATCGATCTGGATTTAAACATGAGCTGTTTAAAAGCGTGCCGGTCCATGGCTGGTCTCACAGAGGGCATGTTTTCCTCTTCACGATGGCTATTTGCAGTCTAGTGCACGCGAGCGGCTGTAATGACGCACATATCTTTGTCAGATCTCCTCGTGCACTAATGCAACAAGAATAGCAGCACCAGTCCGGCTTTTTATGTGTGATACGGAGAGAGGAGAGAAGAGAGAGGAACAAGCCTCGCGGCCCATTAATTCATCCCGTATTGTGTATATTGATGTGCAAATCCTGCCTTTGATCAATTCAGCAGCGTTTTGTCTTACAAGTGGGCACGGGTTTACGCAGCACGTCTCAAATAACCTGATGGGGATTTGAGCTCTTAAAAACATGATGCACGTCAACATATAGAGCGATGACTTCACGTTTAGTCAAACAGACGACTGTTTTAAACCATAGAGAGAAAATGAGAGCGAGAGAGAGATGAAGAGGCTTTTCTGTGATCATGGACTGAATTCAGATGGACTGATCTTGCCACCTGCTCGTATGCACTTTCATCTGTTCACTGGCTGCTCGTATTTGTAGCGTGCCGTCATCCCAAAGTTCTGCTTTGATCACTTTCTAAAGAGTGCTAACAAAATTTTTTAACTTCATAAAGAGGTCATATCATGAGGACTCAAATTTCATTGATCTTTGGAGATTAAAGCGCTTCATGCATTAGAAAATATAACTTTCAGAACTTAGGATTTCTTCCCAGCGGGAGAGGAATGAAGCTTTCTAAACTTTCTGATGAAAACTGGACAATCATCTCTAACTGCTGAGAAAAAATGTACATTTTTAAAGTAATAAAATTCTAAAGTGGTAATAAAATTCAGATCTAAAAAGTAATTTTACTTGAACTGATATATATATATATATATATATATACACACACACACACACATATATATATATATAATTCATAACTTTCTGATGAAAACTGGACAATAATTAAAAATAATAATAATAAAAAACAACCAAACAAAGTGTTAATAAAATGCAGATCTAAAATTAATGTTGCCTGAATTCATTATTCTTTTTTTAGATTAAATCTGGATGTTCATTCCCAACTGCTGAGGAAAAAAATTAAAATAAAATAAGAAAATAATATGTTAATTTCCATCATATAAATAATATAAAAAATAATAATAAATAATATACAAATATTTTTAAATAAGAAGAAAAATAATAAAGTTTTAATAAAATGCAGACCTAAATATTAAGATTATTGAAATTATTTAATTTATATATATATTTAAATATATTAATTATATATATATTAATTTATATATTTATATAACAACTTTCTGATGAAATATGGGCATTCATTTTCAACTGCTGAGAAATAAAAAAAGAAATAGTACAATTTTTAAATATTAAAATAAAATAATAATATGTTAATTTCTATCCATTCCATTTCACATTCATTTCCAGCTGCTGAGAAAAATGTAAAAAAGATTTTTTTTTTGTAAAATAAAAAGAAAAATAATAAACCGTTCATAAAATACAGACCTAAAAAAATATAATTGACATTATTTAATTTATATATATATATATATATATATATATATATTGAATTATATAAATTATATATATTTAAGTTATATATTTATATTAAATGCAACTTTCTGGTGACAACTGGGCATTTATTTTCTACTGCTGAGAAATAAAAAAAATAAAATGTAAAAATGTTAAATATTAAAATAAAATAAGAAAATAATAATATGTTAATTTCCATTTCACATTAATTTCCATCTGCTGAGAAAAATATAAAAATATATATTTTTAAAATAATAAGAAAAATAAATAATAAATTGTTCATAAAATAAAAATTAATATTTGTGTATATATATATATATAGTGTGTATATATATATATATATATATATAGATACATACATATATATGCATATATTTAACTTGTTTATAATTAATTACGTTTAATAATAATTTTGACCATGTCATATGTAATAATATTATGTATAATAATAGATTAATCAGAACAATTTTATTATGTTTATTGATAATATACCGTATAATATGCTTTACCAATACAAAATAATATATAAAAATAATAATAAAAAAAACTTAATGCAGATTGTTTTTCAGCTTCTTTAGCGCACTAAAAAAAATATTAAAAACAACTATTTAATTTTAAAACATGTTGTGTTTATAAAATATCACCCTTACAGGTTTAAACCAAAAATTATCATTCGGTCATAATTTAATCAGCCTTATGTTGTTCAAAACTGTATGACTTTCTTTATTTTGTGAAACATACTTAAAAAAAAGCTGATAAAAACCCAAAAAAGAAACATTTCTCAAAATTTTTTATAGAAAGAAAGAAAGTCTATGAAATATAATTTAAAAATATAGGTTACACCATGAGGGGGAGTAAATGAAATATTGTTCTTTTTTTTTTGAGGAGTAAAATATGTTATATTCCATATATTGCGAGGAGATAATGATATTTCAGAGTAAACTTTGGATTTAGACGTGCATTTAAATACTTCTATTTTTTCCTTGACTCTTTCTCCTACAGTGTTTCCTGAACTAATAGGGCACATAATGGACACTTCCGTCTCAGTCATCTCATATTTGTATTTATTTGAGCACTGTGAGATGCGTCATCACTGCATTTCCTGATACGCTTTATAAAGTGACTCATTCCACTGCTGTATGTTTGCATTTAAAGACAGTGAAAACATATCCACCTCCGAACATGATTGCTTTATCATGAAATATGTCCAGACCAGAGATGAATCCGCTTCTGGAATTGAGTTTGGATGCATCTTAAGACTGTACACGTGTTTTACACAGGCTTTCAGTAGTATTTAAATGCATTAATAATGGATGTATTATAGTAAGCGTCTGACAGGCCAGAATCAATGCATTAATTTTTCCTCACATCTTCCGTCTTGCAGTAACTTGCATCAGATCTTAGTGCGCACCAAATTCTAATGAATTCCTATCAAACAGATCCAGTCTGTGAATTCAGCACGGGCTCCAAGAACGAATTAATGGCAGTCTGTGAGAAGATTGAGCTCAGGACTTTAGGGAGAACAGGCCTCGTGTTAAACACGCTTCAGCTTTGTGACAAATCAATGTTCCCGTGACGTCACGTGTCGACTCGGAGCACGCTTCCATCCGTCATGCATCTTCACCTGCACCTTCACGGAGGTCACGCGCACAATGTGTCGTGACAATAAAATCCATCTTTCCGTCGGCACACGTCTATGTAAATGCGGTGTAACCCGTAATCCTTCCCTCGGGGTCCGGAGGAGACGGTTGCGTAAGCTCTGGCTCTTTCACGCACACACGTTCACCCACCTTTAAAACAGGATTTCTGAGTCGTTCCAGCAGAAGTTGAAGCCAAATTTAGATGGCATTAACTTTAAAAGCATTTGGTTCCTCTAATATTACAGATGATGAAAACAGTGACAGACGGAGAGCAGGCTTTAAAGCTTTGTGAATTCCTTTCTCTCTCTCCCTCTGTTTTCCTTTTCTCCTTTTATTATTTATTCATGCATTTGTTAGGAAACAGCATGCATATTATGGCAGAACAAACAGTACTTATCTGCTTTTCATGGTAAAATTATTCAAATTCTGTCATCAGTTATTCACTGCAATATGGAAGCACGTTTCCACCCCTGAATAAACAATAAAAAAAAGGTTACTGCGACTTTTATCTCACAATTCTGACTTTTTTCCCTGCAACTGGAAGTTTACTTTCCGCAACTCTGACTTTTTTCTCAGAACTGAGATATAAACATGCAATTGCAAGTTATAAACTTAGAATTGCAAGATAAAATGTTGAAATTGCAAAAAAAGAAGTCAGAATTGCGTGATAAAGTCACAATTACGATTATGATTTTATAACTCGCAATTGTGAGTTTATATTTCACAGTTCTGAGAAAAATAGTCAGAATTGCAAGCTATAAAGTGGCAATTGCGAGATATAAAGACAGAATTTCTGACTTTTCAATTGCAATTTGGACTTTTTTCTCAGAAATGTGATATATAAACTCGCAATTGCAAGTTAGAAACTTAGAATTGCATTGCGAAAAAAGTCAGAATTGTGAGATAAAAAGTTGCAATTGTGTGAAAAAAGTCAGAATTGCATGATATAAACTTGCAATTGCGAGAAAAAGTCTGGATTGCGAGATTTAAAGATGCAATTGTGAGATATAAAGTAAAAACTTCTGACTTTTCAATTGCGATTCTGACTTTATAAGAAAAAAAGTCAGAATTGTGAGATAAACGAAAATGCGAGTTATAAAGTAAGAACTGCCAGATATAAAGTTACAACTGTAAGTTATAAAGTCAGAATTTCTGACTTTTCAATTGCAATTCAGACTTTTTTCTCAAAATTGTGATATATAAACTCGTAATTGCAAGAGAAAATGTTACAATTGCAAAAAAAGTCAGAATTGTAAGATAAAAGGTTGCAATTTTGAGTTATAAAGTCAGAATTTCTGACTTTCAATTACAGTTTTGAGTTTATAACTCGCAATTGCACAATTCTGGGAAAAAAAGTCAGAATTGTGAGATACAAAGATGCAATTGTGTGAAAATATTTTCGGTTTACATTTATTACATTTAATTTCAGTTAAAGGTTTAATAACTTTGTTAAGTTGTTGTTAATTTTTATTTCTTATTATTATTTTAATTTATTATTTTAGTACATCAGGTTAAACTAAACGAAAATAAGAAAATGCTGCTTTGCCTTTATATATATATATATATATATATGTTTGTTTTTTTATATTCATATTCTGATATAATTTCTACACATATCATTGCTGCAAGTTGAGCAGATTTTCCAATAAGAATTGTTACCTCACACAACTCGATCTGTAGAAAATATAAACTCCTGTCATGCTGTTTTGGTCTCAGTCACATCTGATGACACGACCTGTGTCTAATGGACTTGAAACCCATCCAGGACACAAACTGTCCATCACAGCCTTCAGATTCACATCTCAACATCAATCACAAGCCGACTACAGCTGTCACAGATGGCCTTAGTCATATAAACTACTGGTCATGAGTTTGGAATGTTTTAAGATTTTTTAATGTTTTTTAAAAAGTCTCTTCTGCTTACCATAGCTGCATTTATTTAATCAAAAATACAGTAAAAATGTGAAATATTTTTATAATTTAAAATAACTGATTTCTATGTGAATATCTGTTAAAATGTAATATATTCCTGTGATGCAGCGCTGAAATTTCAGCATCATTACTCCAGTCTTCAGTGTCACATGATTCTTCAGAATCATTCTAATATGCTGATTTGCTGCTCGAGAAACATTTCTGATTATTAGCAATGTTAAAAACAGTTGTGCTGCTTCATATTTTTGTGGATCACAGACTTTGGCAAAATTGGAGCGCAGTGTGAGGCCTTGTTGAGAAAATGATGTGCAGAAGCAGAAACGTGTCTGCTGTCTATTCAACCTCATTTGTGGAGATGAACTTAAACCCAAGACGTCGTATCTTCACATAATTCTCAACATCATGAAAGGAAGAGCAAAAGAGTCTGACACATGCGCAAATGAAGTGAGCGCTGAAGGTCTCCGGGTCAGGCCTCGGCATTCATGCATTACCTCACCGCCATTGATTTTTCCTTGCTGCTGTTCCTCTGAGCCATATTGATATTGCTCATATTGTTACTCTCTTGGAGATTACATTGCTTTCAAAAACAATAATTCCTGCGAGCGGACAGGCGAGGTTTTGAACCGGTATGATGAATCAATTTCAATTATCTTGCATGCAATAAATAACACTCTAATTGTTAGGCCCAAAATATTTAACAGTTTCGCCCCAGGATATTTTCCATCAGTGCGCTAATTTGAAATTCAAACACGGCGACGCTGAACGGCAACACATTTGCTGAAACAGACTGAATCAGAGCAGAAGTGGACAGAAAAAAGGCTTGTGCAAATCACAATAGGCTTGTTTGCAAATGCACCGTTTATGCAAATCAAAATCTGAGCTTAACCGCATTTTAGTTTTGTTTTCTTTAGATTTTTCTATGTAATATTTTATTACAATTAAGTATGTTTAAGATTAAAACAAGAAAATTATGTCTTGCAATGCAATGCTGTACCGGGTGCGCTATTTAATTATGTCATCACAATTCAGAAAGATGTAATATCTTAAGTCATATCTCAAGTAAAAATGTATTTTGATTTAAAATATATAAGATCTAATCAATATACAAGCAAAGTGATAACATATTATGTCTTACATTCTGAAAAATGTATGTAAATGAGAAAAAATATCTGCCAATGCAGTTTTCATTTAATTAAAAAAACAATTTCCCATTGGAAAAAATATTTTCCTGTTTTAAGCTTAAATTCACTTAATTTTAATAGATTTTTTCAGAAAACAAGGCAATATCTTATGTCATTTTGTCTGTATTTTGATTTATGAATGTTGAGATATTATAGCAACAAAAATACTAAGAAAGAACCAATTTTTGTAGTGTATTTAACATTTTTGCCTTGTTTTTTCAGTACAAATATTCTTAAATTAAGATATCTTAACTCAAGAAGTAAAATGGCATGGAACATGAAGTTGTATTATTTTTGACCCCATTTGCAAATATTTATATTCTTAATTTTTATATGTTTTTTTTTAGAGTTAAGACTTACCTTAAGTCAACATATTAAATCTTTTTGTTTCTCAAAAAAAATATATATGTAAATGAGTTTAAAACATGAAAAAATATCTGCCAGTGTAGTCAGAAAAATAAAATAGTATTTCCTTTGATTTAAATTTAATCTTTCACATTGGCGAATTTACATATTTTCCTTTTTTAAGCTTAAATTCACTTGATTTTAATATTTTTTTTTCAGAAAACAACAACAAAATACTAAGAAAGAAAATCACTTCTTGCAGTGTATTTGGCATTTTTTACCTTGTTTGTCAGTAAAAATATTGTTAAATTAAGATACATTAACTTGAGAAGTGAAATGGCATGGAATATTAAGTTATCTAAAAAAAAAAATTATTTGACCCCATTTGCAGATATTTATATTCTTAATTTTGATATGTTTTTAGAAGTGAAGACTTAATATCTTAAGTAATGTCTCAAGTAAAAATGTATCTTGATTTAAAACAAGATCTAATCGATAAACAAACAAATTGACAACATAATTTTTTTAAATGTATGTAAATGTGTTTAAGCTAAAAAACAAACAAACAAAAAAAATATCTGTCAGTGTAGTTAGAAAAATAAAAAAGTTTTTCCTTTGATTTAATTTAATTTTTTTTCTTTGGCGAATATACATATTGTCCCGTTTTAAGCTTAAATTCACTTCATTTTAATATTTTTTTCAGAAAACAAGACAATATCTTATGTCATTTTGATTTTATGAATGTTTAGATATTTATACCGGAAACAACAACAAAATAGTAAGAAAGAAAATGACTTTTTCAGTGTATTTGCCATTTTTGCCTTGTTTGTCAGTAAAAAAAAATTTAAATTCAGATACATTAACTTGAGAAGTGAAATGGCATGGAATATTACGTTTTCTAAATAAAAAAATAAATAAAAGATTTTGACCCCATTTGCAGATATTTATATTCTTAATTTTGATATGTTTTTTTTTAGAGTTAAGACTTACCCTAAGTCAACATATTAAATCTTTTTGTTTCTCAAAAAAAAAAAAAAAAAAAAATGTAAATGAGTTTGAAACATGAAAAAATATCTGCCAGTGTAGTCAAAATAAAATAGTTTTTCCTTTTATTTAATTTTAATATTTTTTTCATTGGCGAATATGCATATTTTCCTGTTTTAAGCTTAGATTCGCTTCATTTTAATATCTATTTTTTCTGTAAACAAGACAATATCTAATTTTGTTTGTATTTAAGAATTTTTAGATATTTATACTGGAAAACAACAAAAATAATACTAAAAAAGAAAACCACTTTTTGTAGTGTATTTGGCATTTTTGCTTTGTTTTTCAGTAAAAAATATTCTTAAATTAAGATACTTGAGAAGCAAAATGACATGAAATATGTTTTCTAAAAAAAAAAAAAAAAATAATTAAGTGATATTTTTTAACCCCATTTGCGTTTATATTCTTTATTGTGATATACTTTTAGAAGTTAAAATTTAATATCCTAAGTCATTTTGCCTCTCAAGTAAATTTATATAGATTTGAGAATGTTCAGATATTTCTATTGGAAAACAAGACCAATAATATTCAGTAAGAAATTTGCTTTTTGAGGTGTCTTTGGTATTTCTGTCTTGTTTTTGAAAATTACAGAAATATTAAGTCTTATTTTTCGAAAAACAAATCAAAACTAAGCAAGTTTAAGCTTTTAAAAGACATATATATCCACCAGTGGGGCTAGAAAACAATTTTTGATCCCATCTGCAGATATTTGTTCTCATTTTAATCTTAACGTCATTTCATTTTGATGCACTTTTTACACATTTTGCTTGTATCTTAATTTAAGAATGTTTAGATACTTGTACTTGAAAATCACTTCTTGCAGTGATTTTATTCCACTCCAGGTCAAACATATTCAGCAACAAAGGACTGTTAGTGATCTATATGTAGTTGGCCACATCCTCGGGAGGTCTTGTGATGTAACTTAAGAGATGGCCGGCTCTAAATTGCATTCTGCTGATCCTAAGTCTTCAGCTGGCTGTTCGGCTATAAAAAGAGCTTGTTTGTGCCGTGGGGTGAGACGCACCAACCCCCACCGCCCAAACACACAGGGCCGCCTCATCTGTTATCCTCTCCAGCCCTGAGCTCACGGGCCGTGCAAACACCAGCCCAGCGCCGTGAATTAAGCAGTAAACAACCTTGGCTCTCGCGTGAAATGGATCAAATGTTGAGGTCGTGTCGAGAGTGTTTATTGGGTCTTGTGTGTTGGCCGGTCATGTGAGAGGTGCTATTTTGCCCGTGTCTGTCCACAAACACACACACACTTACTCACACTCCTCCTCCTAATGGACACACTCCAGTTTAACTGTTTCCTGTTTTGGTGAGCAGCAGCGATAGCATCGGTTCTCATATGACTGCGAGTCCAATGAGAGTCTTGACCCGCTGAGATCATGGCAAAAGAAATGTGATTGTTAAAGGAACAGTGCACCCAAAAATAAAAATCCTGTCTACGTTTACTCTTCTGTTTCATTTGCAACCTCGTGTCATTCTAAACACTTTTATTCACCGTTAAACCAGTTAACAAAATTTAAGTTCTAAAAATTTAGCGGGAACATTGTTTTGAAATGTTTCTCAACGCTGAAATGTCCAGTTTTCTTGTTGTGATTAAAATAGTATTTAAAGGTTACAAAAACGTTTCTTACAACCTTCTACTTTTTTTTTTGCAAAATATAACACTATTTGAAAATGCATTTTAAATATTCTACAAATGTTAAAATGTCCAGTTTTCTTGCTGTGATTTGTGTTACTTAAACGTTGCAAAAACATTTCTTACATCATTTTACAATTTTATATATAACGTTATTTGAACATTTGTTTTTAACATTCTAAAAATATTAAAATTCCCAGTTTTCTTGTTGTGAGTGTAACATTTTTTAAAGGTTACAAAATTGTTTCTTAAACATTCATCAAGTACAAATAACTTCACATTCTTAGAATCTCAGAATGTTTTTTCAACATCATGAGAATGTGAATCAAACATTTATAAAGTTATAAGAATGTTCCATTAACATTACATTTTTTTTAAATGCTAAAATTATTTTTTTTTGTAAAAACATGCCTGTCATTTCGACAAATGATATAAGGTTGCTTCCTGGACGTTTCACGACACTTTCAAAATGAAATGTCCAGTAAGTGGCTCTAAAAGCATATTCAGTTTTATCTGAAATTGATGAAAGTGAATCTGGCAGTGTTTCATTGATTGCTGCAAATAGTGCAACAAGTATAGTAAATAAAATGTGCCCAGGGTTTAAAGCTGTATTGTATTTTAAAATACCATGTCAACCATGTCATTTTATCTTGCTTCTACAAGTCTTTGAGCTCTTTTATCATGGCTCGTGTTTGATTGACTCGAGTGCTTCACATCACAAGTGCAATGCTGTACCGGGTGCGCTACCGAGCAAGTTTACTAGACAAAAATATTGAGCTGCTTATGAGATGCAAACATCAAAATATGTTATTGTACAAGGAATCACACAAAACTAGGTCTTTATTATTTGACAATTTGTCACTGTGATCATAATTTGTGTGAAAAGTAATAAAAGCTGTTGGTGTGTTATTGCTATTAGTGTTCACTTTAGATGAAAACAGCAGTACATTTTAATTTTTTGAAAAAAATGTGAGCCTATGTTGCTTCACATCACAAGTGCAATCCTATACTGGGTGCGCTGCCGAGCAAATTTACTAAGTCAGAAAAGCCAAAAATATGGAGTTCCTTATGTGATGCAAACATCAAAACGTGTTAGTTCATAAATCATGAACTATGTTAAAAGTGTTTTGAGCTCATAACATAGTATGTGCGAGAAATCACACAAAAATAGGTCTTTATCAATTGATAATTTGTTGCTGTAATCATACTTTTGTGTGAAAAGTAAAAAAAACTATTGGTGTTTTACTGCTATTAGTGTTCACTTTAGATGGGAACAGCGGTAAATTTTAGAGTTTTGCAAAAACATTGTGAGCATATGTTGCTTCACAAGTGTAATGTTTTACCAGATGCGCTACGAAGTAAGTTTACTATGTTAGAATAGACAAATATATGGAGCTGGTTATGTGATGCAACATCAAAATATGTTAGTTTATAAACCATGAACAATGTTAAAAGTGTTTTTAGCTTACAACAGTATTGTGTTAGAAATCACACAAAAATAGGTCTTTATTAATTAATGATTTGTCACTGTAATCGTAAATTTGTGTGAAAAGAAAAAAAGCTGTTGGTGTTTTACTGCTATTAGTGTTCACTTCAAATGGAAGCAGCAGTGAATTTTAGAGTTTTGCAAAAAATATGAGCCTATGTTGCTTCACAACTGTACCAGGTGCACTACTAAGTAAGTTTACTATGTCAGAAAAGCCCAAAATATGGAACTGGTTATGTGATGCAAGCGTCAAAATGTGTTAGTTTATAAATCATGGACTATTTTAAACGTTTTTTTGAGCTCATAACATAGTATTTTATAGGATCACACAAAAATAGGTCTTTATTAACTGATAATTTGTCACTCTAATTTGTAATTTGTGGGAAAAGGAATAAAAGCTGTTGGTGTTTTACTGCTATTAGTGTTCACTTCAGATGAAAACAGCAGTGAATTGTAAAGTTTTGCAAAAAACATGAGCCTATGTTGCTTCACATCACAAGTGCAATGCTGTACCGGGTGCGCTACCGAGCAAATTTACTACTTCAGAAAAGAAAAACATATGGAGCTGGTTATAAGATCACAATGTGTTAATTTACAAATTATGCACACATAATTTTGAACACATAGCATAATATTGTGCAAGGAATCACTTTAAAATGATCAATAATCTGCCCCTGTAATCATAATCTATGCACAAATGAATACAAGCTGCTAGTGTGTAACTGTAACTAGTGTTAATTTCAGATGGAAACTGAAGAGAATTGGATGTAAATGTACGTTTTCGGAGAATTGGAAAAAATAGAGGCACATTACTGTTGAGCCTGAATCAGATTGACATTTAAAGGCATAGTTCACCCAAAAATGAACATTCTGTCATGTCACTCGCCCTTAAGTAACTGCAAACCTTCTTCTGAGTTTTCTTTCTTTTGTTGAACACAAAAGAATGCTGTTGACCGAACAGTTGACTTCCATAGTATTTTTTCCATACTCTGCTTTCATTGAAGACTTTCCTTTCTGTAGCTATAAAATCAATCTTGACACAAAGGAAGTCAAGAAAACCCAATGGCATATAAAGGCTGCATGACTTTTGAAAATGATTATTCCTTCTATAATCATGTGAATTCAGAAACTTGGAAAATAGACTACAAGTCAAAGGATCATTTTGTAGTGTCAACTATTATTATTATTGTCGGAGCTTGACAGTCTCCATTCACTGTCATTATATAATGTAGAAACAACTGGCCATGATATACTATAAAAACCACCTCTTATGATTCAAGGAAGAAATAAAGTCAAACAGGTTTGGAAAAATATGATGGTGATTTGAAATGATGACAGAGTGAACAGTCCCTCATCATGATTGAAGTGTGCGATATGCTCCAGTTCACTTGTGCCAGAATCTGATTGCTCATTTATTCTCATATATTGAAAAATCTGTCTGACACAAAGTGTCCAAAAATACAATTTAAGTTCACCAGAAAATACAACCAGGAGCAAGACTTGTCAGCTGGGAACTTTTCACCTTCGCTATTAGTCATCACCGACTCTGGCTATTTCCATATTCATCGACTTCATTTGTATGGCTCATCTCACCAAATTTCCACAGCAAACAAAACAGCCTTTCAAAGAGTGCTCTGAATGTCTGGTAATGTCGAGAGCTCCTGCTCAGCATGAAATATTGAGAAGCGAACCTCAGGGAGCATTGAGAGGAGCGAGATGCATCTTACCAGCTGACTAAAGTATAAATGATGGTACAAACATTCAAAACATCTTCAGCATTTCTTATAATCACACTAAAAAACATGAAAGTAATGTAAGGTAAGGTAAGGTGATGGTAGGTATGCCCCTTTCTAAGATCTCGTTTTGGCTAAATTCCAATAAAGCTTTACGTGTAAACATGTTTAACATTAAGTCAGAACACTGTCCAGTAAGGCCATAAAGTGTTGTTATTCAGCATCCTGCACGTGTGTCTGACTGTGGGTTTTGGCAGGGCCGTGCGTGTGTCTGTGAGCAGCGCAGCAGCAGACGGTGAGTTCGCGGAGAGCCCGGTGTCGGCAGAGGAAGTGCAGGTGACCCGCCGTGATGCCAAGCTGCTCTGAGCGGGTGCTTTGCTTTTCCTCCCCCCGTAATGGTCATCTGTGCCTGCGGAGAGCCGGATTAGCCCTGGATCCGCACCAACCCTGCACAAGAAACACCGCGTTCGCTCTCCCTCACATTCGACTAAAGCACGGCTCGCATTTCTACAAGATAACAACCTCTGCAATGTTGTGTCTGAACTCAGACCGAGGTCATTTGCATCATAGGAGGACAGCCGCAGCCAGATTGCAGATGGCATCTCATTTAGGTGAACATGATGAGATTTGTAAACGGCTTCGGTACACATACGTACGTGACCCCGGATGTCCTTACAGTTGAGCTGCAGCGTGTGCATGCGAGTGTTTGTTCTGCAGCGAGGCTAGAACCTCATCCAGCACCGGCTCTCAATAATGCATGATTAATTAGCGGACTCTGAAATAGGGCGAAACTAAAAGAGAGACTGGAAACGGGAGAAGCACGACGTCCCGAAGGGGAAAATGTGCACACGTGCACACGCACAATGCAAATACTGCAGCATCGGCTGCTTTTGGACTGTTTGAATGGAAAATCGTGACTCTGTCTGTATGTGCAGCCACCAGCACAAAGAAGAAAATGATAAGTCAGGTTATAAGTGAGCTGAAAGGCTTGCTGAGACTCTCACACTCACAAAAACACATATATTGGCCATTCTACAGAACTGGTGCAAAGTCAGAGTTGGAAACATCTTAAAAAAATGTCTTTTTTCACTAATTTTATATGTTTGCAAACTGTATAATATCCAAGGAACACTTTTTTAGTAATTCTGCAGTTAATTCTTATATTGTATTTTCAGAAAGTTTTGGAATTTTATCCTCTCCTCAAATTTGTCACTACCGAAACAATAATATTTAATTTTAATGAGAGTATTTTGAATCAAAATTTTATTTGGCAAAAGTTGATCATACTGATTTCAAAGTTAAGGATTAAATAGTTTGAATAAACATTGAACCAAAAACATTGTAACCTCTTAGTTGATAATTCAGTATACTTTATTTTTGACAAAACATCCTATGTTTCAGTTCCCTGGTGAAAAAAACAGCATATGCTGGTAGGTATGTTTTGATGCTGGTTTAAGCTGGTCCTTTGCTAGTTTATGCTGGTCCTTGACCAGCAACATGACCAGCATAAACCACAAAAAGTCACAACAGGGTTGTGACTGGACATTTTCGGGAGTGGCAGTAATGTTTTGGTAGCAACCACATATATATCATAATAGAGAATTTAACCCACATACTAAAACACTACTAAAACATAATAAAATACAAAAAATGTGCATAACTGTGTTCAAATGTAAAATTTTCCCCAAATAAAGGATATTATGTTCCCTTTTGCCACTACTGAAACAATGATGACATGTTCAGTGGTGAATGTTTCGGTAGTGACAATTTTAGAGACTTTTGAAGCCAGCTTAAAGATGATAATCAGCACATGGTTAGCTAGCACAGCTCTGAACAGTTGTACACACATAAAAACTACATTTTATTGAATAACACCCCAAAAAACGATGTCACTACCGAAACTACTACCGAACCCAATGTGACTGTTTCGGTAGTGACAATTTTAGATACTTTTGTTTTGAAACTAGCTCAAAGATGCTAATCAGCACAAGGTTAGCTAACAGAGTTCAGAACAGTTGTGCACATATAAAAAATAAAAGTTATGGAATAACACTCAAAAAAGTTGGCCAGTGACATTCCTTAAAGTTACACACAGAGTTTAAGACTTTTGAACACATTTACCTCAAAATGATGGGGCTTATCTACTAACCATGCAGCTATGAGAGAGGGACACATTAATATATTTCCTAAACATTTATAGATCATAAATATTGGCGTGTAGTTCAAATCAATCTCAGCCAATGGACTAAAACACACAGTTTAGGTAGTGACATGAAAATGCAGGACACGTTTTTTGAGTTAAGTTTCAGTTTCATGATTTACAAAGAAGATATAAAATATTTTTTTAAAACTTTTTACAAAATCCAAAATGTATTTTTAAAAACAACAATGGAATAAAAAGCAAAAATGATATCAATATCATTTTCATAAACTGAAATTTAGCATTTAGGGTTCGGGACAGCCACCTCCCAATTTAAAGTACCCAATAAATGATGTTGTTATACATACTAAACGTACTAATATTTTAAATATTATTGTGGTTTTTGATAGATATTAGAAGAATCTTGGTAAACATCTAAGATGTTAATACTTAAATACTTTTTAAATATGTTTTTGGTTGTGGGACAGCAGTTTGCATCAGTTCTGCAGAATGGCCCATACACAGTATCATCAGGCTTTTTATGACTCATATAATATGATATAGTGAGAATATGGATGACAAACAGCTCAGTTTTATTCAGAAACTCAACCTGAGCAAACGCATGAAATTTGGTGCAGATGCTGATATTTATATGATGAAATTCTGCTGCTTGTAATGTGAATCAATGAGATCTTTATAACAGTATAGCAGATATTTACATAAAATGATCTAAATATCAGTGGTCACTCTATATCTCCAATAACTTAGTAAGATGATATTTAAATGATCCAAAAATATAATTCAATGCAGCCCAATGCTGACTGAGAGATGAACAAATAAATGTTCCACAAAAGATGTGAGATGTTTTGGAAAACTCTCAACTATCGATCAGATGACAGAAGACAATGTAGTAGATTGTGTGCAACAGGTTTAACAGCAAAGTCTGATCAAAAAGCCAAATGCAAATGCAGCTGCTGAGGGACTGACTGCCAGAGTATTTTTGCTGAAACATGAAATGCAATGGATTTTTCAATGCTGTTTTGCTGCAGTAACATGCAGTATGTTCTCTGTTGACCAGATTCACTCTACTACTGTTTACATTGGAGTTTTACTGGAGGTTGAGCCAAACCAGGCCTGCAGAACTACAGAAAAACCCTCTCACTGTATCTACATGACATATAATCATTCAATACACTGAGAAGACGGAGGATTCTTTTATAGAAGAGCATGCAGTTGGGTTTTGTAAATCCAGCCAGAGATGTGGTCAGACGTTGTCCCTTTGAAGACGGCCTTTGTTTGTTTTCCTCTTCTTTCGGGAGAGATGAAATATTCATATTCTCTCATTCGCTGCTCGACATAAGAGCTGTTTTCAAACAGATGGGCTTATATAGACAGCTGACATGTGTTTCCCTGCAACGCTGGCAACGCTCACGCGTTCTCCGTTTCACACGCATTCACATAGAGTTTCTGCTAAATACTCCTATTTTTAGTGTTGAAACAAAGTCTTTTTTGGACGCGGCAACCGCTTCGGATGCCTGAAGAATAATCGGCGATGGGAAGTGGAGAAGTCAGTCTATATGTTTGCACAGGCTGTGTTTACTTTGGGCTAAATCTAAACACAGGCGTCCCGTGAAGAACCGAGAGTCTGAAAAAAAGGAAAGGCTTCAGTGATTCCTCGCTTCTTGGGTTCAATCTGTGGATTGGGTGATGAATGGCTTTTCACACCGGCTCTGAAGCAGTTAGCGCGGCCGCGCGACATTCTGAGCTTAGCTCATCTCTACAAACTAGATACAGATTTCAGAGATGTGCCGTGGCTTATGATTTCATCGTGAGGGCCTACATTTAACACGCATGTATCTAAAGCACCAATGTGGAGCTTTTGAGTCATTGAAGTACCATTAAAGGGACAGATCACCCAAAAATGATCATTCTATGATCACTAACTCACTGTCATGTCATTCGAAGCCTGGAAGATATTTTGGAAGATATCTGAAAACAGTTTTTGGTCTTAAAGTCAGTGAGGTTCAAATCAACTTTGGTCGCCATTTACTTTAATTGAATTGACTTAAAAAAAAAAAAAAAGTGCTTTAAGTGACAAAAAAAAAAAATGACAGTACTTTTAATAATCCTTTGTAAAAAAAAAAAAAAAAAAAAAAAAAAAGGTACATAATATTATTTTTTATAACTGTGTTTTAGTATTTTTACTGAATTTTTACATTTTTATTTTATATTTTATTTTATTACAATGACAAAAAGTGGTGGTGGAACAATTTTCACTCAGAAATTGCTAGTAAATTTCAAGCAACAACTGAACATGAATTAGATATTTGAAACATTTAAATGTTAAATTACTTTATTTCAAATAAAGTAAAAAGACTTTATAGAACTGAAATAATAATGTAAAAACATATTATTAGTGAAGTATTATTGAAATACTATTATTTTTTTATATTTAGAATGATATTTTATTATAATTTATTTATATATTCTGCTTTCATATTAATTTTATTTAAAGTTGTAGTAATTTTGTTGTTGTTATTATTATTATTATTTATTTATTTATTTTGTTTTAAATATGTCTGTTTTTTAAATTTTTATTTATTTATTTACTTATTTTTAATTTATTTTATTTTTATAACATCAAATGAAAAATGCCTTATTATATATATATATATATATATATATATAATGTCCTGCCAAAAATTACCAGTACATTTTATATTAAATTTACACATATTTCCTTTAACCTTAAAACACTACGCAATGCAATATATAAGTAAATAAGTGCAATATATGAGTAAAATAAAAAAATACAATAAATAAATAATAAAAATAAAATAAAATAAAAAAATCCTTGATATCACAGTACATGGACTGTATTTTTACAGACTTTTACAACGTTAAAACAACTGTAAAAAAAATCAATATGGAAAAATCCTTGATATCACAGTATATGAGTAAAACATCTGTAAAATGAAAGAAAGAAAGAAAGAAAGAAAGAAAGAAAACATACATAAAATAAAATAAAATAAAAAATCAATATGGAAAAATCCTTAATATTACATTACTTTTACAGCCTTTTACAACCTTAAAAAACAATGCAACGCAATATGAATAAAGCAACTGTAATAAATAAATAAATAAATAAATAATAAATAAAATAAATCAATATAGAAAAATCCTTGACTTTTACAACCTTAAAACACTACGCAATGCAATATGAGTAAAACAAGTGTAAAAATAAATAAATGAAACATACATAAAATAAAATAAAAAATCAATATGAAAAAATCCTTGATATCACAGTACATGGACTGTATTCTCTAAGCTTGGATTTAAACAGATGTCAACCCAAGATCAAGTGAAGACTGTAAAATGTAATAGTTGCTGAGCTTCCGAATGACAGCTGAAGGAGAAAACGAATCAAATTGTTCTGACTAGAGGGTCAGTGTAGCGGTTTCTGGTCTAGACTGCTTCAGTCCCCCTGAGAGAGCAGAAATAACAGCTTAATAAAGACGGGCTGCGACAAAAGAAGCTGTAATTGAATTTGAGGACGAAAACAAAAATGGCAAGATGATGTGCTCCTGAAACAGCCTTTACATTTCATAAATCTCACTGACATTTTCCTCAGTGAAGAGGCTGTAATTAGTCTGTCTACCTCGAGTACGAGCACATGCAATCAGCACGCTTAAAACCAGACGAAGAAAAGAAACTCTTCTGTGCAGGAAACAACCAAGGATGATAATGGAGCCGATGGTCCAGCAGAGCAAAACTCACAAAAATAAGACGAAGATTAAATTCAAACCTGGAAATAAACAGACATCTTTAGAATTTAAAACATTTAAATCAAAGAAACATTCTGAAAATGTGACACATTTGTGAGCATTTAAAAAAGGTTTTATACAAACTTGTGAAGGTCAAACTAAATAATAAAGCATTATGAAATACAGCAGAATTTATCCATTAAACTTTTCACTCAGTTATTGTTGGTAATGCTGGTAATATAATTTGTAATAAGAAAAATAAATATAATTTTATAAGTTGTAAATATTATACAGTACAAGAAAACATTACTCCTTTCTGCTTGAAAACTTCATGTTTGATTGAATGTGTTACACACACATGCAAAAAAAAAAAAAAAAAAAAAAAAAAAAAAAAAAAAATCTGGTGTAGAAATTAAAAATTAGAAATTGCTAACTAATATAAACAATTACAAAGAATTAACAAATAATCCATTGACTTGAACTGAAGTATTCTGAAGTAGGCAGACTGAAATACTTTTTTTCTTTTTAAAAATTGCTATTGTGTGTTTTTGTCATTTTTGATTTTTTGTTTGTAAAGATTTTTTTTTTTATTCATGTATTATTTATTTAGTTTTTGAGTTTTGAGTTATTGAGTTATAGTTTAGTTTTGGTGATCTGTAAAAACCCTTCTTTGATCTTTATTTATTTTTTAATTTATTTTTTTAACAGAAAAGGTACAACAAGAAAATACTATTTTCCTTCCAAATTTTACTGTTACACTAAAGAATAGGCATTTTTTATATATATATATTTTGTCTCTTAAAGAGTATTTATTAATTTTTATTTCAGTTTTTGGAGTTATTTTAGAAATAAAAAATGTTTTTTTTTTTGTTAACTAGCTGAAATAAAATATGTTTAAGTTTTTTATTTTTTTTTATACATTTTATTGCATTTTAATATTTTTTTATGTTTTAGTTTTAGTGATCTTTAATTACCCTACGTTGATTTTTTCTTACAGTTTATTTCATTTATTTATTTATTTATTTTTATGGTTTTAATTTTGGTGATTTATAATAACCCTACTTTGATATTATTTATTTATTTATATTTTAACAGTGCAGGTAAAACATTTGACAAGAAAATAGTATTTTATATTATTTTATTATTATAAATTTAAGTTTAAGTTTTTTTTTCCTACAGTTTATTTCATTGTATTTATTTATTTATTATGGTTTTAGTTTTAGTTTTGTTGATCTATATTAACTTTATTTATTTATTTATTTATTAACAGTGTAGGTAAAACATTTGACAAGAAAATATTATTTCCACTACCAAATTTTACTGGTACACTGAAGTATAGGCATTTTTTTATTTTTTATGTTTTTATATATATATATATATTTTTGTCATTTTTATTTTGGTTTTTGAGTTATTTTAGTACATCAATTTAAACTAAATGAAAATAAGAAATGTTTCCTTGTTAACTAGCTTTTTTGCATTTGATTTCATTTTAATATTTGTTTTATGATTTTAGTTTAAGTGATCTATAATAACTCTACTTTGATATTTATTTATTTATTTATTATTTTTTATTCTTTTTTTTTTAACAAGTTAGGTAAAAATTTGACAATAAAATACTATTTCTTTCTACTTCCAATTTCACTGTTACACTGAAGAATCAGTAAGTAATGCACTGAATTAAATGTGAAATTTAGATAATAATCATCTTTAATAATCTTTGTGTTATTCATAACCATAAACAATCCTTTTTACAGTGTTTTTTCTTCAGGGCAGAAGCTTTTTTTGGATGCAACTGTGGATGGTTTTAAATACCGCAGACCTTAAATTGGTTGTCTTATGGCATCACTAAAACTTGAACATGTTCTCATCTGTCTTTAGGCTGTGAAACCGTTTCTGAATGCTTTATTTTTAAGAGCGTTCACTTTTAGAACAATACTGTTGGTTTTGGGAGGATCCAGATCTGACGGCTCCACCACATCTTAACATCCACAAAAGAGTTCACTCCATCCTTAAGGCTCTGCTTGGTGTTTGTTAGATAAACTGGGTCGTTTTTTGTGCAGGACGTTAGGTTCTTATCACTAACTAAATTGTTGGCCGGCCATGATATGAGCTCATGTGGACTCGCCCTGAGAGACAGGAGTGACCGGGCAGGTCAGACCACACTGACCACATTATCATCCAGATATTTCTTATGTGCGTCAACATCAGCACTCCTGAACAAATCAACGTCTGGCTGAACAAAACACATTACCATATTATTATAAGTGCTGCCTGTACTGGGATGGAGCAAACAGTGTAAAACAGCAGGTGTCTCAGAGCAACCTGTTGAGCTATTCATGAGAAATGATGAAGCAAAAAGTGGGACACACAGTTTTTCTGGGGTTTAATGTAGATGTAATGATGTGGCATCTAGTGAAAAATGGTGCATGGTTTATCAGTACGTTCAGAAAAGCTGCGCAAGGAAAAATGATTTTCTTAATCAGTGCTTTTGGCTTGTTTCCAGTAAAAGCAAAATGACTGAAGGTATCTTGTTTTCTGATAAAAAAATAATCAGAGTGAAGTGAGTTTAAGATTAAAACAATTACAAATATCTGCTAATGGAGTCAGAAATATAAACTTAATTTATAAAGAAAACAGGTTTATTTTTCTGACCCCACTGACAATTTTTTTGTTATTTTGTTTTATGGAAAAAGTCATTTAATTTTAATGAGTTTGTAAGAGTTTTTGCTTCTCATGTCTTGATTCAAGGATTTTTAGATTTTTTACAGAAAAAAACAAGACATAAATACTTCAGAAAATGCGGAGCAAGAAGTGGAAAATGGAGTCAGAAATATAAACTTAATTGATAAAGAAAACAGGTTTATTTTTCTGACCCCACTGGCAAATTTTTGTTATTTTTTTAAGGAAAAAAATCATTAAATTTGAATGAATTTGTAAGAATTTTTGCTTCTCCTGTCTTGATTCAAGGATTTTTAGATTTTACAGAAAAAAACAAGACTATATAATAAATACTAATAAATAAATACTATAATAAATACTTTAGAAAATGCAGTGCATGAAGTGGAAAATTATTTAAAATAAATAAATAAATAAAAAGCTTAAATTTTCTTCTTTTTTATGAGGATTGTGGTTTTTGCAAACTACCTGTCTGAATAAAATTTATTGAAAAATGTATAAACAATTTATAAACATTAAGTTACTGAATTTGTATTTTCCATAATTAAATTAATAATAATATGTTAATTTTATCCTATAGTAATGGGTGAAGGTTTGAGTTTTTTCCTAATAATAATAATAATAATAATAATAATAATAATAATAAACTGGAATAATATTATACACTTGCCTCAGTGCTGTGCAATGATTAATCACAATTAAATTAAATTAACGTTCTTGTTTACATAATATGTATGTACTGCGTATATTTATTATGTATATATAAATACACACGCATACAATATATATTTTTAGTTATATATATTTTTAGTTATACAACATTTTTCTCAAATATATTATATAAATATGTTTAACATATAAACAAAAACTTTTATTTTAGACATATAGAATTTCAAACTATTGTATTTTTTTGATGTTTTTTAAAAATGTTACATGATAATATTATAGTTTTTATTTTTATAGTTTCATTTTCATTTCAAATTTATGGCCCTTTGGCTTGGCCCTTCTCATTACACCTCCAATGTGTTTCACAGAGACTCATTGGAGAATACAGGATGTTTAAAGGCTTTGAAAATATAGATTGAGTGCTTTATGAATCATCGAGTTACTTCAGTCACTAATAGACATTGAGTCAGACCACCAAACTTCCCTTTCCTCTGATCACTGGCGGCTATAATGTGTCGCTCGTCCGTCATAGTCAAGAGTAAAACCATTACCTAAACGGTAACTGAGAGCAGAGCCGCAACACAGACGTTAAATATTATAGAGCCTGTATGATTTGTATGGTGGTGTTCAGGTCTTTGGCAGGAGCCTGTGACTTCAGTAAAGCTGCTCATTAGTAAACGTCAACTACTGAAGCACTTTCTATTCTTAACTGCATATGAATGTGAACAGGACTATGAAATATGAAGGTAATGACAATAAAAAAGCAGAGATATTATTCCAGTCAGCATCATATTTCTATTTAAAGAGAGAGTGTATTCCACTTTACGTGGACGTTCTGTGAGACTGTTGTCTTTCAGTCTTCATATGGTGAAAAAAAAAATTCCTACTATTTGTGTCTTGTTATCCAGTACAAATATCTAAATACTCTTAAATCAATTTACATTTTGAATCATTTATGACAATGTTGTAAGTTTTTGCTGAAAAATATCTGGCAATGGGTATGGGATAGGAAAACTCTTTGAATCTTAACTCAAAGGGAAAATTGGCAGATTTTTGTTCTGATTTTAAGAAAAAAAACCTCAAAAACTCAATTTTGACTTAAGGTGTTGTCATGTTAGTGTCTCAACTAAATGCATCTTGATTTAAGAATTTTTGGACATTTTTACTGGAAAACAAGACAAAATACTAAGAAAGAAATGAATTTTTCCCTTCAGTGTAGCACATAATTACACATAAAACACAGTTCTTATTATATAGATCATAAAGTGAAAAGTAGTAAATAAATAAACAAACTGCTGTTCAGACATTCATTCATTCATTATTTATTTATTTATTTTTAATTTAATAAAATTATACTTTAAATTTTTAAAGAAATTAATGCTTTTATTCGGAAACAGAAACACTTTTCAAAATATCTCCCTTTGTGTTTCGCAAAAGAAAGTCATACACTACAAAAAAAATAAATAAATAATAATAATAATAATAATAATAATAAAAAATAAAAATAAAAATAAAAATAAAATAAAATAAAATAACAAAATTAAATTAAATGAAATGAAATTAAATTAATTTCTCAGTATTTGTGTCTTGATTTTCAGTACAAACATTCTTAAATTAGGTCTTAAATTAGGTCTTGATCAATTTAATGAGTTATTTGTGCTTCACAAAAGAAAGTCATACACTGTAAAAGAATAAATAAATAAATAAATAAATAAATACAATAAATACAATAAAAATAATAAATAAACTAATTAATTAATAAGAAAGTCATACACTGCAAAAATAAATAAATAAATAAATTTCTCAGTATTTTTGTCTTGGTTTCCAGTACAAACATCCTCAAATCAAGGCTTGATCAATTTATTCAGTTAAATATGTATGCTTCACAAAAGAAAGTTATACATAAATAATAATAAATGATAATAAAAAATAAATAAATAAACTAATTAATTAATTATTAATAAATCAATCATTATTGTTGTCTTAATTTCCAGTACAAACATTCTTAACTTGATCAGTTTAATCAGTTATATTTTAAATCAATCAACTTGAGATGCAAAACGACATCAGATATTTTGTCTTGTTTTCTGACAAATTAATTAAAAGGTTTTTGCTTAAAACAAGAATAAATATTCCCTTTGAATTCAGTGTATTTTTATGATCACATTTTTTTCTTTTCCAGTTGGCTGATATTTTTCTTATTTTTGGCAAAACACACTCAAAACAGGATTTTTTGCTTCTTATGTAAATTATTTAAAAATCTTGATTGAAAAAAATGTTGTAATACTTGTATTTGAATCATTTTTTTGTACTGTACAGAACAACAATAGTAGGAGTAAATGATCACAGAATTTTAATTGTGGGGTGAACTATGACTTTAGGTGACCAGCTATTGCTTTATATAAGCTTAAAATCTTAATAAGCAATAAAACAGATTTAGAATATAACTCAAGTTATATTTGTATTTATTTTTAAAGAAATTAATTCTTTTATTCATCAAGGATGCATTAAATTGATCAAAAGTCGCAGTAAATACATTTATAATGTTACAAATTATTCTGTTTCAAATAAATGCTGTTCTTTTGAACTTTCTATTCATCTAAGAATCCTGAAAAATAAAATATATCACAGTTTCCACAAAAATATGACATTGATAATAATAAATTTCTTAAGCAGCAAATCAGCATATTAGAATGATTTCTGAAAAATCATGTGACACTGAAGACTGAAGTAATGATGCTGAAAATTCAACTTTGATCACAGAAATAAATTACATTTTACATTGTATTCACACAGAAAATATCTATTTTAAATTTTAATAATATTTTACAATTTTTACTGTATTTTTGATCAAATAAATGCAGTCTTGGTGAGCAGAAGAAACTTCAAAATCAAAAACATAAAATCTTACCAACCCCAAACTTTAGTAGTGTTTGTCTATATAGAGCTAAAAGACACAGACTAAAATCCACAAGTCTTATTTTGATTAAACTGAAACTGCATGTGCATTATCTCATTGCTATGGCAGAACAGTGTTGTGTTGTTGTTGCGCTCTCATCACATCATGTAAACGGCCTGTTCCACCTCCACTGGCGGAGCTCCAGCGTGTGAGTCAGTGAATGCTGGAAACGCTCTTGTGTGTCTTCTGATGCTTCATTCACACCCCTGCAGAGGAGCAATCTGGGGCCTCGTAGCCTCCTCTACCTGTTCAGCCGTCTAACACCATCACAAACTCACTGGAACAATGACGCCTTCCTCATATCTCACTGTATCAGTGACACAAGCATTAGTAAACAAATGGAATGAGGAGGAATGGAAACATGGCTGGAATGTAGAACAGCCGCTCTTTCTTTAGACATACAGGTTCCTTAAATAACGTTAAGAAAGAGCAGGGTGTGATCCCAGTTGACTTCAGGTGTATGTCATGAGCAGGGAGAAGCCGGAGTTTGTTTTATCAGCATATTTATTGTTGCTATGCCGCAGCTTCCACGTCATATTTACATAAGGAACTGTAAAGAAATACTCCAAAAATAAATCCGAAATCTTTCAGAAAATAATAAAGATTAATAATATATAGGACATGGGTTGTAAAAAGCAAGCTTAAAAGGATAGTTCAGCCAAAGTGATCATTATGTCATCATTTATTCACTCTCATGTTGTTAAACCTGTATGATTTTCTTTCTTCTCTGGAGCATAAAAGAAAATATTTGGTAACCAAACAGTTTCGGTGGCCACTGAACAGAAACATTTCTCAAAATGCCTCCTTTTGTGTTTTGCAAAAGAAAGAAAGTCATACACTGCCAAAAAAAAAAAAAAAAAAAAAAAAATCAATTAAAAAAATAAATAAATAAATAAAACATATATATATAATAACAAAATAAAATAAAAATAATAAAAAAAAAAATGAATACATTTCTCAGCATCTCAGCAAACATTCTTAAATCAAGACATGATCAATTTAATCAGTTAAATGTATGTTTCACAAAAGAAATAAATTCATACACTGCAATAATAATAATAATAATAGTAATAATAATAATAATAATAAAATAATTCTTTTTTGTCTTGATTTCCAGTACAAACATTCTTAAATAAATTCATGCACTGCAATAATAATAATAATAATAATAATAATAATAAATATTTTTTGTCTTGATTTCCAGTACAAACATTCTTAAATCAAGACATGATCAATTTAATCAGTTAAATTTATGTTTCACAAAAGAAAGAAATGCATACACTGCAAATAAATAAATAAATTAATTAATTAATTAATTAATTAATTTTACAGTATTTTTTCTTGATTTCCAGTACAAACATTCTTAAATCAAGACTTGATCAGTTTAATCTGTTACATTTTAAATCAATCAACACGAGATGCAAAATGACATCAGATATTTTGTCTAATTTTCTGACAAATTAATTGAAACTAGGTGAGTTTTTGCATAAACAAGAATAAATATTCCCTTTGAATTAAGTTTATTTTTATGACTGCATTTTTTTTTTTTCTTTATTTTCCTGTTGGTTGATATTTTTTCTTATTTTCAGCAAAAACACAAGTAATTTTAAATAATTTAAAAAACGATAAATATTTTGTGCCATCTTGAATGGCAAGCATAAACGCATAAACACTGAATTTTGGATTCTCAAGTAAATTATTTACAAATCGTGATTTAAAAAATTTTATTATTTGTATTAGAAAACAAGACTAAAATACTAATATCATTTTCTTGTAGCGTACAGAACGACAAGAGGGCAAATAAATGATCACAGAATTTTAATTCTGTGGTGAACTATCACTTTAAGTGAGCAGCTAATTGCTTTATGTAACATTAAAATCCTAATAAGCAATAAAAGAGATTTCGAATGTTGATATTGAATAACAAAAAGCTCTGAATTACGAAAGCGGGTTTTACAGCCTCCCATAGAGCTGAATGACAGTGGTTCCTAGGAAACATAAATCCATTGAGTGTTTTTAATTCCACAACAACCTTAGAGAAAGGCCGTCAGGTCACATTTCACTAACCACCTTATCAGCAGCCACTATAACCAAAAAAGGTTGTAATAAGCACGCAGGCCATTGGCCACGTCGCTCTTCCCTCCTCCCACTCTGCCTTTCTCTGAACTTTGAACGTTCACAATATCCCTGCTAAGCAAATTAGCTTATCCTGACCGCCCAGTTCAGAATTCTGCAGTCATTAGCATGTTCCTCCTGTCGCTGTAATTAGGCCAAAAAGAAAATGTTGCTTAGACAAACACCAGAGCAAGAGAATAGATGCTAAAATACACAGCTTGGGATTGCATTCATTTCTGTTTAAGCCCAGAGCGCAACTCGCTTATAAAACAGAATCATCTCGTCGGGACTTGTAGGTATACAGCTCAGAATTAATTTTAAGCATCTTCGTGTTGTATTGTGAGCCTGGAGCCATTTCCCAAATGCACACAGAACTGGAGTGTATAATATTGCTCTGCAATCCTCACCCATATGGTGCAAAGCTTACTGTGTACACAAAGCCTATATTTGGATGGGCTTATAACAATTCACCAGGCCAAAAACCTTAAACCTCTTGCATATGGGAGCTTGGTTTACCCGGCAAATGAAATCTGAGAAGTGTAAGGCATCAATGTACTGACACTATAGAAAAAGCAACACAACACGGCTGTATCGTGTTACAATACATGTAGCACAGATGAATAATTAGGTTTTGATTTATTATTCATCATGAAGTAGCTTGAGCATTATATGCATGTTGTTTAAAACTCAAAAACTTAAAAACTCTGAAGGTAAAGTGAGTGTACTAGTGTATTTGCATAGAGGATGATGACGAAAGCACGGCCAGCCAATAGCACGGCAGTATTTTTTCAACGCAAAACACACAAGGGCAGATCACACCTCGGTGGACAAATGACCAAAGTCACTCCGCTCTGTCCTTGCGCTTAATGTGTTTATTTATTTACGTTGTTTTATCTTTTGGGTACGTCTGAAATTAATTCAAAATAATTCTTTATTCTTACGCTTTTATCCGCATTGTTTTTAGGTCGGCGCTAGAATCTCTAAACATCGCGAGTGGTCTCGATAAATCAATTTAACAGTAGATTTTTATTATTATTATTATGTTTAGATCGCCTACGTGTGGGAGGAAGACAGTTAATACATGACTAGGAACCCCAGCCATAAATGCACTAAACGCTTATTGGTCGAGGGGCGGGTCTCTTTGGTGATTGACGCAGCGCGCGGCCAATCCGCGCGGAGGATTCGGAGGCAAACATACGACGAAAGCGCGTTTGTCCAATCGCAAGCGGCGCTGGGGTTTTGACCTCTGAAAACCGCATCACCGCCCCCATCATGTCCCTGGCGGAGGAGTGCTATAAAGGAGATCCAGTCAGGAGTTTAAAGGGCAGAGTTGTAAAAACTCCCAGGCAGTGGGGAGTCGGATTGCCTGACGATAGACTCCAAAAAAAAAAAAAGAACAATTCCCCGAAGAACAAACAGCTAATATCGATGCACCCTAACTGGAATAATCTTTTCGATCACTGCTAGCTAGGAACCGAAGCGGAAGCCACCAGGAGAGACAAACACGGTCGTTTAATGTAAGTATATATGGCACTGAACAGTCATAATGTGTCAAGCTGAGGCGTTAAACAAATATGTCTTTGCGTTTCAACTGCAGTACCTCTAAAGTGCTTGTTTACGCGAAAATTATGTTTGTGACTCGGTGGAACACGAAAAGAGGCGTTAGCCAGAATGACAACCTCGGTCACCGTTCGCTTCATACAAAAATGCATCGAAAGTCAATAGTGAACGACGCTGTCAGTGTCCTAAAATGTTCAACGTCTGATTGATTTTTCCATTTGAGTGCGCTGTCGCTTTAAGAAACGGATTAATTCAGAATCTGTTTGAATGGAGACCAGGCTGTTTTTGAAAAATTTGAAAAAAACGTTTTTTTTCCGCGAATGCGTTTTAAACCATGCAGTCATGTGAGCCCTGCTGACCATAGGAGACCCCTAAAAACATTGACAGCGTCAAAGTTCATTCCGTCCGAAAGCCGTCGTTTATTTGTCTAAAAGGCTTCGTCTGTTTACAGGTCTGTAGTCAGAAAGTGTCCAGAATGTTCCCAATCCATATTCATCATAACAATGGCCGCGTCTCAATAGCTACTCGTTCGATGCTCGCTAGGTTTGAGACGCAGCCGCACTGTTTGACGTGTTTCGCTCGCCATACGTGAGCAGATATCGAAGATTTACCGTTGTATTTGATGTACTGGACTAATTTGGTCAGGGCTACACACCCCGAGCGGAGCGTCACGCCATTGGTCGCGATCTTCAGGAAATCCGATCGGCGATCTGTTGCGCAATACGTGTCGCATTGTGTTCGAATGGCCTATATTCGCATAAAGGCGTTTTTACGCAACGGAATGAAGCAGGGAAGAGAATCCGTGTTATGTAATCTCCCTGGAATCACTAGGCGATTCAAACCACGCATTTTAGTGAGGGAGTGAGTGTGTCACTCACCCTTAGGTCCGTGTTTGTTTACACATGTAACACCTTGCCTCTTTTCCCCCTTCAAGGAGCGCAAGAAGACTTTGCTGCTCTCGTCCACCAGCACTTCCGAGTCCCCACTGATCACTACTGCCTTGGAGGTTTTTACAGCACTCTACTAAAGCAGCACAGACGAACAGCTATGCAGCTTGAAATCCAAGTAGCGCTGAACTTCATCATTTCGTACCTGTACAACAAGCTCCCTCGGAGGCGAGTGAACATCTTTGGCGAGGAGCTGGAGAGGCAGTTGAAGAAGAAGTATGAAGGACACTGGTACCCCGACAAGCCATACAAAGGATCCGGGTTTAGGTGCATCCACGTGGGCGAGAAGGTGGACCCGGTCGTGGAGGAAGCAGCCAAAGAAAGCGGGCTGGACATCGAGGACGTCCGCAATAACTTGCCTCAGGACCTCAGCGTCTGGATCGACCCTTTCGAGGTGTCCTACCAGATCGGGGAGAAGGGAGCGGTCAAGGTGCTATACGTGGACGATAACGGCGAGAACGGCTCCGAGCTGGACCGGGAGATCAGAAACAGTTTTAACCCGGAGGCTCAGGTCTTCATGCCAATCAGCGACCCGGTGGGCGTCTCGTCCGAGTCCAGCTCGCCGTCGCCGCCGCCGTTCGGCCAGTCGGCGGCCGTCAGCCCGTCCTTCATGCCGCGTTCCACCCAGCCTTTAACCTTCACCACAGCCTCGTTCGCCGCCACCAAGTTCGGCTCCACCAAGATGAAGAACAGCGGCCGCAACGGCGGCAAAGTGGCACGCAGCTCTCCCACCAACCTGGGCCTGAATGTCAACAGCCTCCTCAAGCAGAAAGCCATCTCCAGCTCCATGCATTCGCTCTACGGCTTTGGCCTGGGGAGCTCGCCACCCCAGCAGCAGCAGCAGAAGGCGGCGTCCGCGCTCTCGCCCAACGCCAAGGAGTTTGTGTTCCCCAACCTGCAAGGCCAAGGGAGCTCCGGAGGCGCTCCGGTGTTCTCTCCGGGCGAGAACCCTCTCAGCCTCAGCCCTCTGCAGTACAGCAATGCCTTCGACGTGTTCACGGCCTACGGGAGCATCAACGACAAGTCGCTCATGGATGGCTTAAACTTCAGTCTCAGCAACATGCAGTATTCAAACCAGCAATTCCAGCCGGTCATGGCTAACTAATGTCGGAAACGATTGTTGGCGGAAGGAAAACGAAAGACGCACAACTGTGGGATCCCTATTAGTCACTGATAAGCGCATGTGCCCAAGGGTGTTTGTTTCACTTTATTTTATTATTTTTCTCCAGTTGATCTCTCTCTCTGCCCCCTTGAGTTTGTACTAAGGCTTGTGTTACGCACACGTACACGCGTCCGAGCTCGGTTACATTCGGTCGACACGCGTCTCTTTTCGTTTCCTTTTTTGCCAATAAAGCAAAAAATGATTTTTTTACTACCTTTTGGAAGAAAAATACTCTAAAACATACTCTAAAAAAAAAAAAAAAAAAAAAAGAAACACAGAAGCTTCAAGTTCTGGCCTCTTACAGTATTTTAAAGTTGGTAAGACTTGGCTGATTTTTAAGGAATTGGCACTAATGCATATATATCTGGGGTTACGTGGTCTTTTTTCTAATTGTATAATTTAATTGAGTACAGAGTTTGTAAAATATCAGAGTATATATATATTGTTTCTACAACATGGTATTGCATTTATATCTTTTTACTACTCCAGTGATCTGTGATGGCTGCAGAAGCTTTATGTTATAATATATTTTGTTTTCTTTTGTTTTTCTTTTTTTTAAATTGTTAAAGAAATTCATCTTTAAAAAAAAATAGATCAAAAATTCTGAAGATTGTGTACAGAATATTCCTTAGTGTTGGAATTTCAGTGTAGGAATATTTGCTTTTTTGAAACAAAAAGAGTTGTATTTTCTGTTAAGAGTTCAACAGATTTTTGCTATATTATGGACAATGTAATCGTATATATTAATTTTGTACCTACATTGTGCAATACTTGATAAAATATGGTATAACAAAGTATTTTGAGTCAGTGTCTTACATGTCAAGAGGGACTGAAATAGTTTATATTAAGTTTGTATTAAAATGCTTGAAATATATGCTTGTCTTTTATTTTTGTTTTCTTTTTTTATTTGACATTTGCACCCTGGCCTTTTTCAATAAAAGAAAATTTAGGCAAGAATAACCTAGTGGTGTTCCTTTTTTTTCCCCCCCCTCATGTTACATAAGCATTATTCATGAGTAATTTAATAATTCATGTCTTGTTAAATTTGGAGGTTTTTACCTCACTAATTTGCTCTGATGTTGACATGATTCAACATGCCTAAATTGTACAGAATATGATTCAGATTGGAAACGTTTGCCAAATCTGAAGCACAAAATGGCTTCTAATGAGGTGGAACATGTCAAGATACTCAAAGACGTTTTTCTTGAAAGTTTTTGGAACGTTAACATGAACTAGAGCCAACTCAGAATTGCATGCATCAAACTTGATTCTTGTCTGAAAGCAGCTGGACGTTGTGCTAAACGGTCATTGCATTGCATTGCATTGCATTGCAAAATGCAGTCTGTGATTGTGTGCTTTCTAAGGTGCGGCGCAGGTGACCTTTAAAAGATTAATAAGAGCTTTGGGCTGATTCACAGTCTCATTCATTTCTGTGTCTGTGTTATAACTATAACTAATGATCAGCTGACATTTCCTCATGGCTTTCAGGTGATAAACTCTTAAAGATCTCAGCCGTAAACCATTTTGGACCGCGTTAGCGCTCACGTCCACAACCCCAAACGTGGTGAAGGTTGAAAACAAATCACTCGTGTTTGCTCTTATTGCATTGCATCTGAGCTCCCGCTGTGAGAGGCTTATTGCTATAGTGCAGCGCAACAATTAAGCTTCAAATGGCCACTTTGTTTTCGCAGCTGAAGTGCAAAGCCTCCGTGAGAGCGAGCGTTTTGAGATTACACCGGTCGTGGCATTCACAATGTGCGCTTGTTTATTTTTAATACTGCAGTTTGAGACTGCTGATGCCAGCGTGGACACAGATAGAGCACCATCTGCTTATCTCAAGTCGGTTTTGGCAGTGGGAATTATTTTGGTAGCAACTTAAGCATATCGCATGAGAAAAGCCAGGTTATATGACTTCGATAATGTGTTTTGGTTGTATGCACACTAGGCCTGGTTCGAAAGACATGGACAAACACCAAGTCTGTTTTCATTACAGTGACCCCATGATTGTTTGTTTTTGTCTGGAGTGACTCCAAACCTGTAGGCTAGGATATGTTAAGCATTAAGAAAAATAAAAGATGTATATTGTAATAGAAAGTCCACATAAATTAAATACCCATACAAGAAAAAAAAAATATTTTCAAATATTTTTAAAAAATATATTTCAAATTACTCCAAAAAATAATTGCTAAAATATGTTCCAAAATATATTTATCTAATTATTTTTTTTACTAATGTATTTTTGGGAAATTTTTGCATATATTAAAAATAGATTTCATAAATAGATTTTACAAATTTTTGCCCTTTATATATTTCAATTCAAGAAAATACATTTATGAATATATAAGCTTTACTGCTTAAAACAGATATTTAGCATATATTTAAAATATATTTTGACCAGATTTTTTTTTTTTTTTTTCTCTGATATGGGATATTGAAACCATTTCCTGAACATCAGCATTTATTTCAGGTAGATTCTCTTAAGCATAAACCTAAAGATGTAATATTACACAAAACACATTAGATTGTGATTCCAGCTCAATCTCAGTTCAGTCCACATAATTTAAAATACCCATAAGGCAAAAATATATGTTTTCAAATATTTAAAAAAAATATATTTAAAATTACTCAAAAAAAAAAAAAAATTGCTAAAATATGTTCCAATATATATATATATATATATATATATATATATATATATATATATATTTTTTTTTTACTAACGTATTTTTGGAATTTTTTTGCATATTTTAAAAATATATTTCAGAAATAGATTTCACAAATTTTTGCCCTCCATATATTTCAATTCAAGAAAATACATTCATGTATATATATGTGCTTCACTGCTTAAAATAGATATTTAATATATATTTAAAATATATATTTTGACCAGATTTTTTTTTCCTGAACATCAGCATTTATTTCAGGTTGATTGATTCTCTTAAGCATAAACCTAAAGATGTAATATTACACAAAATACATTTATATAAATATATATTTTTTACTAATATATTTTTGGCAATATTTTTGCATATTTAAAAAATATAGTTCAGAAATAGAATATATATATATATATATATATAAGCTTCACTGCTTAAAACAGGTATTTATCTTCTATTTAAAATATATTTTGGCCAGATTTTTTTTGTTATATGGGATATTTCCTGAGCATCAGCATTTATTTCAGGTAGATTCTCTTTAGCATAAACCTAAAGATGGAATATTACACAAAATACACTAGATTATGATTCCAGCTCATTCTGATTCATTGCCAGTGTCCTTAAAAGGGAAATATACTATAGTAAAGCACAAACATTCCACCGTATTTTGGAAAAATGTGTTTTGGCACTCGGACAAACCTTGGTCAGTATCATTTTGAAGGCAGTGCCAAGTCACTTTACCACAACAGGATCTTTCCCAGCATGCTGTAGATCTTTCAGAGACACACTGTACCCTATGAAAGCACTCCATCAAGGTCAGTAACAGGTCAGAATCTGGACACAGTCAGATCATAATACCTCAGACAGGACAGTAGGGAATAAATGTGCCTTTGCATCAGCGGCATCACACTGTCCACTGCAGGCACGCAAATGGGTTTGAGCTGCATGTGAAATGCATTGGCACGTTAAGTGTTATTCTAAGTCAGAGGTGTTTTTTTCTGTAGTTTTTAGGTGGAGTCTTGCCCTTATGTGCGCGAAGTTCAACACCCACAGTAAAAATGTGTGGCATCTGCTTGAGAATGAGCCAGAAAGTCAGGAACATCTGGTGAATAAAACTGGATTTTTTGTAACTTTGTAAAAAACTAGTATTCGAAGTTGTAAATAAAACAACGATTATTGGAGTATGTTTTACAAGAATATACTATTTCAGTCTTTTCATGTTTAATTCAATGCCTTACTTGCAGTTTCTTTGTGAGTGAAAGTTCAGAGTGAAACTGTTTCAGAGTGATGCCAAAAAATAGCATTTTTTACCCATAAATTGTACATGCTCATTATTATATTATATTCTATTATATTATAAACATATTCAAGCAAATATTGTTCTTATTTATTTGTTTATTTGTTTATTTTACTTTACATTCAGTGAGAAATAATGTAGGCCTGGAATTGATTTTGTCCATTAGGAACAAATTGGCTTGTAACATGCCAGTATGTGGTGAAATGATGATAAAATTAATTATATTTATTTATTATATTATATTATTATTTTAGTGTTTTCCGACTTATTTGCTATAACACATTAAATACATAATTCATGATTAATTATTCATTTAAAATATTTTTAAATGAGCAAAAATATCCAATAAAAATATAAAAAAATGTCCAATATCAACGTTTAAAAAATTGATTTTTTATTAAGTTTTTTACTATTATAATTCTATTACATATTACATATTTATATTTAAATATTTATATATTTAATATTTAAATATATATACATATATATCAATTTTTTAAAATATTAAATAAATAAATATCTAAATAATTTTTAAAAGCATAGAAATTTTGTTACATATATATATATATATATATATATATATATATATATATATATATATACACATTTTTAAATATAAAATAAATACGTGTGTGTATGTATATATATATGACTCTAAACCTAACCCTGTATTATATTATTATTACAAATATTATATATTTCAATTGTATTTATTTTATACATTTTACCTGTCACCCTTATCGAAATTGCATAGCTCTTTATTTAAAATCAGATATATAAGTATGTCCAGCATATTATTAAGTATTAACCACATACAATAAATGCAAGTATAAGGCATGATAATATTAAGATACTAAACATTTACATCATGATTTTCTGTAAAGCTGCTTTGAAACAACATATAAATGGAAAAGCCCTATGTACTATAAGCACTATAATGACTTCAAGAATCATTAACAGTAAGACTAGGAACATGCATTAAGCAACTAATCAGGGATATTTTTAATTTAATGTCAGCTTGATCAGAATCAAGGTCTCTAGGTTCTTCAGAGACTTCATCTAGAAGCACTATGCTAGTAAACACAAACTAGATGTTTCACAAAGCACTCCCACACACATTTCAGGCCCGATTACATGGCGTGACGTGAGAAGAATCATTCCTACAGATGGCTTATAGCTCAGCTCATAACGCTCAGCCGGTAATAGAGCACAATAGCAGTGCTTAAGAGCTCAAACGGCTCGGTGATATTGCAGTTACGACAGACTCTCTTACACAATGAATGACAAGCGGCTCTCGCAGGCACAGCGCCGCCACTGATGGATTCTGTTCGCCGTCCTCTGAGAAGAACATCTGCGGCCGTTTCTCTCGACCGGTCCCGGAGGTGTTCAATGTTCTGGCCTGTGTAATTTCATCTCGAACGCCTCCCTACAGCTCTCTCCATAAACATTTGCACTTATAGTAGGAAACTGCAACACAACTCCCTGTTCAATCTAGTGTGGAGGCTCAGGAGAGAACAGACGTTCTAGTGAATTTGTTTGAATAATTTCTTTAAAAGAACATAATTATAAGAACAATTAATCGGTTTGCAACTGTTGTCCTTGTTGTACTACGTACTGTGGTTTTGACTTTGACTATTATGATGTTTTTAAATATTTAATTTAATATATGTTTTGCCTATTCAAGTTTGATTCTGTCACCCTTATTCAGATTCAATCATTAATTCAGTTCTGTTTTTGACTATTAAAATTCTATTAAATATTGAAATATTTATATTACAATTAGTAACCATTTAAAATACACAAAACACACATTAATTATTTTAATGTTGAACATTTTAGTCTATTTAATACACACTGCACCCGTTCAAATTTGATTCTGTCATCCTTGTTAAGATTCTATCATTCATTTAAAATGTTTTAAATTAGCAAAAATATCCAATAAAAAAATATCCAGTATACAATTTAAAAAATATTTCAATCCCTGTACTATGTACTGTTTTACTGTTATATTTAATATTTATATAGTTATTATTAAAATATTTACATTATAATTTTATTTAATTTTTAATTTTATGTACATATTAGATTTCAGTATATTACATTAATATTCTACATTTTTATTGTATTTAGTATAAATTCACCCTTATTAATAAAAATATATATATAATTATTATATTCAATTATATATTTAATTATATTATATATTTATAAATTATATTATTTATATTATAAATATTTACATTATAATTTAATTTAATTTTTAATTTTTTAATATTTCAGTATAATATATTATTATATTCTACATTTTTATTGTATTTAGTATACATTCACCCTTGTTGATAATTAGTTTTAATTAACATTTTATTTATATAATTTAATTTTATTTGTAATTATATATATATATATATATATATATATATATATATAATTGAAATATTTACATTTAAATTTATAATTATTTTTAATAAATTATTTTAATTTAAAATTATATTTTAAATAATTACACTCTAATTATATTTATATAATTTAATTGTATTATATATATATATGTATATATATATATATATATAGATACACTACCGTTCAAAAGTTTGGGGTCAGTAAGACTTGTAATAGTCTTTAAAGAAGTCTCTTATGCTCATCAAGGCTGCATTTATTTGATTAAAAATATAGAAAAAAAAACAGTAATATTGCAAAATGTTTTTACAATATAAAATAATGTTTTTTATTTTAACATACTTTAAAATAGAATTTATTCCTGTGATGAAAATCTGAATTTTTATCAGCTGTTACTCCAGTCTTAAGTGTCACATGATCCTTCAGAAATCATTCTAATATGCGGATTTATTATTAGAATGATCAGTGTTGGATAATATCAACAGTTGTGCTGCCAAATATTTTTTGGAACCTGTGATTTTTTTTTTTTTCTTTTCAGGATTCTTTCATGAATAACAAGTTTAAAAAGTACAGTGTTTATTCAAAATATAAATATTTTATAACAATGTAAATTATTTATTATTAACTTTTAATAAACTTTTAATTATTAACTTAATACATCCTTGATGAATAAAAGTATTAATTTCTTTAAAAAAAAAATAAAAAAAAGAAACAATAAAAATGTACTGACCCCAAACTTTTGAACGGTAGTGTAGATAGATAGATAGATAGATGAATTTAGTGTATTGTATTAATATTCTAAATGTATTAATATTATATACATATTAGAATTTAGCATTGTATTAATATTCTAAATGAATTAATTCTAAAATTAATTCTTAAATTAATTCTACTTTTTTATTGTATTTACTATACATTTTTTTCTGTCACCCTTATTGAGAATAAATTTTATATAATTACTATATACAATTATATATTTAATTATAAATCATTTATGACAACGTGTGAGTGTGTTACATATATGTTGTATGTGTATATATATATATATATATATGTAATCATAAAAACATATTGTCCGTATAACTTTAGTGTAGTCAGTTACTTTACGTGTAAGCCTATGGTTTGTAATGTTTATTGTAGTTTAACTTTTTCAAATGATCATTTCCTTGTAGTTTAGCAATTCAACACTTTTAAAGCAGCTTCTCAACACTGTATAACAGTAAAGCTCTTGATGGGACGCCGATCAGTTCTGCTTTCCCATCTGACGCAGGCCATCGTTGCTTTAAGCCTCTCATATGACACCATAAGCCTTCCTTTAGCTCTTTATAAATGGGTTTGAGTTCAGGAAGCGTCGAGTTGTAATATCTGCTCACATGTTCACACCCACTGAAGGCTGTTGTGTGGAAACACCCCGTACGTCAGGCCCGAGGAATTCCTCTCTGATTCAACGCAAAGGAATCCCGGTCAGGTGCTTTGTGATATATAGGAAAGTGCTTGAACACAGGGCATGACCTCAGTGTCACATGACACACGCAACCAATGCTGCGATGAAAATATTTGGCTTTTCTTAGCCCGAGGGCCGTGTTTTGGCTCTGTTTCTTGGAGATAGCTTGTGAAACCTCATCTTAATGTGGTCTAATGCAACTGCAATGTCATACTAGGATCCGGCGAGGTAAGTAAATCAGTGCAGCACTCGGAGGATCTCACCCCTGTCTAAATTATTCAGCAGCACAGAAAGCCAAGGGCTCACTGATGTGCTATATGATTTTCAATAAAGGTCATAATAGGATGGAAAAATCCATGACTCTTATGACTTCTCCTGAAAGAGTAGAAGCACACATCACAGCAACTTTAAACATCATGGGCTGTACTATTTAAAAGTGACCCAGTTATTTAAAATTGGGTGTAAAATCTGTTTTCCCACAATGTTCACACTGCAAAAATGATTTTCATCCATACTCAAAAATCTTTTTTTTTGCTGCATACAAATGAATTTTTTGGTGTACTTTTAAAAGTTTAGCAGATACACATTTACACATTTATATCTTTTTCCTCCAGATCAAAAATATTAACTTAGTTGTGTGTCTATTTTAAAAAATGAATAACCCTCAAATTGAAATAGGAAGTTCACACAACATATAAGGGTTTTTCCTTTTTTTTTTTTTTTTTTTTTTAAATAGCCTATTGCAAACTGCAACATTGCAAAATTACTGAGAAAATGATTGGGAGCGATGTCAAAAATAATCTCAGTATGTGCCAAAAATATATCTAAAAAGAGGAACGATGCTCACAAGACAAAGCGAATTGAGAATGAAAGTTGCTAAATACTACAAAAGAAAAACGTCACCAATGACTAGATTCCTGAATCCGTACTTTTCTGTTTACCAATCAGTCATGAGCTTTAGAAAAAGACTTTTTAAGGTAAACAATGATGCATAAGAACATGGAAAAACACAAAACTTTCACCCTATATCGAACATTTGGAGAACGCCAGAAAAGGCCTTCAGCCCGCAATGTACACAGCCAGCTTTTAAACATAGTAAGGAATCTGCAGATGGTATGGATGGCTATAATGTGGGAGTCGTCAGGTCAAATGATCGGTCTGTGTGGTCGTATAATGGCCGTGCAATATGAAGCAATTTCACATTATGGTTCACTATGATGTTCCCATTTTGAAACAAATTATGAAGACCAGAATGAAGAACATTATTTCAAAATATGGTTGGACATTTATGGGACATTATGGTTACAGCTGGTACACTCCTACAGCCCTAATAGCGTTATTATTTTATCCATGCTCTTTATGTATTTACCAAAGCCACAGACAATACTGACTATAATATTGACCATAAAATGTACTAAACTGACTATAAAGTGAAGCTCAAACACTTCAGTGCATGCATGTTTAAAAATAAAGGATTTAAGATAAGTCTTTCTCAAACTCTATCAGCTGAGCTCCTTTGATTTAAAATATTTACTTAAAGTCCCCGTGAGATTTTCATTGAAAGGGGTCATATGATGCGGTTTCTTGTTTCCTTTGTCTTTGGAGTGTTACAGGCTGTTCATGCATATATAAGATCTATGAACCGCAAAGATCTAAGTCTCAAACCCATGGAGATATTCTTTATAAAAGTTGAGACTCAGCCACGCCTTCCTAAAACGGCTCATTCACACACCCCCACATGTCTAAGTTACTGTGTGGGAAGATTTGCATAACACCGCCCATATGTATATGCAAAGAAGGCATTTTTATTCTCACTTTAGTATTGATGCAGCCGCTGCCATGTTGTGGAGACGCTGTGTGTTTCAATGTGAAAGCAAAACTACTTTGATTGGCCTTCCAAATGAGTACACAAATAGAAATCACTGGTTAAGTTATATTTACAACACTGATCCAGAAAAGTACAACGCAAATATTCGATTCAATCAGGATTGTTTCCTGAACCTGGGAAAGAAGCCTACAATGCGGCTGTGCACAAAGGCTGTTTCTTCAAAGTGGGGGAACTCCAACTTTGCGAGGACAGTCTGGCACTTCTGATTCACAGCCTGTAAGTACGTTTTAATATTTAAAGAATTTGCTACTGACTATTCAAACGTGAGTTTTGAGCAGTGTAGCGCTTGTTTGTCGTTTCTACGATCACAAATGTTTATGCTGCGTGACGCAACACAATGCATAAATAGACAGTATAAACCATTTTAATCAGTAATTATATCCTCACTGGATGCAACAAATGTCTCATTTATAATGGAAATCAACACATTTCAAAAAGGCAGGACAGAAAGGAGAAACAATAATGTACAGTATGTGGAAAATAATGTTTTTTGAACCTTAAACCATGTAAACACATTGCATTACACCATATACGCAAAACAATGTTCTTTTTAACAACATCATATGACCCCTTTAATATTTCCAGAATTTAACAACACACTACTGTTGGATAATGGTCACATGCAGGTAAACAAATTAACTATAGAAAAAAGTATAGAAAGATTATGAATTAATTACTAGCTTTTTATCAGCTCGCAAACCCCTTGCAATTCCCTTGTGAATCCTAGTTTGAACAAACATGCCATAGAAGCAGGGTTGCCAGGTTTTCACAACAAAACCCACACAATTGCTACTGAGAACTAGCCCAAAACTACTCCAGTCACCTTTTGAGAGGGTCTCATATTAAAAATTGCGTTCAGCAGTGTAAAATACAAAAGTATTTTGTTAGGCAGTGTTGCCAAGTCCACGGTTTTCCTGTGGAGCTGGGCTACTTTAACACTGTTGGTGTGGGTTGTTTTTGATGTCCGCAGGTTTAAGTGACACCAATAACGTCACATTTAGCCACTAGAATGCGATTTTACCAGGGGAACCCTGACAAAAAATTAGCATTTTACACCCCTGAACATGAAACGTGATTGGGATAGTTTTGAGTAGTAATTGGGCGGGTTTTGTTGTGAAAACCTGGCAACCCTGCCTTGTTGATTGTGGCCTGTGGAATGTTGGTCCACTCCTCTTCAATGGCTGTATGAAGGTGCTGGATATTGCCAGGAACTGGAGCACGCCCAAACATGCTCAACGGGTGACATGTCTAGTGAGTATGCTGGCCATGAAAGAACTGGGATGTTTTCAGCTTCCAGGAATTGTGTACAGATCCTTGCAACATGGGGTTGTGCATTATCATGCTGCAACATGAGGTGATGGTCGTGGAAGAACGGCACAACAATGGGCCTCAGGATCTCATCACGGTATCTCTGTGCATTTAAAATGCCATCAATAAAATGCACCTGTGTTCGTTGCTGCCCATACCATAACCCCACCACCACCATGGGCCACTCGATCCACAACATTGACATCAGCAAACCGCTCACCCACACAACTCCATACACGCTGTCTGCCATCTGCCCTGTACAGTGAAAACCGGGATTCATCTGTGAAGAGAACACCTCTCCAAAGTGCCAGACGCCATTATATGTGAGCATTTGCCCACTCGAGTCAGTTACGACGACGAACTACAGTCAGGTCGAGACCCCGATGAGGACGACGAGCATGCAGATGAGCTTCCCTGAGACGGTTTCTGACAGTTTGTGCAAAAATAATTTGGTTATGCAAACCGATTGTTGCAGCAGCTGTCCGGGTGGTTGGTCTCAGGCGATCTTGGAGGTGAAGATGCTGGATGTGGAGGTTGTGGGCTGGTGTGTTTACAGATGGTCTGCGGTTTTATGTCCAGTTGGATGTACTGCCAAATTCTCTGAAATGCCTTTGGAGACGGATTATGGTAGAGAAATGAACATTCAATTCATGGGCAACAGCTCTGGCCAACTGCACGCTTCCTCAAAACTTGCGACATCTGTGTCATTGTGCTCTGTGATAAAACATTTTACACATTTTAGAGTGGCCTTTTATTGTGGCCAGCCTAAGGCACACCTGTGCAATAATCATGCTGTCTAATCAGCATCTTGATATGCCACACCTGTGAGGTGGATGGATTATCTCAGAGAAGTGCTCACTAACACATATTTAGACAGATTTGTGAACAATATTTGAGAGAAATAGGCCTTTTGTGTACATAGAAAAAGTCTTAGATCTTTGAGTTCAGCTCATGAAAAATGGGGGCAAAAACAAAAGTGTTGCGTTTATAAATTTGGTCAGTGTATAATAACATAACACATTTCAGCCACACTCCTGAGTTCCAGCTGAGTCATCAATACTTTGCTCCCTTTTCCCCAGAAGCAAAAACTGTAATTTGTCAACATTTATAACTACACTAGCATTTATGACCTCAGATCTGAACACTGAAATGTGTTTACTAAAAGCAATAAAATTCAAATTTTAAATCAAAGTGCATTTTTCAGTGCCAGCAGCAGGATATCTGAACAAATTCAGAGATTTTAAGATTTCTTTTTTAAGAGTTCCTTTTTAAAAAATAAATAAATAAAGGTTCCAAAAACAGTGTTGCCACAGAGGATCAGTTTTTGGTCGCCCAAAGAAGCTTTAAGAGAACAGTTCTTGTGAACAGTTCTTATTTTGTTATATCTTTGGTTCCATGAAGAGCCTTTAACATCCATGGAACCTTCCTTATAGTGGAATAAGGTTCTTTATACGTAAACGTTCTGGTGATTCTTGACTAAAGTGCTGAGTTTAACACAACAGATCACCCGATTCTCATAAATAGATTAAGTGATTATGTTGGTCTATCTGGAACTGTTTTGAATTGTTTTTTATCATACTTTAGCGGAAGAACATTTGTAGTATTAATAATACCTTGTACATTACAAGTTATCATGTGGTGCCCCTCAGGGATCTATTTTAGGACCACTGCTTTTTAATCTTTATTTGTTACCTTTCGGTCACATTGTCAGGAGACATGGTATCTCTTTTTATAGTTATGCTGATGACAGTTGTATGTAGCTGTGTCTCCTGATGATTCTGTTCAACTTGACTCACAGGTTGCATCAAATTGCCTAAAGGACTGGATGTCACAAAATTTCTTACAACTCAACCAAGACTAATCTGAAATTTTGATGACTGGATCAAAAGCGCAGAGAGAGAAATTGACCCCTAAACTAAATATACTAGGACTGAATCCAAGCTTATCTTTGATTCAGATTTTAACTTTAAAGCTCATGTTACCAAAACATACTCATATTACCAAAACTGCATTCTATCATCTGAAGAACATTGCCAAAGTAAGACCATTTCTCTCTCTGAGCAATACAGAAAAAATTAATGCATGGCTTGACTACTGTGATGCCCTCATTTCAGGTCTACCAAAAAAATGCAAGTAATCAACTACAATTAATATAAGATATTGCTGCTAGAATACTGACAAGAGCCAAAAGGAGAAATCTTTTAGTTTATAAGGCATTACATAGATTTGCTCCAGAACAACAACAAAACAACAACAAAAGGTTTAAATTAAGTCAGCAAACAGCAAAACAAAAATCCTATAACAGTAACTGCATAACTTATTCATGCTGCAATGCAAATGGGAACTCACAAAGCCTTAAAAGAGAAGTCCACTTTCTAGAACAAAAATTTACAGGTAATATACTCACCCCCTTGTCATCCAAGATGTTCATGTCTGTCTTTCTTTAGTTGTAAATTATGTTTTTTGAAGAAAACATTTCAGCATTTTTCTTCATATAATGGACTGATATGGTGCCCCGATTTTGAACTTCCAAAATGTAGTTTAAATGCAGCTTCAAACGATCCTAAATGGTTGTAAATGATCAAAATCAAAAAAGAAGGGTCTTATCCAGTGAAACAATCAATTATTTTCATAAAGATAATACAATTTATATACTTTTTAATGCCAAATGCTGAAATGTTTTCCTCAAAAAACATAATTTCTTTACGACTGAAGACTGAAAGACATGAACATCTTGGATGACAAGGGTGTGAGTACGTTATATGTGAATCTTTGTTTTAGAAGTGGACTTCTCCTTTAAGATTTCAACAATATGAAATTCTTTGTTCAGACAACTGTGTTTGACTAGTTGGGACAACATTTGGGGCAATTTTGTTGGTCTGACAAGGGTTTTTCATGTCATTTCAAGAAAAGAGCCAGTTTTAGTATTTGAGACTCAAAATGTTTCATAAACTGGAAAATACGCATTTTCATTTTTTACAGTGTGCAGCTCCCAATCAAGCCGATATTCGTTGGGTTTTGTCCACAAAATGATGAGAGCACACATCACAATATTTCACACACAGTATTTTATCTTAAGCACTGCAAGCCATGCATACAGCACTGGACATGGACAGATTTGCTGGTTAGTTACACAAAACAAGTACTTTACAGGAATTTCTTAAGCTTGTTGCCATCACTGTGGCAGCCAACAACAGCACAGCTTAATCCTGCGCACATTTTTACATTTAGTTTAACCAAAGAAGTTTCAATTCAGTCTATCTTTTTTTAAACCCAGTTTTAACATGGATTTCTATGGAGACCAGAACACGACAGCACCCAAACGGAAGTTATAATCCATCATAGTGGATAAAGAACCTTTTTTGTTCAATGGAAAGCTTCCATGGATCTTTTTTTTGAAAATAGCCTCATTTACCAACTCCTCTAGAGTTAAACAGTTGAGTTTTACCGTTTTCGAATCCATTCAGCCGATCTCTGGGTCTGGCAGTAGCATTTTTAGCATATCTTAGCATAGATTATTGAATCAAATTAGACCGTTAGCTCAAAAATGACCAAAGATTTTCAATATTTTTTATTACATTTTTTTCTATATTTTATACTCTTATTCCAGACTAATAATCAAGGAACTTTGGTGTCGTACCATGGGTGCAGCAGGCGCAATGATATTACACAGTGCCTGAAAATAGTCTAAATGTGCAAGCAGGTGGTCACGTTGGTTATGTTGACGGAAGTTAGCCTATTTTCAGGTGCCGCGTAATATCATTGCACCCATGGTACGGCAGCAAGGTTCCTTGATTATTACGCCAGAATGAGAGTATAGTTCCTAGCCATATCGGTCTAGAAAATCACAACTTTTCATTTTCCGTCATTCTTAGTTCTACGTTGTAACTACAGAAGAGTCAAGTTTTAAATAGGAAAAATATCAAAACTCTTTGGTCATTTTTGAGCGAGGTGCTAATAGTCTAATGAGATTCAATGATCTAAGCTAAGCTATGCTAAAAGTGCTATCGCCAGACCTGGAGATCGACTGAATGGATTCGAAAACGGTTAAACTGTTTAACTCTAAAGAGCCTATTTTCCAAAAAAGTGGAGTGTTCCTTTACAGTTCTTAATGGAACTTTCCATGCCAATAAAGAACCTTTGTGTTTGTATGCAGTGGTGGAAAAGTCTGAGAACACAATAGAAAGCTCAAAAAGTTCCATTCAGAGTGATATGCTGAGAAAGAGTGGATAGATGCAACATTTTACTAGTGGTCTCAGACTATTGGACCCCAGCGTACGTTGCTGAATGTCTCGCCGTGTTTGTCCCGTTCGCTCCCAGGGTGTTCTCGGGTGTGTGAGAACTCGAGCCGAATACCTGGCAGCAGCTCAAGCAGGATGAATTACCGGCTAAGCGTCAGTATTCAGCACTCGCCTTTCATTCCTGTTTGCTGCTCATGACTGCTCAGCCTCAGCGCACATTCGCTCAATAGTAGGCACATACTTAAACTCACAGCTTGGCCCAGCGATCAGTCAAAAGGAGCGCTGAGGTCACTGAAAGACTGTTTAGAATAGAGCGCACATAATAATTGCCACCATGCTGGGAAGCCTTTTAAAAAGCCTATTCTTGTACATGAGAAACCTTCTCTGACTCCAGATTATTGATTCCCTTGTGTTTGTGTTGACAATGACGGCCTGAGCAATACACTTGTGAATTATTATGCTACAAGTTTATGTTTTACGGGAGATTTTTTGCTTTTTGTAACCTAGAAGTATGTATATGATCAAACGGTGGGAATTTTTCTTTTTGGTATGGAAATTTTATTGAAACAAGAAAGTAAGCTGCTGAAGTACTTGGCAACGTATTTTTTCCTCAATAGGTTATAGGCCATGAACCATGATTTTATACTTGCTACACTGTAAAAAAGGTAGTAAGTAAATTTTAAATAATTTTTTAAAAAATGCATAAAACGTGAAAAAAAGCATGAAACATGAAGTGGAAAGACTGAAATAGTGACTTTTATTTGTAAAACATACTCCAATCCACAACTTGTGGTGAGATGTGGGTGGTATTAGGGGGAGGTGCATGCAAATTTTACAAAGCACCTGATTGGACAATAATTTGGCCACGCCCCTGAGTGCAAGATGAGTCATCAGTATTTATGCTCCTTTTTCGCAAAAGAGAAAACCTAAATTTTAAATGTGAATTTTCTCAACATTTAGAAGTATTAGCATACATATGTCCTCATATTTACTATATTTGTACTAAAACCCCTGAAACTCGATTTGATAGAGTCTTCAAAGTGCCCTATTCGGTCCCAATAGAATATCTGAAGAAATGCAGAGGTTTTATAACTCAGACTTTCTGATGCAAAAGAAGTTGTCTTCTCAGAGTTTTATGGTTTTTGTAATATACTAGAGAGAAGGATTGATGTGGATGCTCAGAATAATGCACGATTACATCATGTGTACTCTGGAACTGGAATGAGGCCAAAACTCCTTTCTGATATTTTATGCTTCACACATTCTCACTGGGGAATTGAAATTTTCAAGGCTTAAACCCTCAAATGAATAAGAATATGTTGCAGCAAAATCTGTCTAATTAAAGACTCTAAAAATAAAGAAACGATTAATGTGAAGCTGCAATAGCTTAAAGTCAGCATGAAGTCAAAATGAACCCTATTTAATTAAGCCTACTTCCATAATACCAAGTTCCTAATCATGATTGTAGATTTAATCAAAATATACTATATTATATTATATTATATATCACATTTTAAACATTAGACCCAAGATTTTATTTTTAATTTTAATGTACAGTCATATTTAATTTTAACTGATTTATTTATTTTTTTTAACTTCTTACTTTCATTGTATTTTTTTATTGTTTATATGTCTTATTAAACCCTTTATAATTGTTGTTGTTTTGAATAATTGTCTATAAAGCACTTTGTATGAAATGTGCTATTTAAATAAACTTGCCTTTCCTGGCCAAAAATAAAATAAAATAAAATAAAATAAAATAAAATAAAATAAAATAAATAATTTCACCAAGCCTACATTTATTTAATTCAAAGTACAGTAAAATAGTCAAATTTTGAATTATTTTTAACTAATTAAAATAACTGTTTTCTATTTAAATATAATTTAAAATGTAATTTATTCCTGTGATTTCAGCTGAATTTTTAGCATCACTACTCCAGTCACATGATTCTTCAGAAATCATTCTAATATTCTAATTTGCTGCTCAAAAAACATGAATTATTATTATTAGGTTGAAAAACAGCCGAGTAGATTTTTTTCAGGTTTCTTTGATGAATAGAAAGTTCATAATAATAATAATAATAATAATAAATTGTTTCTTGAACAGCAAATCAGCATATTAGAACAATTTTTGAAGAATCATGTGACAATGAAGACTGAAGTAATGATGCTGAAAATGTAGGTTTGATCACAGGAATAAATTAAATTTGAAAATATATTCAAATAGAAAGCAGCTATTTTAAATAGTAAAAATATTTCACAATATTACTGATTTTGTTGTATTTTGGATCATATAAATGCAGGCTTGGCAAGCAGAAGAGACTTCTTTAAAAAACATTAAAAATCATACCATTCAAAAACTTTTGACTGGTAGTGTAAATAAATAATAATAATATTTTTTTGACCTTATTTCAACCCTTCACATCCACTGATGTGACTCCACTATATTACATTAAACATCTAGTCCTTTAGACATATATTGTTGTCTACTAAAGTCTCTCTAATAAGGTATAATCTAAAGTTAGAGGGGAATAAACATGCATCATTTGACACCATGAAGGACATGGCCAGCGTAAAGAACATCACATATGTCATTTCTCGGCTCTCTGTGGTTTGAAGTTTACGGTCGTGGCAGTCGTCCACCGCCAGACTGAACTGTGGCCTGAAGTCCTCACCTTATCTGACTGACCAGAGCTTGTCGTGTCCAATTAGAGAAACGCAGCTCTGTTCTAATCCCATCTCCCTCAGGCCAGCGCTGAATTAAAGTACTAGATGAAAGACACCACATAATGGAGCTCTTCAGGGAGTCCGAATCCACAGTATTCCAATCTTCAGCTGATTCTGATTTAATGTCAAGATATTGGTGCAAGTGATTTCCTAAATCCATGTAATAACACGACTGGAAATGACCGGGGAGATGAAATTACATTGTAGGTGTGATACAGATACCACACAGTTGCAATTACGTTCATTGCTCATTAAAGCGAAGCACATCAGCACAATACGTATAAACAGGGACACATTTGCATGTGAACGAGACTGAATATGTTATGGGTTCATGGGAGGTTTTTGTAAGGATTTTAGTATTTGGCACACAGAGGAATGGCACAATACTTATGAATGTGCTGTTGTTGCAAGCAGTATGAAAATAATCACACTGTTACCCAGCCAACAAAATATGTTCCAAAAACGTTCCTGATGAGTTATGAAAATGTTATTTCTGAATGTCTTCTGAATGTTAAACACATCCAGTATTTATTTTTTTTATCTATTTGAATTGTGGTGGTGTTGCTGGTCAAAAATGACCTCAAGAAAGCATTATTTATGAATAATTTTGGCAATATTTACTCAAAAACTGATGTGCACACTTTCAGATCAATGGAGCCTATACAATCAATCAGAAAAGTTCCAAAAAGAAATACAAAACCTGTGCTAACTGAAAAACAAAACAAACAAACAAAAGACTGAATCCAGTATTTGGTAATGATGTAGCATAATGAGCTATTTTTTTTTTTGTAGGCCAGTCATTTTTGACTGGAAGCGCCTCCCCAGATACTTTCACTGCTGCTTTTTAAAATTTTATGGAACAAACATTCTTTGAATTATTTTTTATGGAATGTTTTTATAAGTAAGTATATAAGTAAGTATTTCGTATATATCTCCTTGCAGTGATAAAAGGAAACATTCTTGGAACTATGTTCTTGATTGTGCTTATGATGATGTTTTATGTTCTCATAACTATGTTCAATAACATTCTACAGTAATAATAACAGAAAATTCTCATAATGTTTCTAAATGATAGACTGGAATGTTCCACTAATGTTATGGTATAACCAAGAAGAAACATTCTCAATACAGAAAAAAACATGTTAGATGTATATATAAAATTTTTTTTAAAAAATTCGTAAAAAAACAAAAAACAAACAAACAAACAAACAAACAAACAAACAAACAAAAAAAAAAACAGAAATAACATTTCAGACTTTCAAACGTTTCAAACTTACAAAATTTTTTGATTTTATTTTAGTTTTAAAATACATTCAGAGGGACATTCAGATTCATCCCAACAATACAAAAAAAATTATATACATAACTATATATATATAAACTTCATCGGATGCCCATTTTCCACAAGTTGATATGATTCTTTAAGGTCTTAATGAAAAGTCTCTAATATACTTTGGTTAAAAATTCTCAATGGTTGTGTAAAACAACACCCTTTTTACCTTGTCAAAATCAGCTCTGCAAAAATCATCTCATTCTGGTCAAGGCTGCTTTAAATGCAAATGAGCTCTGCTGGCCCCGCCCCTCTCTCTGTGGAGTGACGAGCCTGTTTACTTCAGCCGCATTTAGTCGCTAAACTTGCTAACTAGCACATTATTAGAAAAGGCGATCGCAAAGATTCATTAAAAAAAAAACCTTTCACTCACTTCTGCTGTAGGTGAAGCTGGATCATGAATGATTCGCATGAACACAGACGGATTTATGTAGATTTATTTGCTGATCTGAGGTAAAACGCTCATGTCAATCAACTATCGTGGGAGCGGCCTCTGTGGGGGTGACGCCACAACGACAGGCATCTGAGAATGGCTCGATTTAAAAAAAGGAATATTATTTTTACAGATTAATTAAAAACCACAGCATGAATTTTTATCATTATAGAGTAAATTTGTACATACACTGCCAACACACATTAATGTTCAAACAACATGTAAAAGTGAACTTAGCATCCGATGACCCCTTTAAAGGAATGTTTAGTTTGATCATTCAGAAAACCTTAATGGAGCATTAGTTTTAAATGTTAACATTTAAAAATAGTTAGGTGAACATCTGAAAGGTTTCATAAAACAGTCCGTGAACAATGTAATGTTTTTGCACTAACATTTTGAAAATGTTATCAAAGACCAGATAACTTTTACAGTGGTGGACAGTAATAAAGTAGTTTTACTTTGTTACTACTTAAGTAAATTTTTTAAGTATCTGTAGTTTACTGGAGTAGTTTTATTTTAAGAAACTGCACTGCATTCCAAAGCGTAAGATCGTACTTTTTACTTCACTAAATTTTCTAAAACCTATCCTTACTCCTTATAATATATTACGTGCTCTGTGACGCAGAAGCGGTGTCTGATTCATGAACAAACTGATTCTTTTCAATGAACCTGTTAAATTGATTCACAAATCGCACCAACCAATTCATTTACGAATTGGAATGATCCGATTACAGCTGTTCTTGTGTCGACAACTCATTGATTCAAATGATCCGTTTAGAGTGAGTTTCCAGTCAACTGAATTTAAAAGTAACAACCGGGAGATCTTGTGAGTGCACGAGACTGACGCTGCAAAAAGTAAATTACTAATGTCGAATTTTAGGATTAATTATTGTAACTGTACATTATATTTAGGTCAAAACTGTCCATTCTTTGTGAACTAAATCTGCTGTAAAAGGTGATCTGTTTAAGCCCACTAAAATGCTTGAATGCAAACACATCAACATCAGTTTCTTTTTTTTTTTTCGGTCAAAAAACGAAAAATTAAAATAACACAGATTAAATAAAATAACACAGGCATGTTCATATTCCCCGCTGCTGTAACGTTAGCAGTTTTATTAAAATGCTACGCTTTTAGCCCTATGTGACATCTGTTTTTATGTTGTTTATCAATAGTATAAAATTTTATATTGTTTGGATCAACTAGCCGAGTGGACAGATTTTTATTCAACCACCTAGATAGATTAGATCTAAAGCAAACAGAAAGGATGTGATGTTCAGAACATGGTAACTACAGTAATTATCAAAATGGGAAGTGATGCCCTCTGGGGGCATTTGGCCAGGGGTGTTTTTACACCACAGACAATGTTTGAGAGGAAAAAAATCATTATGAAAATATAATTGTATTTTCCTTAAAATGTTCTTCCTAACTTCAGACCTGCAAAACGTTCTGCAAAACAACAAGCTTTAAAACACTTTTTCTTACTGGTGAAAATTAGATGGTCAAATCTGTTTTCTCTCAGGTACATCGCAGTGTAGCTTCACAGTGAACATTACTACATCACTCTCGTCAACGTAGTCCATATCATTAACAAAAATATATCTTGGTTATTTTAGAGAAATCCCAGGTATTTTGAGCAGTAGGATTATAAAAAATATGTGCTAATATAGTAATATCCTTTTTTTACTTAAGTACATAAAAAAATCTGTTTTGTGAAATGTACTTTCACTCAAGTAAAATTGAATGGAGTAATTATTTATTATACATATCTGTACTTTTACTACTTGATTTGTGGACTTTGTCCACCACTGAACTTTTATCATAAAACGGATAGTTCCAGTCCTTGATTCTGATTGGTTGAGGCACGTTCGAAGCTGTTGTAAATTACTCTACAAACACACACCATTGTTTACATTTGTGTGTTGCTCGGCAACCACTTTGTTGCAACCACAACCATTTTTTTGAGGAATTACATTGTTCAGTGGAACAATAATGTTTTTATTAATATCATTACACTTTATTTGCTCTGTTTTGTGAAACCTTACTACGTATATGGAATAACCATTTTATAAAAGCAATAAGCTCTGTGAAGCCATGGTTTACAGTGAATTTATAGCAGCTGAGGGGGTTTATAGGCGCCCCTTATCTGTTATAAATTTATTGTAAACCACAGCTTCTTTGGGCTTATTGCTTTAATGAACATTCTGTTAGTGTTACTGGAAGAACATTTGTTCAGAACATTGAGAGAACCTTGAAAAACCTTTCTTAAAATGTTAGCTGGGATCTCAGCTGACAAAACATACGTGCTATATTTAGTTATAAAAATGTTATTTTTGAATGCTCTCTGAATGTTCTAAACATCCTTTTTTAAATTGTTTTTAAAAGGTTTAGTTATGTGAATGAACATTCTATGAACGATGTATAAATAATGTTTTTGTGCAAATGTTTTGAGAACATTATTGAAGACCAGATAATGTTGAATCAACGTTCTATTAACGTAACTGTAAGAATGTTTGTTCATAACCTTGCCATAATGTTCCCTGTTCCTTGTAAAGACTACAAAGTGACACCGGCTGACTCTCTGTTGACCAGCAGGAAAGGTTAGTCCGGAATTTATTACCTCAGTGCACACACTAACTGCTGGGCTCTTGTTTCTTGCCTGGTTTCAAAGGTCCAGGGCAGCAGATTGTAACCAGAGAGTCAGAATGGGATGGAATGTTCCATCCGCTGAGTTTACAGTACAGCACCTGAAGCCCCATTGTGTCAGAGCCTCAAGCTTGTTAATGCTGATATCATCATAATCCCTCAGGCGATGGATGGGTATATTTGTGCATGCAGTCACTGTTCGCCTGTCAGCAGATAGTCTGTGATCCAGCCACTCTTGTTTTGGCGCTGAACGCACGAGCAGAGCGGTATCACACTAATGGGACGGCACGAGCCAAATACCCACGAGAAAGAAAACCCAGTAATGAGATCTCTTTAACATCTCAAGTGATTCTCCTAGACGGAAATGGGATTAAATGGAAAGCAAACTGAGGCCTCCTGCGTCTCCTGAGAAAAACGCCACAGAATCTCACATGGGTCTCCCTACAGGGTTTCAGAAGACATCTCAACAATGTCTCAAACTAGTCTCACATCTGCAGTCAAAATGCATTGAGTTCAGTATGAGCTCAAATATTTCTAATCAGATTCTCCCAACATCAAATTACCTGAGTGATTTGCGATAATATGTTTTTACAGTGTGGCATAAATTGCTAGAATGACTTGATTATGTGATTGAAAAGAGGAAAATTATTTGAAAAATCTAGTTTCATATTTTCACACATTACATAAACATGGCTACACATTGATAAATAAATAAATAAAAATGTAAAATTAATTAATTAATTTATTCATTCATTCATTCATTCATTCATTCATTCATTCATTCCCAAGGTAAAAGTTAAATAAATAAATAATTAATTTATAAATATCATGTCATTTTACAATCTGAACTAACCTTGCATTGTCTTAAAATGTCAAATTATCTGATTTTTAAAAAGAATTATTGCCACACAGTCTTGAGATTATTTATTTATTTAGTTAGTGCATTTGTACTGTTTCTGCATGCATGATTTGGATGGTTTTCAAAAAATAATAAGCAGTTTTGTTAAAATAATAAGAAATAATTACAAAATATTATGCCAAACTATTATTTTTTTATTTTCGAAAATTCATGCAATTTCATTTATTTAATTAGGCTTTTCTTCATTAAGATATCAGCTATCAAAGTGAATGTCCCTCAAAGATTTTTTTGTGGGGAAAAAAACAAAAAAAACATTTTTATTGAAACCTGTTTCCACCACTGAATAAAAAATAATAAAATAAAATAATTGCAGCTTTTTATCTTATAGTTTAGACCTCATTTCATGCAATTTCAGAAATGCAAGATATAAACTCACAATTACGACTTTTTTCAGTCTATATCTCACTTTTTTTTTTCAGCCATTGAATAAAAAATAAAACAGGCAATTGCAACTTTTTAATCTTACAATTCTGACCTTATATCTTGCAATTCTGACTTTATATCTCACAATTCAGAAAAGAAGTGTTGCAATATTTTATTTTATTATATTTTTATTTTATTTTTGTTTTTATTTTATTTTATTTCATTGTAGAAACTGGCTTTTGTACATTTTCCTCTGAGTTGGCTAAAACATTTAGTTTTGCATTCACTTTAGTTTCTGTAGACTCACAAACATGAAAGCGAATGCTGTTTGGTGTGAAAAGCTCTGATATAATGGCGAACGTCACTGCGGGGTCAAGAGGGGTCGTGTTGAGGGTCACTGCTCTCCATATACTTTTGCAGCTAAAATTAGCTGTGCTCTCTCACCCTTCATATTTCAGCCATCTGAATGTTAAACAGCCCGATCAGCATTTGAACATCTCTCTGTCTGACTTCAACAACCTCCCAATCTTGACTCGGTGTGCTCCTGCAGACCCTGGTTTGCCTCCTGTCGTGTTTGTGCGTCTCCGGCCAGCTGGAAGGCCGCTCTGCCTTTAATTTTAGCAGTAGGCCTCACATTCACGCCGATGTGATTAATTGAGCCGGGCTGACTGGGTAATAAAGATATGTTCCACTAACTCCTGTTTGTTTTCTGGGAGTGAGGGTGCGCCGTGCTGTGCTGATCCGCATACTAAACAGAGAGCGTGAGTCCAGTACATGAATGTTAAAGCGATGTGAAGCACACAGGCTTGTTCTGGGTAACAGGAGCCGCGCAGGGCTGAATAAAAACAAGACATTAATGTAACTTCAGTAAAGCAGACGGCAGTCTGTGTACAGAGGAAAACACTGCTTTAATGCTTTCATTTCACCTGCTGGTGGACATAAAAGATTCACTGAAAAAATTACACTCTTTTATTGTACTGCCAATGTCAACAACACATACTTTAATGCGCACTAACTTATCTCCTTTCAGACTAGTGGAAAGAAGGCATTCAAAATACATATTTAAGTGTTAATTTTTATTGCACTTTATATTTGCATCTGTAGATTTCAAAACCAATCCATATCTTTAATATATGGATATAATTATGGAGGTGTGACAGAAATTAAAATCTACAGAAGGCTAATACACATTTAACACACATAGTCATGCAATGTTGATGTTGTTAACATTTGACAACAAAGTATAACAATAATAATAATTTGCATTAGACCTAACATTGCAATTGTTAGATTTAATCACATTGTCTGGAAGCCCATTTCTGCCAAAGGTAATTGTGATTTTTTTTTTTTTTTTTATCTCACAAAAAACTTTTTTTTATCAGAATTGTGAGATATAAGGAGTTATAAAGTCAGAATTGAGAGACAAAGTCACAATTTTTCGCAATTCTGACTTTTTTTTTTTCTCAGAATTGCGCATTTATGTCTCAAAATGTTGACTTTTTTCCCCCTCAGATCTGCACCTTTATATCTCGAAAAGGTGAAATTTTTTTCCCTCTGAATTGCAAGTTTGTCTCTCGGAATGGTGACTTTTTCCCCTCGGAATTGTGCCTTTTTATATTTCTCAGAATGGTGACCTTTTCCTCAAAAATTGTAAGGTTATATATTTCGAAATGGTGACTTTTTCCCCTCTGAATTGTGCCTTTATATCTCTTGGAATTGCACCTTTATATCTCTCAGAATGGTGACTTTTTCCCCTCAGAATTGCGCCTTTATATACTTCGAAATGGTGACTTTTGCCCCTCGGAACTATGCCCTTATATATCTCGGGATGGTGACTTTTTCCCCTTGAAACTGCACCTTTATTTATCTCTCGGAATGGTGATTTTTTTTTTTTCCCTGGGAACTTCACCTTTATATCTCTCGGAATGGTGACTTTTCCCCCTTGGAATTGCGCCTTGGAATTGTGCCTTTATATCTTTTGGAATGGTGAATTTTCCCCCTTGGAATTGCACCTTTATATCTCTCGGAATGGTGACTTTTTCCCCTCTGAATTGTGCCTTTGTATCTCTTGAAATGGCGACTTCTTCCCCTCGGAATTGCGCCTTGATATCTCTCGGAATGGTGACTTTTTCCCCTGGTAATTGCGCCTTTATATCTCTCGGAAAGGCAACTTTTCCCCCTCGGAATTGTGCCTTTATATCTCTCGGAATGGCGACTTTTTCCCCTCGGAACTGTGCCTTTCTATATGCCGGAATGGTGACTTTTTCTTTTTGGAATTGCGCCTTGGAATTGCGCCTTTATATCTCTTGGAATGGTGAATTTTCCCCTCGGAGTTGCACCTTTATATCTTGAAATGGTGACTTTTTCCCCTCGGAACTGCGCCTTTATATCTCTCGGAAAGGCAACTTTTCCCCCTTGGAATTGCACCTTTATATCTCTCGGAATGGTGACTTTTTCCGCTCTGAATTGTGCCTTTGTATCTCTTGAAATGGCGACTTCTTCCCCTCGGAATTGCGCCTTGATATCTCTCGGAATGGTGACTTTTTCCCCTGGTAATTGCGCCTTTATATCTCTCGGAAAGGCAACTTTTCCCCCTCGGAATTGTGCCTTTATATCTCTCGGAATGGCGACTTTTTCCCCTCGGAACTGTGCCTTTCTATATGCCGGAATGGTGACTTTTTCTTTTTGGAATTGCGCCTTGGAATTGCGCCTTTATATCTCTTGGAATGGTGAATTTTCCCCTCGGAGTTGCACCTTTATATCTTGAAATGGTGACTTTTTCCCCTCGGAACTGCGCCTTTATATATCTCAAAATGGTGACTTTTCCCCCTCAGAATTGTCCCTTTTAATCTCTCGGAATTGTGACTTTTTCCCCTGGGAACTGTGCCTTTATATCTCTCGGAATGGCGACTTTTTCCCCTCGGAACTGTGCCTTTCTATATGCCGGAATGGCGACTTTTTCTTTTTGGAATTGTGCCTTTATATCTTTTGGAATGGTGACTTTTTCCCCTCTGAACTGCACTTTTGTATCTCTTGAAATGGTGAATTCTTCCCCTCGGAATTGCGCCTTGATATCTCTCAGAATGGTGACATTTTCCCCTCAGAATTGCGCCTTGGAATTGTGCCTTTATATCTCTTGGAATGGTGAATTTTCCCCTCGGAATTGCACCTTTATATCTTGAAATGGTGACTTTTTGCCCTCAGAATTGTGCAATTCTAAGAAAAAAGTTTATAGCTCACAATTCTGGACAAAAAAGTCAGAATCGTAATTCTATGAAAAAAAAGTCAGAATTACGAGATAAAAAGTTGCAATAAACTTTTTTTTTAAATTTTTTTTTATTCAGAGGCGAAAACGGCTTCCATACCATTGGTAGTGCGATTTATTGTAAAAAAATTTTTGTTTTCAGTTGTTCAGAAAAAAACTTGTTCAGATGTCATTTTACAGTGAAACTTCTTATTTTGCACATACTTCTAAGACATAGTATCTGTAATTCCAGAGAAAAGTGAATATCCACACTAGTGCATTGAGTGTCAGCCATACACCTGTGCTAAGGAGCCGTGCCACTGCACAACCTATGTAAAGAAAATAATTCTGAAAATAACTGCAATTGCAGGTTTCAAACAGAGATGGCGACAAAGAGGCAAAACTTACATAATGCAGCCACATTTTTACCCTATGTATTCACATGTGCAGCCTTAAATTTATGCACCATATAACTTAATTTGCACCTATTAAAAAAAAAAAGTCTCAGTTAACCTGAATTCACCCTATGTGAATTCACATGTGATGGATGAACAACTAACAGCAACAATACTTTAAGGATGTCATGTTTAAACAGCATTATGAGATCAAACAGCTGAGTGAACACCATGTTGACACAGATGTGGCTGTTAATGGCTGTTAACTGGATGAACACACACATATATAGTCGTATCATGTGGACTGAGATGAAGCGATACGAGAGCACCTGGGTGAGTCTGTGCATCTCCTCCAGGATTATTTTTAGAGTCCTTGTGTCACAGACAGCGACAAATGTCAGAGCGGCAGATCTTAACTGGCATCTAACATCTCATCCCAAATTACCTACGAGACGGTGGAGAGCCGGGCTGCTCATTAACCATCATCAGCCGCATTACCCCCGTTCCTGACAACAGTAAAGTGATGGCGCCCTATATAAACAGCAGCCTCCTGCGTGCGCTGAACTTTACAGTCGCTTCGGCTTATTAGATGTGCTCTAGAACTCATTATTTTGTGTGTGATATGTTACCTAAACCTCAGGGCACTGAGAACCGCCGTCTGGATGTGATGTGTAAAACAGGGACTGGCTGTGACACTTGGGGTTTTGCTCCTTTATTCAGAAAGCGTTTGGCACAAACCTTCGAAATTTTGCCTCAAACATCTTTGACATACATGGAGTTGCACAGAAACTAAAAGTATATGTATGTCACTACAAACGTCCTCATGCATCAATCTTTGTGATTACGAAGGCCACTGGACTACATATTTAAATAAGCTCAAAACCCCAAAGATATATTTTAGGAGAACCTCATAAAATACAGCTGTAGTTTAAATACATTTGTTATTAACAGATATGGCAAAAATAGTTTTGGTTGTGTAAAAGACAGCTGTTAAAAAAAGGAACGAGACAGATTGTCTGCATTATACAATCTATATGTCACTGCTTATTATCAAATCAGACTCAAAACAACCAAAAATGATTCAAGGAGTGAAAACTGTTTCAACATGGTAATTTTTATATTATATTATATTATATTATATTATATACTATTATATTATATTATATTATATTATAAATTACTTTCCTACTATACCATAATAAAGATATTTGTAATTAAAACACTCAAAATTATTTTGGTAGAAAGATAAAAATGCTGTCATTTTATGTTATTTTATATTTTTATATTATATTATATTATATTATATTATAAACATATATTCCTAAAAACCATAATGAATATATTTGTAATTAAAACACTCACTTGTGTTATGTTATTTTATTTTATTTTATTTTAGTTTGGTTTTTCAATACATTTACATCCTAAAACAGAAAATAAAATAATGGTGTAATTTTTTAAAATATTATATTATATTATATTATATTATATTATATTATATTCCTAAAATACAATGATAAAGATATTTGGTGGACAGATTAAAAAATTGTTTTATTTTATTTTATTTTATTTTATTTTATTAATACAGTTACCACCTATATATTATATTATATTATATTAGACTATGTTATGTTATGTTATGTTATGTTATATTATATTATATTATAAATTACTTTCCTAATATAACATAATAAAGATATTTGTTTATTTTATTTTATTTTATCTTATTTATATATTTTATATTATATATTATATTTTTATATTATAAAATTAAAGAGAGATTAAAAATGTTTTATTTTATTTTATTTTATTAATACAATTACCACCTATATATTATATTATATTATGTTATATTATATTATATTATATTATATTATATTATATTATATTCCTAAAATCTCATAATGAAAATATTCATCATTAAAACACTCAAAATTATCTTGGCAGAGAGATAAAAATTGTGTTACAGCCTGATAAATTGGTTCTACAGCCTAGAAAATAACTTAATAGTGTCTTTTTGTATATTATATTATATTAATTTTATTATATTATATTATATTATATTACAAATGATGACCTTAAAATAACATAATGAAGACTTTAGTATTTATTTATTTATTTATTTAATTGTATCTCACATTAATGGATTTGCCCATTAACTTTAAGGTCTAATTCTAACCATTAACTATTAGCTGTGACCTAAATACGACCTTAATAAACTCTAATAGTAAGGTAGATGTTAAATTCAAGTATTGGGTAGTATTTTGCATGCTAGTTAATAGTGAAAAATGGTCCCTGAAATAAAGTATTTGTGCCCATTATATTTTCCTCAATCGATACGCACATTACATTATCAGCAGCGTTACATTTATTGAGCAACATGATTTCTCTGCATTTCCCGGCTCCCAAACACTGCAAACACAGAAGCGCCCGCAAGGAACATAATTACTGTACGGAAATCATTTTCTCAGTTTGACAGTGGACTCATTAAAATGCTCATTCATAGAACATGTAGAAGAGATGAATCGTGTATGTTCGTTTCCGCACAAACAGAATGGATTCTCAACATTAACGGTGCGGGTCGTTTACCGAACGACTGATTAAAGCCGATGCCCCTCGGGTCCAAACATGGAAAACGCTTCATCACAAACACATCAGCTGCTATTTATGGCTGGCCTTCCTCCAGAGGGACGTCCGTGTCATTGTACTGTCAGAAAACCTGGAAATCACTACTGATCAATGCATATGAATTATGACCGTAATGCAAGCCCGCATGCAGCAGTGTGAAGATTAGTGGAGATTTTAGCTTCATGCACAAGAGAAAATATTAGATATTGGAAGGGAATTAAACAGAGTCATTTTTCCTCAAACCTGGCAACTGTTTGATGGTATTCAGAGTAGTTGATGGTATATTCAAGTCTCTCTCTTGCTAAAGCACAGCCATTTTCCACAGATTCAATTTATTTCATGGCCAATTTTTTTTTTTTTTTTTTCTGCAGCACAATGCACTGATTGACTCACTTCCACACAGCGGAAAGTGAAATTGGAAAGGATTCATCACAACTTTCTAGCAGGAGGCACAGACAGAGTCTGACAATCTGAAGTGCTCTGCGGAGGAGGAGGAAAGACACGAGATGGGCCGTCTGCTTTCTCTGGGCTTCAGCAAACCATTGCATTGCTGAAAATGGCTTCATCATTAGTCTTAAATTAAGTTAGTTAAAGAAACATTTTACTCTAAACGTTCTTGGTTCAAACTTCTGTGCTGTTTTCTGTGAACACAAACACACACAAAACAGAGATTCCAAAAAAGGTCAACCTTCAAAAAAACGGTCAAAAATCAACATAAAAATGTGATAAAAGTAGTGAATGCAAAATGTGCTTTCCCAGCTAACAATAATATGTGCCCTTTAAGTTATGAAAACTTTATTTTTAATGTTCTCTGAACCTTCAAAGCATCTTTTTTTAATGTTAAAAACATTTTGTCATTATGCAAATGTTGATGAAACATTCCATTTTACTATTTTGCAAATATTATGATAATGTTACTTTTAATTAAATATCAGTATTGGCAGATATCAGCTATTTAATTAAACATGTAATTTACTTTAATCTTTTAAAACACTAATAATTTAATTTAATTTAATAAATACATACATTAGAATGTTAAAACTTAAACAAATGCTTAATTTTAAACAAAATATTATGTATTCATAATATTGCCAAATTCATGCGTTAACAAAGAAAACATGGCCCATTTTAATTCATGTTGACTTTTTAAAAAAAATTAAAAATTCTTGGTTGTATGTTAAGATTAAGGTAACATTCCATTTACATAATTTTGAAAATATTATGGGAATGTTACTTGTTCCTTTTGATTAAATATTAGAGGGATTTTTTTTATTCCCGATATTAGAGATTTTGTAGTTTACACTTATTAGCAAATATTCTAATTAATTAAATGTTTAATTGGCTTGAATCCTTTAAAACACTAATAATTTAATTTACAACACTGTTAAAAGTACAAATCTCAAAATAAATATTGGTTTTTATACCGTAAATTATAATGCTGTGATGCACAAAAAAAAAAAAAAAAAAAAAAAAAAAAAAAAAAATTGTTGTGATGGGTAAATTCACTTGTAGCATTTATTACGAATTATTATTATTATTATTATTATTATTATTATTATTAATAATAATAAAAAATAAATAAATAGTATATTCAGAAATATATATAATCATATAAATAAATACATTCATATATATATATATATATATATATATATATATATATGCAAATATTATGGGAATGTTCCTTTTGATTAAATATTAAGGGGAAAATTTGCACTAATGAATCTTTTTGGTACCATATTGTCCCTCCCCCCACCCCAATATTAGAGATTTTTTAATTTATCAGTATTGGCAGATATGATATTTATTTAAATGTTTAACTTACTTTAGTGTTTTAAAACGCTAATAATTTAATTTATAACACTGTTAAAAATAAAAAAAAAAAAAAAAAAATATTGGTTTTCATACTGTGCATTATAATATTGTGATGCCTAAATTCACTTGTAGCTTTTGTTTACCTTTAAACAAATATTATGGATTTATAATAGATTTATAATATTGCCATTTAATGGTTCTAAGCCTATAAATAATTATTAACATTACTGGTATCAGCCAGAATATTAACACATATAATGCATAACACATATAATGCGAATATTAAAAATATTAAAACCAATGAAAAATTGATCTACAGGTTATAGTCACTTTGAAGACATAAATGAAAGCATATTAATATTAATTTCATTAATTAACATCAATGTTCACAAAACATTAACATTTGAATTTGTACCTCTGTATTTAGCTTTGAAATGCTTCCACAAATTTCTCAACCTGTTATACAACTAATACATGAGGTTTCTGCTAAGACCTGATGTCCATTGCGATGGACAGTAAATTAAAAAAAAATCCTGTGTTCTGGAACTCTGACAGATCTTCAAAATAACTTTGAATATTATCATTTTATAGTCTTAATTTTACAACCGGTGCAAGTTGATGAGTCTACCATTAACATAACTCTGCATATAAAAGGTAAAATATGAGGTTCCTCCTCTTCTTGTCTAGTTGGTTATCATTTCTCTCTTTTGTAATGTCTGTAGCTCAATCAGATTAAGTTAGGAGTCAGATCTTCATTGTAATTGGTTGATCAGAGACCAATCAGTGACCAGGCACTGCTCATATTTAAAAAAAAAAAAAAAAAGTTTATTGGTTTAAACAAAAAATCATGTGATGTCCATTTCAGTGGACGCAGGGTCTGAAGGGGTTAATGCATATTCGTGCATCTCTAAAAAAAAAAAAATTAACAATAAGAACAGAAACAGGTATTAACAAAATAAACAGGGGACCTTTTAAATTCATGTCGATGATTTAAAAACATTTTAAAAGTATTTCTTCTTGGTTATACACTGAGGTTAAGGAAACATTCCATTTTATCATTTTGCAAACATTATGAGAATGTTACTTTTAAATGTTCTCTAAACATTCTGAAATAAGTAGCAACATTTTTGAAAAAAAAAAAAGATTCTAAATCAACATAAAAATTTTATAAAATTCTAAAGCACTTAAAAGAAGGTTCTGTGAACAATGTATAAATTATGTTTTTGTGCTAATATTTAGCAAACATTATTAAAGACCAGTTTTGATGGTGTTTTTGGAGCCTTTTTAATGTGTGTTCCATGAATAAATCACAACATCAAGATGAATAAATACTGACAGAACTTTCATTTTTAGGTAAACCGTCCCTTTAAGATATTAACATTATACTAGTTGAGCTTTGTGAACATAATGCAGCTCAACTGCAGCTCATGTAAGTATTCTTATGCAAATGTGACTCTAACTCTCTTTTTTTTAAACGAATAATTGGCTTTTTTACGGATATAACTGCTTAAAATAGTGTCATTTTTAAAAGTATATTTATTTACATTTTTGTGTTTTAAAACTAATTCATTTTTACTAAAAGCGGTTTTTTTTTTTCTTTTTTTTTTTTAAATATCCTGTTGCATCACATTTAGGAAGTAAAATGGATAGAAAAGTACATATTGATTCCCTTTGACATTACCATTTAATCCACGTATCTCTCAACAAATAAAAGCACTGAATTATTGTGTTTATTGTGCCGTATGAACACTCACATCGCATGAACATCACAATGAAGTGGCTGTTTCATTGTGCCGCCCGTTTGTCTCCGTCATGTCATGTGTGTGAGTTGTTGGCGGGTCAGGTAAAGGCCGTAGCCGTGGGTTAGTGTTGGGTAACCAGTGTCCTTCCCCCCCCCTCCTTTATCTCGCTCCGTAAATCCCCAGGATGCATTACTGGGATTGCCTTATGTAATATCTCTCTATGCTCAGCAATAAAGCACAGAAAGCATGGATTGTAACAGAGCGTTTTGACGTGAAATGCTGCCGTGGCTGAGAGTTCAGCCCAAATCCAATCTATATGCAAAACCGGCTATTAATCACGCCACTTCCTACAGATGTGCACAAACAACTCACATGCACACGGTGAATGATTGACTATCGCCACTACCGGAGGACCCATATGACACTTTTTTTGTAAAACAAAATCAATATTTTTTCATGCGGTCCAGGTGTGTAACGTTGGGAGTGAGACGAGAGACAAGCGGATCCATTTGCACGCTTTTATTGAAGGATTTGGACAGAGACATGGTCAAGGCAGGCGTGGTCAGACAGGAGCAGACAGGTGTATAAGGGCTAGGCAGAGAGTAGTCGATAAACAGGCGGGGGGTCGAGACAAACCAGACGAGGAGCCAGAATAACAGAAAGACACGACACGGGATGAACACAGAGAAACGCTTCGTATGACCAGATAAACACAGTACAATACTCGGCGGTGAGTGACAGAAAGATCGGGGCTTTTATACTGTCTCTGATTGGACGGGGGTGTAGTGCAATGGCTGATGGGGAATGGAGTCCGGGGTGTAGTGCAACAGTCAGAGTGTGTAAACAGAGGGAGAGCGACATCTGGTGGTGAGCGGTCCGCAGCTCACCGACCAGATTCGTAACATAGCCCCCTCCCAAAGAGCGGCTTCCAGACGCTACAAACGAACCATATTCCAGCGGAGCGGTGGGGGGCGGGGGTGAGACAGGGCAAGGGCTGGAGGGCCAGGTCCGTGCAGAGGACCAGGTGACTGGGGCAGGACCGACAGAGCAGGAGCCCACCAGGGTGGAGCCGGAGGCGGTGCAGGAGACACAGGGGCCCTCCAGGGCGCCGCCGGAGGCGGAACAGGAGGCACCGGAGCCCTCCAGGGCAGAGCAGGAGGCGCAGGAGCCCTCCAGGGCGGAGCCGGAGGCAGAGCAGGAGGCGCAGGAGCCCTCCAGGGCGGAGCCGGAGGCAGAGCAGGAGACACCGGGACCTTCCAGGACGGAACCGGAGGCAGAGCAGGAGGCGCCGAGGCCCTCCAGGGCGGAACAGGAGGCGCCGAGGCCCTCCAGGGCGGAACAGGAGGCGCCGAGGCCCTCCAGGGCGGAACAGGAGGCGCCGAGGCCCACCAGGGCGGAACAGGAGGCGCCAGGGCCCACCAGGGCTGAGCAGGAACCCGCATAATAGACTGGGACCTGGGGAGAACAGTGACAGAGGAGGCAGACAGAATGAGGGAAGAAGCAGAGAGTTTGTAGGGGGGCGCCACCTCCAAGGGAGGATCCACAGCCACGGCTGACACCTCAGGAGGCATTGGCGCGGCTTCTCCAACTGACGGGAGCTCTGGAGCAGACTTGGGACCAGACGGGACCTCTGGAGCAGACTTGGGACCAGACGGGGCGTGACTTGAGTCTGGGCCGTCAGGCGGGGCGTGACTTGACTCTGAAACCGCTTCGGGAAGACCAGCCATGATGGGTGCCGACTCAGGAGCAGAAAACATGACGTGACCAGGCTGTGGCTTGACTGAGATGGCCTGAGCAGGCTGTGGCTTGGCTGACGGGGCTTTAGCCGGCTCTGACGTGGCGGCCATCTTGTGCGGTGGCTCTGGCGAGGCGGCCATCTTGTGCGGTGGCTCTGGCGTGGCGGCCATCTTGTGCGGTGGCTCTGTAACTTGGCTTGAGACAGGAAACACAGCTCCAGCTTGGTTTGACACAGCTCCAGCTTGGTTTGACACAGCTCCAGCTTGGTTTGACACAGCTCCAGCTTGGTTTGACACAGCTCCAGCTTGGTTTGACACAGCTCCAGCTTGGTTTGACACAGCTCCAGCTTGGTTTGACACAGCTCCAGCTTGGTTTGACACAGCTCCAACATGGCTTGACACAGCTCCAACATGGCTTGACACAGGAACAACATGGCTTGACACAGGAACAACATGGCTTGACACAGGAACAACATGGCTTGACACAGGAACAACATGGCTTGACACAGGAACAACATGGCTTGACACAGGAACAACATGGCTTGACACAGGAACAACATGGCTTGACTCAGGAACAACATGGCTTGACTCAGGAACAACATGGCTTGACTCAGGAACAACATGGCTTGACTCAGGAACAACATGGCTTGACTCAGGAACAACATGGCTTGACTCAGGAACAACATGGCTTGACTCAGGAACAACATGGCTTGACTCAGGAAACACAGTTGCAACTTGACTTGACTCAGGGAATGTAACTGTACCTTTAAACGGCTCTTGTATGGCAGCTGTGACGTGACGGAGCTCTGTGATCGCCGCCATCTTGTGAACGGGCTCCGCCGTTGCCGCCATTGTGTGGACGCGCTCCGACGCGGCCGCCATTTTGTGAACGGGCACAGCTGTCGCCGCCATTAGAGCGATGCTATCCATTACGTTCGCCGCCATTTGAGCAATGCGATCCATTGCCGTCGTCATGGCTCGGGCGCGCTCCAGCGTGGCCGCATTTCCCCGAGTGAGCCAAGCGGCCAGCGGATCTGTGGCGTCGCGCTCCGGCGCGGCCGTCATTATATGAGCGGGGTGCGCGGCCGCCATTACCGAGTTGTCGCGTTCCTCCTTCGCGACCCCCACAGTAAGCGACGCGCCCACACACAATAGTCCAAAGTCCATACCTGAATGTCCGAGGGAAAAGCTGCTGGATCCTGTTGTGGCCGAGTATTCTGTAACGTTGGGAGTGAGACGAGAGACAAGCGGATCCATTTGCACGCTTTTATTGAAGGATTTGGACAGAGACATGGTCAAGGCAGGCGTGGTCAGACAGGAGCAGACAGGTGTATAAGGGCTAGGCAGAGAGTAGTCGATAAACAGGCGGGGGGTCGAGACAAACCAGACGAGGAGCCAGAATAACAGAAAGACACGACACGGGATGAACACAGAGAAACGCTTCGTATGACCAGATAAACACAGTACAATACTCGGCGGTGAGTGACAGAAAGATCGGGGCTTTTATACTGTCTCTGATTGGACGGGGGTGTAGTGCAATGGCTGATGGGGAATGGAGTCCGGGGTGTAGTGCAACAGTCAGAGTGTGTAAACAGAGGGAGAGCGACATCTGGTGGTGAGCGGTCCGCAGCTCACCGACCAGATTCGTAACAAGGTGATGTATGATCCGCCATAAGTGACCAGCGCTAATTGAATGCACTTCAACCAGTCATATTTGATAGAGTCAAATATAGCCAGGCCCAAAGGTTTGAAACTTGAGAAATAATGTGTCTTTTCTTAATGAATGATTTTTTATTTTATTTATTTATTTATTTTTTAAAGCTGGAAATAAGCAGACTTTAGCAAAAATTAAAACCATAATTAATTAAAAAATTAATGAAAAATTAATTAAAAAATTAATTAAAAAAACAAAACCACTTTGTAATTTCTTTTGAAGTGTTATTAGAATTATTTCAAATAACAGGAATTTTATTTTATGCTATTTAATTTTGCTTATTTTGCTTTTTTTTATTATTATTATTCTGGGAGGAAAAGCAGAACGTTTTAGAAAAAAATGAAAACAATAAGTCTGTACAACTGAAATTAAGAAATGTATGTAATATTAATATAGTAATATTTCCAAGTTTTCACATAAACTGTCATGCTGACATTCTAAATTTTTTATATATTTGAACTGTTATTACAATTATTTTAAATAATGGGATTTTTTAAAAATTGTTTCTTTTCTTCTTTTTTTATTTTTATTTAAACCTGGAAATTGATAATTTTAGCAAACATTAAAGCCATATGGATGTACAACAAGCAGTAAAATTCAGAAATATGTGTAAATATTAAAAAATAATAAAAATAAAAAATCACTTAAGTTGCCATGCTGATAATCTAATTTGTAATTTGTTTTGAAGTATTAGAATTATTTTAAATAACAAGGTTTTTATTTTATTTTATTTATTTATTTATTTTAGTTTGTTTTTTATTTCTGGGGGAAAACAACAGAACATTTTAGCAAAAATTAAAACAATAAGTTTGTACAACTGCTGAAAACATAACTTGTCATACTGATATTCCAATTTGTAATTAGTTTGAATTGTTATTACAATTATTTTAAATAATATTATTTTTCTTTCTTTCTTTCTTTCTTTCTTTATTTAAACCTGGAAATAACTTGATCTTTTTAGCAAACATTAAAGCTATATAGATGTACAACAAGCTGAATTTTCAGAATTATATGTAAATATTAAAAAAAACAAAAAACAAAACGTTCACTAAAATTACCATGCTGATAATCTAATTTGTAATTTATAAATATATAAATAATGGAATTTTCTTGATTTTTATTTAAACCTGGAAATATACAATATTTTAGCAAAAAATAAAACCATAAGGTTGCACAACTACTAAAATTAGGAAATTTATGCACAATCAATCAATCACTTATTGTCATGCTGATAATCTAATTTGTAATTTGTTTTGAATTGTTATAAGATTTTTTTTAAATAATGGGATTTTTCTTGATTTTTTTTAAAACCTGGAATTAAGTATAATATTTTAGCAAAAAATAAAACCACAAGGTTATAGAAATACTAAAATTTAGAAATGTACAATTTTCAAAAACAAAAACAAACAAATAATAATAATAATTGTCATGCTGATAATCCAATTAGTAATTTGTTTTGAATTGTAGTTAGAAGTATTTTAAACTTTTGTTTTGTTAATTATTGATTGTGTTTCACTTAACCTTGAAATTAAGCATAACATTTTAGCTAAAAATTAAAACCATTTAAAAAAAATAATAATTAAATTGTAGAAACCTTGATATTAGCAGAACATTTCATAATATAATAATAAACATAATATAACATTATTTTTAATTATTTTATTTTACATTTATATTTTTACCCCAAATTCGATTGTGTTAAGTTTGCACTGTCACAAATGGAAACTACATCCTTTTAGTGTGAAATCAAACAATAAAACAAAGTTCATACTCATTTGTTATGCATTTGGTGAAATATGTTGGCTAATAGGAACAGTTTCAGTTCACAGAGCTGGGCTTTGTCTCAGATTAATTCTGCTCTGCTAAGCTCAAAACAAACCATCTCTCTGAGGTCTCTGCAGAATCCCTGTTTGAGGAAGAAGCGGATAAGGCATACGCATGCGAGCCTATGCGTGAGGATCACCCGTCCTGCAGAATGAGTCATTGTGAGAGATGGAAGCCCAGCCTGGAGTGACCCGTCTGCTGCTCAGAGAAAGCAACAAAATTATATAACTTGTGATGCCTGGCTTGTGTAAGTAACGGTTTAAAGCCAAAGCGTCATCCGTGACGTTATAATTCGGGCTAACTTACAAAGGATTAATTTAGTAAGCCCTCGCAAAATGGCTTTAAGCAGAAGCGAGACTATTATATAAAAAAAACAATCATTTTGAGGGAATGTTGCACTTCAAAAGACAGCTGTAAAATTACATTTATGCTTGTTTTCATGGTTAAAGTGAACTCGATGACCTGCGAAACTGAGAATGTTGTAACGACACAACAGAAATATGTTCTTGTTTCTATGAAGTTATGAACACATATCTCTAAATGCTCTCTGAAATTCAAATGTTGATGAACATTCCATTTTTTCAGTTTAAAACATTATGGAAATGCTACTTTTGAATGTTCTCTAAACATTCTGAAACATTAAAAAAAAAACAAAAAAAAAAAACATTATGACATTTCAGAAAAGTTCTATGAACTGTGTAAATGTTTTTGTGCTAACATTTTGAGAACATTACCAAAGATCCCATAACTTTGAATGAACGTTCTATTAACGTTGCTGGAAGAACATTTGTCCATAACTTCGAAAAAAAAGTTTTAGAAAAGAGAACTACGTATAAATAATGTTTTGTACTAACCTTTTAAGAACATTTACAATAGAATACATTGCATTTTTACAACAGTTTGACAGCACAAGCGTATAAATACATAAGAAACTATAGCTGCAAGCAGCGATTATCGGGGTTCAAACGCTTTAAGGCATTTAAGCACTTTAGAAAAAAAGACATTAGTTAGAAAGCTTGTAACCACCAATGATCTAAAAAAAATATTTTTGGTAAATCCAGGTAATTTAACATAGAAATATTATGTTTTTTAATGGTTATGACTGTTATAATACCAGCTGTGGTCGGATTTCAAAACTTTGCATGCTTGTTTAGAATCACCTTTTGGATGTGCTCAGCAGGTTTCATGAAGTTTTGAGTTTTTCTTTAGGCTTTATAGGATTCTGGGTAAATTTGGGAAGGTCCCCTTTCTAAACAACCCTGCTATAGTTTCCCAAAGGGTATGTCCATTTTAGTGCATTTTAGTATGGGGCTATAGGCTTCCAGAACAAAGATTTACAGATAATGTACTCACCCTTTTGTCATCCAAGATGTTCATGTCTTTCCTTCTTCAGTCATAAAGAAATTATGTTTGTTGAGGAAAACATTTCAGCATTTTTCTCCATATAGTGGACTTCTGTGGTGCCCCCAAGTTTGAACTTCCAAAATGCAGTTTAAATGCGGATTCAAACGATCCCAAATGAGGTTGTAAATAATCCCAGCTACTACAATTTATATACTTTTTAATGTCCAACGCTCGTCTTGTCTTACTCTCCCTGAACTCATGACAGTTAGGGTATGTTGAAAAACTCTCACCTCATGTTCTCCCTCAACTTCAAAATCTTCCTACATCGCTTTTTTGTAAAGGGTGTTTGATCTCCTTTGCATGTTCACTTTGCATAGACTGGGTCGGAACTTCTGCAGCGATGTAGGATGATTTTGAAATGATTTTTGAAGTTGAGGGAGAAAATACGATTGGAGTTTTTCGACATACCCTAACTGTCTTAAACCAGAATACACAGAGTTCAGGGAAGACATGTTTGAGATTAAAAAGTATTTTTTAATGAAAATAACCAATCATTTTGCTAGATAAGACCTTTCTTCGTCTGCTGGGATCGTTTACAACCGCATTTGGGATCGTTTGAAGCCGCATTTAAACTGCATTTTGGAAGTTCAAACTCGGGGCACCATAGAAGTCCATTACATGGAGAAAAATCCTGAAATGTTTTCCTCAAAAAACATGAGATGGTTGAGAACCACTGCCCTGAACAATATTATAACGGACTATTTCACATCCAGAAATGAAGGATTGGATGATAAAGTTACTAATGAGGAGGAGGAGTCCGATGTTATACAGTGCTTGAAAGTTTGTGAAGCCTTTAGAATTTTTTACATTTTCGCACAAGTCCTGAAAGTTGACAAAGAGAACCCAATCAAACAAATGAGACCAAAAATATACTTGATCCAAACATGATCCAGTGTTAAATATTTGTGAGTTGAAAAAGTATGTGAATCTTTGATTTCAGTATCTGTTGTGACCCCTTTTTGAAGCAATAACCGCAGGTAATGCATTTTGTAACTGCTGGTCAGTCCTGAACAGCTTGTAGGAATTTGAGCCCATTCTTTAGTACAGAAACACTTGAACCCTGTGATATTGGTGGGTTTCCTATTAAGAACTGCTTGCTCCAGGTCCTTCCACAACATTTCAATTGGATTAAGGTCCGGACTTTGACTCAGGCATTACAAATCATTAACTTTGTTCTTCTTTAACCACTTTTTGGTAGAATGACTTGTGTGCTTGGGGTCGTTGTCTTGCTGCATGACCCACTTTCTACTAAGATTCAGTTCTCGGACAGTTGTCCTGACATTTTCCTTTAGAATTTGCTGGTATAATTCAGAATGCATTGTTCCATCAATGATGGCAAGTTATTCTGGCCAAGATGCAGCAAAGCAGGCACAGACCATGATCCTACCACCACCATGTTTCACAGATGGAATAAGGTTCTTATGCTGGAATGAAGTGTTTTTCTTTTTCCAAACATAACACTTGTCATTTAAACCCAAAAAGTTTTATTTTGGTCACAAAACATTTCTCCAATAGCTCCCTGACTTGTCCACATGATCTTTAGCAAACTGCAAAAGTTTTTTTTGGGAGAGTTGTGGCTTTCTCCTTGCAACTCTGCCATTCGTACCATGGTTGTTCATTGTTTTCCTGATGATGGACTCATGAACTTCAACATTAACCAATGCGAGAAAGGCCTTTATGTGCTTAAAAGTGACCCTGAGGTCCTGTGCAACCTTGCAGACTATTACAAGTCTTGCTTTGGAGTGATCTTTGTTGGTCAACCACTCCTAGGGAGGATAATAGTGGTCTTGAATTTTTCTCCATTTGTAAACAATCTGTCTGACTGTGGATTTGTGGAGTCCAAAATCTTTAGAGATGGTTTTCTAGCCGAATGAGCAACAACAACTGTTTTTCTGAGGTTCTCAGGGATCTACTTTGTTCATGACATGATTCACTTTCACAAACATGATCAGACCTTGATAGATTCTGGTTCTTTAATTAAATTGATTGATTGATAACACCTTCAAACGGCACATGCTGTCAGTGATTTCCGCCACTAAAGGCCGCTCTCCCGCTGTATAAGCCAAAAGACAATAGGGACTTTGCTGTATAATGAGGAATGATTTCTGAATTTCTGAGCCGCTCCAGCAATGGACCCGACCCGAAACTATCAGCATGGATTTTTGCAGATTACCCATAGTTCCGCCAATCAACTATCGGTGCCGATTAATCGGCAAAACCGATACATCGGTCGACCTCCGATATTCTCTTTGTCAACTTTTAGGAAAATCTGATTAACTTTTTTGTCATATTTATGCAGAAATATAGAAAATTCGAAAGGGTTCTCAAACTTTTAGGCAGCACCGTATGCACAATGCACGAACATTTGCTCTGCGCTCACTTTTCTAAATGTAAACTACAAGGTACACTATTCGTGCTATTCCATTCCTGAAAATCATAGCTATCAGCCAACTTAAGATAGCCATAACTAACATAACATTTTGGAAAGGGCTCAAACCCAGCTTTCATATGGTATCAAAACTTAACTTTTCTAGATCACATCACATATATATATATACATATATATATATATATATACATATACACACACATACAGTCAAGGCCACAAATATCGGCACCCTTGCAATTCTGTCAGAAAATGCAACCGTTCTCTCAGAAAATTCTGAGAAGCATTAAAGCAACCTCAAAACAACTTTGAACCTCCACCATGTTTGACTGTAGGGACTGTGTCCTTTTTCTTTGAAGGCCTCATTTCTTTTTCTGTAAACAGTGCCATGATGTCCTTTACCAAAAAGCTCTACTTTTATCTCATCTGTCCACAGTACGTTCTCCCAGAAGGATTGTGGTTTTGTCACATAAGTTTTGGCAAACTCCACTCTTGATTTTTTGTCTTTGTGTCAGCAGTGGTGTCCTACCATAGCGTCCCTTTTCATTCAGATGGTGACAGATAGTGTGAGCTGACCCAGTTGTTCCCTGTGTCTGCAGATCAGCATGAATTTGTTAGGAAGTTAATCGAGGTTCTTTATCCACCATTCGAACAATCCTTCATTGTAATTTTTCATTAATTTTGCTCTTCCGTCCACGTTCAGGAAGGTTAGCTACAGTGCCATGGGCTGTAAACCTCTTGATGATATTGCACACAGTGGACACAGGAACTTTAAGATATCTGGAGATGGACTTGCAGGCTTGAGATTGTCAATGTTTTTCAACAATTTTTTCTCTCAAATCCACAGACAACTCTACACTTCTTTCTTTTCTCCATGCTCAGTGTGACACACAACACAAAGGTTGAGTCAACTTTTCTCCATTTTAACTGGTTGCAAGTGTGATTGCTATATTGCCCACACCTGTTACTTGCCACAGGTTTGTCTAAATACAAATTACAGGAGCATCACATGCTTGAAAAGCAATTATTTCTTACCATTTTGACAAGGTGCCAATAATTTTGTCCAGTCAATTTTTGAGTTCTGTGTGAAATTGTGTTAACTTTTCTTCTCTGTTTTTTGTGTTGTTGCAGTGCAAACAAAAACAGTAAGCATGTGAATACCAAAAGATTTGCAATTGGAACAATATTCTGAGAGAAGTGTTGCATTTTCTGACAGAATTGCAAGGGTGCCCATTTGGCCATGACTGCAAGAAATGCCCCATATGTGTTTTGTCTCATATTTCTATATATCACATATCAGAGGATATCACACTGGCAGCAAGAGCAATATGACACGAGTAATGATTTTGTCCCAATCTACCTTGAGCTTAAATGTGATTTTATACAACAGTTCAGTAAATAAGAAGTTGATATAGTGTTATATTTGAAACAATGTTGTTTTTGCTGAATTTTGCAGAGAACATATTACCTTTGAAGCCATAGCAAAATTGTTGCGCGTCTCAGAGCAACACAGTGGTGTTTAGTTTCTGAATGAATCCGCGTTTTGAACTAACTCGTGAACCAATGATTCAAAGGTCCATTCATAAAGAGAGACATTTACTTCATTCCTGAATGAATCAGCCGTTTCAACGAAGCAAAAAGACATTTACCGCCACCTGCAGATTTAGTTTCTTATTTAGAGTATCAGTTCATAAAAAAAACTAATAATAATAAATAAAATAAAGAAGAATAAAAACAAAAACAAAGGGATTTCACCAAAAAAAGAAAACCTCATGTCATTTCAAACCTTTCTTTTGTGGAACATGAAAGAATATATTTTGAAGACTGTTGGTTACCAATGATGACTTACATCGCATGAACAAAAAAATACAGAGATGTTTCTCAAATTATCTTCTTTTCCATAGTTTACGTTAGGCTGTTGCAGCCTAAATGTTTATATGTAATAAAATCTATTTTGAATCCAATAAAATACATGTTATTAAACAAATAATTTCTTTAAAAACATTTAATCGACTGACAGTCCTAATATATATATATAGAGAGAGAGAGAGAGAGAGAGAGCTATTAGCTGCAGTCACATTCTGAGGGCTCATATCATGTTAACAAAACACACTCAGATCTGCTAATATTCCTCTAACAAGGGAGCGATTACACTGGATCCCACTACGTGGCACAAACACGAGCGAAAGCCAAGCAAACAATGCATGAAGGTCAGCGTCTCTGCTCGCTTTACTGAAATGATCTTTCTGACCTGTTGCCAACAGAGTAAGTGTCAGTGATGCAGTCACGTGACACGGCCCACACTGAGGAACGTACAGTAATGTGTGTGTGAAACACGTCTGAGTGCACTGGCGCAGGCACGGTCACTACTGTGAGCTAGTGCAGTTAAACGTTTTAAGTTGATTATCTGGTTGATCACTTCACTATCAGTTAATTGTGCTTAAAGGCCACTCCTCCCTGCTCTGGGATTGCTGGGTAAGACGCTGAGATCCTCTCAAGGTCAGATGCAGTGTGAGAACGAGCGCAAGTGCATGAAGATCAGCAGAGACTCTAACACAATAATACTCGCTGAGGTCTGTTTTGTAGCTTTGAACTAGTCTTGAAATTTAATTTGCTCAATTTACATCTGAAATGTAACCCATTTACACACAGCTCAAACACAACGTGAAGTTATAAACTGCCTAAAACCATATGTAATTTGCATCAATTCTGCACAGATTTATTTTTAACACAGTGGATGAGTAGTTTGCTCAGTTGTCATAAAAAGTGATTTTAAAAATATCATAAAATTAAACTGTAAAAAAAAGTAGTTATATTGATCTTATGCTAAATATTTATAATAATATTTAATAATAATAACATTAATAATAATAATAATAATAATGTAATTATAATTAATAATAATAATATAATTATAATTATATGTATTAATTATATTAATATTAATATAATTATATAAAATTAATAATATTTATTTTTAAATGCAACTAATTTGTATATTTTAAAATATAAAACACTGCTTATGTCTTATAAATCATAAATGCATGTAAAAGTTGCTAAAAATATTTATATATTTATATGAAATAGTTAAATATCTTAAAAGTGTTGATAAAATATTTATATTAAATATTCTAAAATATTCAAAAACGTAATTAAAAACAAAATTTAATTAAAATATTAAACTCTTGATAATTATATATTTATGTTTATTAAATATTTCATAAAATATAATATCTATAAAATATAATGGTGAAAAAAGTTTTGATAAAAATATTTATCTTATATTAAGTATTTAACATTTTAAAAGTATTACTAAATTTTACATTTCAAAATATGAAATATTATATTTTCGTTTTATATAGCGTTTATTTTATAAATTATAAATGTCTATAGGCATAAAAATTACTACAATACAGTGCTGATAAAAAGTGTTTATAAAAATATTTATCTTGTATTAAATATTTAACAGTTTAAAAATAATACTATATTTTATATTTCAAAATTTAAAATATATTTTTGTTTTATATAGCATTTGTTTTAATAAATAATACATGGATATATGCAAAACAAATGACAATATTAAATATAATAATTTTGTTTTATAGCATTTGTTTTATAAATAATGAATGCTTATATGCAAAAAAAAAAAAAAAATACAATAGAATTTGAACATGTTTACTTCTGAGTTTGATGTGCTACAGCTAAAACAGAATAAATTAGGTGTTGATAAATAATTTTATGAATGAATAAACTACATAGCACAATATATAACAGGTGTAAATTTGTGATGTAAATTGGAAGTAAATATCAAAATATTGACCCGCAGTCATTGATTATATGTATTGAATAATATTTTTCATGGTTTATTGCAAAATATTTATATTGTATACAAAAGTCTGACAGCAGGGGAACGGACTTGATTCGTTTGCAGTGTTGGATGTTTCTACTCTCTGATTGGTTGATCCTGTTGAGAATTATGGGTAGTGTAGTTTTTTATGTGAAATTTGGTTATTAAACACTGTAAGCTCATGGTGGATCTGTACTGAAAGACTGATATGATATTGTTAAGAATCTGTTTCTTTATGGACAAAATTAAAGACGTTTAATTTTTTTTTTTTAACTGCCGTTGTGCTCTATTGCTGAGTTCTTGAGCATCGTTTATAGTATGAGGATTTTTCAACTGTTTTTTTTTTTTTTTTTTTTTTTTTTGGCATTGTTTTAACCAGAATGGTTTTCTGGAATGCCACACTACCTCTAGATCATTATATGAACATTTTGCAAGGTCTTTGATAAGTACTGGTTATAAAGGACGTCTCAGTCACGCAGCTGTAAGTACCCACGAGCGCTTTGAGAATCTATCACAATAAATGGCTCATAAATTGGCTGATGATAAGGGATCTGCCGGAGCCGTATCTGCATCAGCTGAGCTGCCTGCTATCTGTACAGGTGGAGTTTAATCAGCGGCTTATATTACTCCCAGAGTTATTGATTAAGCCAAAGTGCACATACAGAGTCTCTAGCCATTTATTACCTGCCATTTACTCAGACCCAACAGAAGAAAGTTTTGTAAGCCTGAAGAATCGAATTAACATTTGTCAGCGGCTTTAAAAACAACCAATCTTTAGTGATTAGAGAATTGGCTTACTTTGATATAAAATGTGCAGAGCACATTTTTATATATAAATAATGTATGTCAGTCTCTTCTGCTCACAAAGGCTGCATTTATTTGATAAAAATACAGTTACAAACGAAAAATATTATATATACACTACCAAGTTTGGGAACAGTAAGATTTTTTGTCTTTTTGAATGCCTGCATTTATTTGTACTGCAAAAACAGTAAAATTTTGAAATATTTTTACTATTTAAAATAACTGTTTTCTATGTAAATATATTTTAAAATGTGATTAATTCCTGTGATCAAAGCTGAATTTTCAGCATCATTACTCCAGTCTTCTGTGTCACATGATCTTTCAGAAATCATTCTAATATTCTGATTTGCTGTTCAAGACACATTTATACTTATTATTATTATTATAGTTATATTATTATTATTGTTATTATCAATATTTAAAACATTTTCATGCAAATCAGAATATTAGAATGATTTCTGAACGATTATTTGACACTGAAGGCTGGAGTAATGATGCTAAAAAAATCAGCTTTGAAATCACATGAATAAATTACATTTTAATGTATTTTCAAATGGAAAACAGTTATTTTAAATAATAAAAATATTTACATTTTTACTGTTTTTGCTGTAACTAAAAAAACAATGATATTGCGAAATATAAATATATATATATATAAATATATATATATATGTGTGTGTGACCCTGGATCACAAAACCAGTCATAAGGGTCAATTTTTTTAAAATTGAGATTTATACATCATCTGAAAGCTGAATAAATAAGCTGATTGATGTATGGTTTGTTAGAATAGGACAATATTTGGTCGAGATACAACTAGGGGTTGTAGGGGTTGAGGGTGCAAACAAATCAAAATATTGAGAAAACTGCCTTTAAAGTTGTCCAAATAAAGTTCTTAACAATGTACATTACTAATCAAAAATTAAGTTTTCATATATTTACAGTAGGAATTTTACAAAATATCTTTATGGAACATGATCTTTATTTAATTTCCTAATGATTTTTGCCATAAATGAAAAATCAATAATTTTGACACATACAATGTATTTTTGGCTATAGCTACAAATATACCCCAGCGACTTAAGACTGGTTTTGTGGTCCAGGGTCACATACTTAAAAATCAGCATATTAGAATGATTTCTGAAGGATCATGTGACACCGAAGACTGAAATATTGATGTTGAAAATTCAGCTTTGATCACATTAATAAATTATATTTTAAAATATATTCACATAGAAAACAGCTATTTAAAACTGCAATAATGTTTCACAGTTTTACTGTTTTTACTGTATTTTTTGAACAAATAAATGTGACACTGGACCACAAAACCAGTCATAAGTAGCACGGGTATATTTGTAGCAATAGCCAACAATACATTGTGGGTCAAAATGATCGATTTTTCTTTTATGCCAAAAATCATTAGGACATTAAGATCATGTTCCATGAAGATGTTTTGTACATTTCTTACTGTAAATATATCAAAACTTTATTTTTTATTAGTTTCATGCATTGCTAAGAATTTTATTTGGAAAACTTTAATGGTGATTTTTTCAATATTTTGATTTTTTTGCACCCTCAGATTCCAGATTTTCAAATAGTTGTATCTCGGTTGTATATAGTTGTATATTGTCCTATTATAACAAACCATACATCAATGGAAAGCTTATTTATTCACCTTTCGGACAATGTACAAATCTCACTTTTAAAAATGCACACTTATGATTGGTTTTGTGGTCCAGGGTCACAAATCCAGCTTTGGTGAGCAGAAAAGACTTTTTTTCAGAGAAAAAAATCGTAATTATTAACTTGAATCCAAACTCTAAACCCTTTTATAGTAGCTATGTGCTAAATTAAATTAATAACGTGATTTTCAGCACTGTGTTTGTCAATTCTCCAGCAGCCAGACTAGTAGGTACCATTTTCACCTGAAAAAATAGTATTGATCAAATATAAGTGGCCCCGAGTTGCTTGTCAGCTCTTATTCTATTCTGTTCCGAGCTGTAGATGTGGGAGAAAGTCCACTTTGGAAGCATTTCGATGCTATTACTATAGAAACCAACACTGTAAACACTTAGTTTGATGAATATATCAGTTGCAAAATTAGTCTCAAAGATTTGAAAAACAGCTTTGAAAAACACAAGGGATTTGTCTGTCCTCCCTGCAGGCCGACTCATTGTTTCTGTCATCAGCTGAACTGATGTGTGTCATCCTGAAACTTACTAATAGATCTGAAGCTGTGGGAACTGGGAGCATGTGGCGCTCTGGTGTTCAGATTTAGGTTGAAAGACAAACTTTTTTGACAGTCAGTGGGTCATGATGCCTAAAACCAGCTGAAGAAGCTGCTGACAATCAGGTCCTGAAGTTTAGAGACTTTTGAAAGGGACAAAAACATTCTGTAAAAGCCTCTGATTCCCAGGTAACAATTTTAGGTAATAAAAAACGTTGTGGGAACATTATTTTGAAATGTTTCTAAACCGTTAAAATGTCCAGTGATTAGAACATTATTTAAAAGTTACAAAAACAATTTTGAAATTGTTTACCCAAAATATAACAGTTTAAATGTTACTTTTATATTCTTAGAACGTTCAAATGTTCAGTTTTCTTATTGCAATTAGAACATTAAAGGTAACAAAAAATGTTTCTTAGAACATTTATAAATTAAAACAAATTCTGAGAATGAGAATGAATAAAGTTTTATGAGAACACACATCAAACATTAATAAAGTTGTAAGAACATTCCATTTAACATTATATAACTTGTTGGCTGGGATGAGTTTCTGTCATCCACTGTTATGAACAGTATAGTATGATGATACAGATCATCCACAGTTCTTAACGCAAATGCATGCAAAACATTCAAATAAGCAAAGTGAGGCCAAAACGGCAAGCTATGAGCGGATGTATACGCCTGCCTCTTGAGATGTGTACAGAACATCCAAAGCCTAATTGACTCCAGGCACCCCAACACCACGTCACCCTCTTTTTTTGGCTGTTGGACTAAAAGCCTGGAGATAAACTCCAGAAATAGAGGAGAGAGAGAGAGAGAGAGAGAGAGAGAGAGAGAGAGAGTGAGTGAGTCATCCATATCAGCTGCACTTGTCCCTGGGTGAATGTTAGCCTTAATGCCTTCAGCACACACACGTGTAGCTAGAAAACACACACAAACACTTACTCAGATGATATGACTACGCCTGGTTAATAACAAAACTGAACCTCACTGTATGTCTGAAATCATGAGTGAAAATGCTTTTATGTATTAATTATTGTATAACAAAACAAAAAAATTCCATGATATTAATATACATGCTAATGGGCAAAGGCTCACTAAGGCTGCAGTCATTTGATTAAAAATACAGTAAAAACTGTATAAAATCAATTTCGTTAAAAAACTGAATCTTATTCAAGCGGCAACCTCCCGGTCTCCCTCTTGAAGCCAAGACGGAAGTGACTAAAACTGCAATTCATCGACTGACCGCTAGAGACTGGCTCCAAAAGGGAGTTAATCCCATAGACTCCCCATGTTAAAATGGCTAACTTTACAGCAAAAAAAAAATGTTTACAGCCTGGTACAAAAAGTGGTTTTGGGCTATATAGCTACTCTATAGCAACTCATCCGTTTAAATAATATTACGCCTTAAAGTTCTGCATAATTTAGGACGTGGCCACTTGAATGACAGGTGGATTGCCGCTGCTGTCACCACCGTCGCAATAGGCGGGCGTGGTTTCAGCAACCAGCTCCACCCACGTCCCACCTCTTTGCCCATTTTTGATTATCCAGGAGTGACGTGATTAAAAGATGGCGACGGCCTTACCCAGTAGAGTATATATTAATATAATAGATTTTTTGTTTAAATTGTTACTTAGCAATTAATACATAAATGGTGGTTGTTACAACTGTTTAAAATACGTTTCAGTTTTTTCAAGAAATTGATACTTTTTTTCATCAAAGATGCATTAAATTTATTGAAAGTGACAGTAAAGACATTTATAATATTACAAAAGATTTCCATTTCAAATAAATGCTGTTCTTTTAAACAAAGAATCCTGAAAAACAAAATGTATCATGGTTAAAATACAAAAATATTGGGCAACACAACTGTTTTTAACATTGATAATAATCAGAAATGTGTCTTGAGCAGCAAATCAGCATATTAGAATAATTTCTGAAAGATCACGTGACACTGAAGACTAGAATAATGGTGCTGAAAATTCAGCTTTGATCACAGGAATAAACTGCATTTTAATATATAGTCATATAGAAAACAGTTGTTTTAAATTGTAATATTTCACAATTTTTGCTGAAAAATAAAACGTATCACTGTTTTTTGGAAGTTCAAAATCGGGGCACCACAGCAATCCATTATATGGAGAAAAATGCTGAAATGTTTTCCTCAAAAAACAATTTCTTTATGACTGAAGAAAGAAAAACATGAACATCTTGGATGACAAGGGGGTGAGTACATTATCTGTAAATTGTTGTTCTGGAAGTGGACTTCTGCTTTAATTTTCTTCACTGTGGTGTTAAAAAGGTCACATTAGCAATTAAAGAAAAAAAAAAAAATGCTTAAGCAAAACATGTGTCTGAATAATTTCTGGTCCCAAATTTGTAACAATTTTACTGGTAGTCCACTTTGTAAAGAATTTTTGGGTATAATATGTGACAGTTTACCTTATTTTGCTCTCCTCACTTACAGAAATGAACTATAGTGTCCTGCACCCACTAGTAAAAAAATATCAAAAATTATATCTCGTGTCTGAATAATTTTTGGTTTCACTGTATGTAATGCTGTATATCTACAGTGGCATGTGAAAGTTTGGGAACCCCTTGCAGAATCTGTGAAAATGTGAATAATTTTAACAAAATAAGAGAGATCATACAAAATGCATGTTATTTTTTATTTAATACTGTGCTGAGTAAGATATTTTACATAAAATATGTTTACATATAGTCCACAAGAACCCTTGGTTCTTAATACTGTGTGGTTACCTGGATGATCTACGACTTTGTTTTTGTTTTGTGATGGTTGTTCATGAGTCCCTTGTTTCTTCTGAATGAAACTGAGCACTGTTCTTCAGAAAAATCCTGGAGGTCCTGCAGATTCTTCAGTTTTACAGCATCTGCTACATATTTGAACTCTTTCCAGCAGTGACTGTATGATTTTGAGATCCATCTTTTCACACTGAGGACAATTGAGGGACTCAAAAACAACTATTACAGAAGGTTCAAACATTCACTGATGCTCCAGAAGGAAACACGATGCATTAAGAGCCGGGGGTAAAAACTTTTTGAATTTGAAGATCAAGGTAAATTGTTCTTAATTTGTCTTCCAGGAAACATGTAATCTTCTGTTGCTTCCGAAGGACATTTTGTTGATATTTCAACAAAATAAGAAAACTTTGGACAACTTCATCCTGTTCAAAAGCTCTTAATGCATCGTGTTTCCTTCTGGAGCATCAGTCAATGTTTGAACCTTTTTTAATAGTTGTGTCTGAGTCCCTCAGTTGTCCTCAGTGTGAAAAGATGGATCTCAAAATCACACAGTCACTGCTGGAAAGGGTTCAAATATGCAAAACATGCTGGAAAACTGAAGAATCTGAAGGACCTGGAGGATTTTTCAAGAACAGTGCTCAGTTTAACTGCTAAGAACAAACAAGGGACTCATGAACAACCATCACAAAACAAACAAACAAACAAAACAAAACAAACAAAAAAACAGTCGTAGATCATCCAGGTAACCGTACAGTGTTAAGAACCAAGGGTTCCCAAACTTTTACATGGGGTTATTTTATTTTATTTTTTTTATTTTTTTTTTTTTTTACTATATGTAAACATGTAAAATATCTTACTCAGGACAGTATTAAATCTCTCTTATGTTGTAAAAATTATTCACATTTTCACAGATTCTGTAAGGAGTTCCCAAACTTTTGCATGCCGCTGTAAACACATATTTATAGCATTAGTACTCCAGTCTGTTTTAATCTTCATGCTGTAACTCTTACTGTATGTTCTCTGCAGTCAGATGAACTCTGTGGACAGATTGAACAGAACTTTGCCCCAGTGCATAAGATGATCCTGATGAAAAGTACAGTACGCTTGGCAAAGAGCTGCTGGCTTTGTCTGGGCTAAAGTTCAGCAGTGACCCACCATGTGTGAACGGATGACAGGACTTCAGGTCGTGACTCTCCAAACAACTCCTGCTCGCTCAATGTCAGTTCACTGATGCAGTCTGTCATTTTTTGTCTTCTAACCATTTTAAAAACTACTAGTAGGTTTATTTATTTAAAAAAAGCGAAGATTTTATAAGTGGTACCCACTCATCCCATACAGCAAAAAAAAGTCCAAAATATATTTTAAATATATGCTAAATATATTTTGTGAAACTGAAAATAGTTTCAGCACTGTTATTACGAGAAATAATTAGTGTAGTAAATCACATGATTTTCGGTACAGAAATGTTTGGGACAGTGTTTTGAGGCGTTCTCCAGTCATCCTGTGTTTTCTCATCGCAGCTCTCTCAGCTTTGCTTTGCTCACATCTTTCAGCTGCTGCTGCTGCTGGGTAAGAGCTTGTCGTGAGCTCTGGTGTCGCTGCACATTTACAGCTGACTTGCATGCTATCTGTGTCTCAGCGAGGACTGAAGTCTGGATTGTACACAATGTACTGAGGCACATTTTCCTGGCTGGGATTCAGCAGCAGTGGCCTGTGCGACTGGGACAGCATCTAACAGGACAAATCTCTACAAATAACCAGCGTAAACCAACAGATTAGCTGCAGAAATTACATCTGGATATCTCTGAACAGGACATGAGTAGTAGTAGTATATTTTTATTGAATGCCATGTCAGGATCTTAGTCTATTTTCATGGCAAAAACAACAATAAAAAAAAAAAAAAAAACAAGTGTAGCAAATATAATAAATATCAGCAGACAGACAAACACAAGTTATATACACAATACTTTTTACATTCTGAACAGGACATGAAAAGAGCCTGTTAGATATTTTGTGCTGAAATGCTGTATTATTGTCTTTGACCTTGCTGAATAAAACATTAAACTCAATGGCTGGAGCTGGAAGTCATTAGTTCTCTTTTATCAAAATGTTAAAATTAATATCATAAAATTAAGCGAGCATTTGGTTTGAGCATATGTTACCATTTCTAATGTAAAAACCTGGTGATTTATTAAGAAATATTTCATGTGTGCTAATTTATTGATCCTGCAATCATTTTGGTGCGAAAACCACAGCACGAATATCAAGAATAATGATTTCAATGAGTTCTGTGATGTTTTGTGTTATTAGTTATTTTGTCTCACTTAAAAAAACAGATACTGTTCGACAAAAGTACAGAAGTTCACTGAACAGTCTAAATAACATTTTAAACTGAACATTCTAATGTTCTTGGAATATTAAAAAGTAACACTTAAAATAACATAAAAATATGTTAAAAGTAAAATCAGTAGAATGTTTAACAATCATTTTAGTCACTTTTAAATATGTTCTAAAAATGTTCTAATCACAACAGGAAAACTGGAATTTTAATGTTCTTAGAATATTTAAAGGTAACATTTAAATAATGTTATATTTTGGGTCAAAAAAAAAAAGAAGTAAAATTATTAGAACTTTCAAAATTATTTTTGCAGCCTTTACATAATTTTCTAATCACAAGAAGAAAATCTGACGTTTTAACATTCCTAGATTATTAAAAAAATAAATTTAATAGAAGTAGTCATGAGAAGAAAACTTCAAACTTTCAAAACAATGTATTTTAACCTAAATTCATTAATCAACTTTTAAGTAATAATTTTTACTTTGTTTAAATAAGTTTAAAACTTTGTTTTAAATTTTCAAACTTATGGAAGCTTTTTCCACTACTAAATAGACAATAAAATGTTACACAAACGTTTTTAATTTCGCACAATTCTCACTTTTTTTCCTCAGAATTTTGAGTTTCTATCTCATAATTGTTACTTTTTCCTTGCAGTTTTGAGTTTATATCTCACAATTTTTTTAAAAAAGTCAGAATTGCAAGATGTAAACTCACAACTGCAAGAAAAAAGTCAGAATTTTGGCATAAACAGTCACAATTACCTTTTTTTTATTTTTTATTAAGTGGCAAATGTTATGTAAGTGATTAACTTCAGCTATTTATTTCCATCCATCTCAGGCATCCTTATTTTCTTGCCATTGTGTAAATCAAGTTATAATTAATGCATTTAAAATGCCTGAGTCTGACTAGAGCATATTTCTGAACATCTAAGATGCCCTTTTTATTTTATATGCCCAACACAAGCACTTTTTTTGCTGAAAGTTGTGCTGCATAATTAGAATGACCCTGTTGTTGAGTTATCAAATGCTTATTCTGCACATGGAGATGAAAACGGGCTTTATTGATCGTCTACCTCAGAAATAAAATTTGGAGCTAACCCAGCGTTCCTGCACTGCTCTGCTATCGGCACGGAGATCACAGCTCAGCAAATGAAACGCTGCCTCTCATCAGACAATCAGACGCTCAGAGGAGAGCGAGAGCTTAGCAGAAAGTCAGTGTTAGCACTGTCTCTGAACTACGATCAAGAGACTGTGTCCTCAGCAGAGAGAAGAGCATCCTACTCTTGTATGACCTGCTCTTTAACATTACTGAGAGCGAGGACATGCTCAATGCTTTAGGCATTAGCTCAGTGCATGTGTTTGTCAGTCAGGTAGTCCCCAGCTAACAAAATATGTTCCAAAAACATTCCTGTTAGGTTAATACAACGTTATTTCTGAATGTTCTCTAAAATGTCCAGTTCTTTTAAAAGAATGTTTAAAACACTTTTTTCTTAACGTAAAGGAGAAGTCCACTTCCAAATCAAAGATTCACATATAATATACTCACCCCCTTGTCATCCAAGATGTTCATTTTTCATGAGCTGAACTCAAAGATCTAAGACTTTTTCTAAGTACACAAAAGGCCTATTTCTCTCAAATATTGTTCACAAATTTGTCTAAATCTGTGTTAGTGAGCACTTCTCCTTTGCCGAGATAATTCATACACCACACAGGTGTGGCATATCAAGATGCTGATTAGACAGCATGATTATTGCACAGGTGTGCCTTAGGCTGGCCACAATAAAAGGCCACTCTAAAATGTGCACACAGCACAATGCCACAGATGTCGCAAGTTTTGAGGGAGCATGCAATTGGCATGCTGACTGCAGGAATGTCCACCAGAGCTGTTGCCCATGAATTGAATGTTAATTTCTCTATCATAAGCCGTCTCCAAAGGCATTTCAGAGAATTTGGCAGTACATCCAACCGGCCTCACAACCGCAGACCACGCATAACCACACCAGCCCAGGCCCTCCACATCCAGCATCTTCACCTCCAAAATCATCTGCATGCTCGTCGTCTTCATCGGGGTCTCGACCTGACTGCAGTTCGTGGCTGTAACCGACTCGAGTGGGCAAATGCTCCCATTCGATGGCATCTGGCACTTTGGAGAGGTGTTCTCTTCACAGATGAATCCCGGTTTTCACTGTACAGGGCAGATGGCAGACAGCGTGTATGGTGTTGTGTGGGTGAGCGGTTTGCTGATGTCAGCGTTGTGGATCGAGTGGCCCATGGTGGCGGTGGGGTTATGGTATGGGCAGGCGTATGTTATGGACAATGAACACAGGTGCATTTTATTGATGGAATTTTGAATGCACAGAGATACTGTGATGAGATCCTGAGGCCCATTGTTGTGCCATTCATCCACGACCATCACCTCATGTTGCAGCATGATAATGCATGGCCCCATGTTGCAAGGATCTGTACACAATTCCTTGCAGCTGAAAACATCCCAGTTCTTCATGGCCAGCATACTCACTGGACATGTCACCCATTGAGCATGTTTGGGATGCTCTGGGTCGGCGTATACGGCAGCGTGTTCCAGTTCCTGCCAATATCCAGCAACTTCGCACATCCATTAAAGCGGAGTGGACCAACATTGCACAGGCCACAATCAACAACCTGATCAGCTCTATAGGAAGGAGATGTGTTGCACTGTGTGAGACAAATTGTGGTCACACCAGTTACTGACCGGTTTTCGGACCCCCCCCAATACAGTAAAACCGCACATTTCAGAGTGGCCTTTTATTGTGGCCAGCCTAAGGCACACCTGTGCAATAATCATGCTGTCTAATCAGCATCTTGATATGCCACACCTGTGAGGTGGATGGATTATCTCGGCAAAGGAGAAGTGCTCACTAACACAGATTTAGACAGATTTGTGAACAACATTTGAGAGAAATAGGCCTTTTGTGTACATAGAAAAAATCTTAGATCTTTGAGTTCAGCTCATGAAAAATGGGGGCAAAAACAAAAGTGTTGCGTTTATAATTTTGGTCAGTGTAGTATTAACGTTTAAAAATATTTTGACAAACACAAACTAAAGTTTCAGAAAAACTTGTTCTTCTAATAACATTAATAGAACATTCATACAGTGTTATCTATTCTGTCTTTACAACTCTCTGAGAGTTTATCAGGATAATATACATGGAAAAGTTAATGTGTTCGGTCTTGACGGAATACGCTGCTGTGACAGAGCAGGCACCTAGACTTGCTACTGCCAATACATCCACAGGACATTTTGGTAAAATAACTGACAATTTGCAGATTTTGAAAGGGAGATGCAAACTTTTGACCTCAACTGCATCCTGTTTTGTTGATGTGATGCATGAAAGCTGCGTGGACAAACAGATGGCGGAGGTGTGGCCGAAGCACATGTTTGTTTTGGTCTGGGATGTGGTGTTTGTGTGTAAACTCTAGTGGCTGAAATCAATAGACTGCATAATGTTAAGAGAAACCATTGTTAGTTTAATATTCTTAGAATGTCCTTATGATGTTATTTGTACTTGAATGTTCTATGAAACATTTTTGCAACCTTTTGTAGTCATAGCTACAAAATTGTACAGTTTAATGGTTTTAGAATAGTAAAAATAAACGTTCAAATAACGTTATATTTTGGGCAAATATAAAATTAATGCAATGCTTAAGAAACATTATTATTAAGTTTAAATGTTATTCTAAAATGAATATTCTAATGTTCTTGGAATATTAAAAAGTAACATTTTAAATAACATATTTTTGGGTAAAAAATTAAATCAGTAGAATGTTTAAGTTTTAGTCACTTTTCAATAATGTTCTAATCACAACAGGGAAACTGGAATTTGAACGTTCTTGGAATATTAAAAAGTAACGTTTAAATAATGTTATATTTTTGGCCAAAAAAGTAAAATTATTAGAACTTTGAAAATTCTTTTTGTAGCTTTTATATAATGTTTTAATCACAAGAAGAAAACTTGACATTTTAACATTCCTAGAATATCAAAAATAAACTTTCAAATAACATATTTTGAGTAAAAATAAATTTAGTAGAGCTAATGAGAAGAAAACTGTGCATTTCAACATTTCAAAACAATGTTTTTATAAGCTAAATTCATTACCTGGGATACACCAGGTGTGATTTGGACTTCAAAGCATCTCTTGTAAGTCATGTCTTCTCTCTCTGGATGCTTCTGGCAGACGTTTGCTTTCATTTCATGGACTGGAGGCTGTGAAAATGTACTTGGGAAATCAGTTTGTAACAGGCTTAGCTACACTGAAAATGAACAAATTACTCTGAAATGGCAAACAACGAAGCGGCTAAATGAAAGCTTTCCATGAGGTGATGTTTTAATAGGTTGTGAGTGTCACAGGGGTTTAGCTAACCATAAAATTACTGATTCACAGAAATTGCATAACATACACATCACAGAATAAATAAGGTACAGCATATCACGCAAGTTGCTTATAAAACAATGAATCATGTTAATTACCCTACACACATTTAAAAAGGAAAATAAGCCATCATCCCTAATTGCAGCGTATAATTAGGATGATTATTTTTCTAAATGATACTTGGTTTTGGTCCAGAGTGTCAGTGCTGTCATCACTGTGTGTTAAAGATTGAGCCGGGAGCCAAATGCATGATCTCTCTTGCAAAACAGTGAAACATGTCCAGAACATGCTGAGGTAATGAAAATGAAGGTGTATCCGTGTATCAGCATGATCGCTCCAAATATAGCTTCAGCCAGCAGTGCCAGTGTTTCCATCTTCACATTCGACCAGAAATACCTGCTACGCAGGTGAAGTAATCTGATCGATAAAGATGAATTCTAACAGAAGAAACAGTGGCTGTTTAATACTTCATCAGTATTTAGCACAGTATTTAGCACTTTCAGTACAAATCTAATCTCTACAACAAGACGTATTTATTAGAAAAATTATAATAACATTTTTAAACGAATTTGTGTTTTTCCCCTAACATGTGAAACAGAATTTAAATAATAATGTTACATTTCTGTGCACATCATGTGACTATGACTTTAGACATTATATTAAATTATATGAGCAGTTAAAAAGAAATAAGAGGTAAAATTAACTACAGAGTAAAATATATATATATATATATAAAGACTTGTTTTCAGTTAATTAATCTTGATTATTATAGTATATAATATTATATTACATCACAATTCATCAATGTGGAAAGAAAGATAAAGTTTTGTATTGTTTTATGTCATTTGCCAACGTGAGGCTTGTTTTCATCTAATTAATCTTGAATAAAATATTAAATTATATTATTAATAATATATATTAAGATTTGTTTTCTGAGAACATCTTGAATAATTTATTATAAATTATTATTTTCTATTATATTATATTATATTTTATTCTATTATATTATAAGATATTAAGACTTTCAGATTTTCAGAACCAACCTTTAAACCAATATTTGCTAACCTTTCACTAAACTTGCTTTAATTTAAGATTAAAATAAGAAAAAAGATGTCAGTGGGGTAGAAAAAATTTATTATTTTAATTATTTTATGTTATTTTAATATGTAAATTATAATACATGTCATTAATTTAAGACTTGTTTTCAGTGAATAATATTGACTTAAGTATTATTATGTTATATTAAATAATATTATATTATATTAATTTTAAGACTTGTTTTCAGAAAATGTATCCTGAATAAAGTGTGTTTTTTTTTTTTTTTCATTTTCTTGTTTTAATCACAATTATTACCAAACATGCTTAATTTAAGCTTAAAAAAAAATAAAAAATGTAAGAAAAATAAGGTTTAAAATATATATTAAAAATCTTGAATAAATTATTATATTATATTATATTACGACAGAGCAAACCTTTAAACCATTTTTTACACCTTACTTAAACTCACTAAACTTGCTTTAATTTAGCTTACAAGAAAGCTTACAAATAAGTCAAAAAATGTCATTACATATACAAATATATAAATTAAGACTTGTTTTTAGCTAATTCATCTTGTAAATATAAAATATTATAATATATTATATTATATTATCAATTTTAAGACTTGTTTTCAGAAAGTGTGTGGGTTTTTTTTTTACCCAACTTCCTTTTTCCATTTTCGTTTTAACCACAATTATTACTAAACTTGCTTAATTTAAGCTTAAAACAAGGAAAATAACAAACAACAAACAACAATGTATCAATGGGGTAAGAACATAAGGTTTAAAATATATATTAAGATTTGTATTCTGAGAATATCTTGAATACATTATATTATATTATATTATATTATATTATATTATATTATATTATATTATATTATGACAGAACAAACCTTTAAACCATTTTTTAAACCTTACTTCTCACTAAACTTGCTTTAATTTAGCTTACAACAAGAATATAAGAAGAAGAAGAATATATATTAAGACCAAGTTTTTAGCTCATTCATCTTGTAAAGATAAAGTATTAGTATTATATTACACTATATTATATTATATTATGAAGATTTTTTAACCATAAATCTCACTACACATTTCATTTAAATTTAAAACAAGAAAAAAAGTCAGTAAAGGTATAAAAAAAAGTTTAATATAATATTTTATGTTATTTTAAAATGTAAGATATTACGACTTTTCAGAGAATGTATCTTAAAAAGATTTTCCCACTTTTGCTTTTCCTTTTCTTTCTTTTAACCATAAATCTCACTAAATTTGCTTTGATTTATACTTAAAGCAAGAAAAAACATTTTTGAAAATTGTATTGGAAAAATAGACTTATGTGTCATAAACAAGTCTTAAACAGTACAGTTTACCCCAAGATGTTTACCCAGCAGTAAATCTTTTTTCTCCATTCTCAAAGCGTTCTTTATTTATGGGAACTGTTCTTTTAATATCCCACTCAACGTTTTATTTCCTCTGCGTATTTTAATGTTTTACCGAAAAATGCCAGGAAGGTGCACAGAACAATCAGATGTCAAGTGAATCTGCATCAGCTGACTGATTATGTAGGTTCAGACCAAGCAGAGGTCATGTGCTCGTTCTGTTTCTGTGCATCCTATGTGTGAAGCAGAAAGCTGATTGCGTAATTGGAGTAACACGGGCAGTGGATTTTTGGAGCAGCTTGTGTGGCTCAAACCCTGATGAGTGAGTTATATAAGAGAGCAAAGGGATGAATTCAGGTCGTGAGACGGAGGCAGACCGAGCACTTGAGATCTAACGAGGCACCCTGAAGTGTCGCATGCGGAGAGCTTTTGGTAGTCTTGGTGAGGTAGGCTGGATTAACCCTAGACCTGGTCCCACCGGATTACGACGGTTCTGCTCTATTTCTGAGTACAGCGCGCTGGGCCAAAAATAAAACGCAATAACTGGCTTCTCACATGCCGCAATGTTGTGTTTTGGTGACGTCAGCGTAACTCTTTGCTTAGAGATAATGGCTTTGCGAAGGCCGTCCGACCCGAGCGACACAGCAGCGCCACCCAGCGGCCATCAGGTGAACCGCAGCTCAAATCTGTGAGTGTTTGCATGCCAACATGGTGGTTCAGATTGTAAATACAAGCAAAGCTTACAGCAAGAGTCTGTGTCTACATTTATGAAGGTCGGTCTTTGCATCAAAACATTAACACGTATACAGACAACACATCATACTTGCATATAATGAAGTGTGTGTGTGGAATCTTTACGTAACACACTGAGGCAAGGGAAATAAAAGAATAAGATAATATGTGTGCACATTTGTATAATATCATTAATAAATTAGATAAAATCTGATATATAATGATTTATATTTATTTATTTATTGACAACATTATATTAGATATTATGTGAAAGCTTCAAAAAAGTTTTAATATAATAAGTCAGATATATGATTTATTCTATTTTATTAATTTTTAATATAATTATTATATCTAAATATATATATATATTATGTAATTAATTATTAAACCTAATTATTAAAGCTGACAAATATATTTAAGACTCATATAAATGCCAGCTGATCCAAGATCAGGCATGTTACTTTTACAGATCTCATGTTTCATTCTATTGCCTCTATGTAAAGGAAAGAATGAAGCCCTTAAAACATTGTGTATTCTAGTACACATGCTGCATGTTAAAGGGCAAATGTAGACTGTAATGAAATGGTAATCACTGACAAAACACAGTCTGTACGACACTGACATCTACTGATGAGATCAGAACATGACATCCACCAGCAAACCCTCTCATTACGTTAATCTTGTCAGTTTTATTTTAACCTTGATTTAACCAGGCTTCTTTTTACAACACTGTCTTGGAAGAGTCTTAAGTAGCACAGGTATATTTGTAGCAGTAGCCAACAATACATTGTGTGGGTCACAATTATCAATTTTATGCCAAAAATCATTAGGATATTAAGTAAAGATCATGTTCCATGAAAATATTTTGTAAATTTACTACCGTAAATATATCAAAACTTAATTTTTGATTAGTAATATGCATTGCTAAGAACTTCATTTGGACAACTTTAAAGGTGATTTTCTCAGTATTTTGATTTTTTCACTAAATCAGTGCTCTGCTCATTACATTATATTGTTAATTATATCTTGATCACTCAGGTTAGTGCATTGTGCATTAAAGGAGAAGTTCACTTCCAGAACAAAAATGTAGTAACAGATAATTTACTCACACCCTTGTCATCCAAGATGTTTCTTGAGGAAAACATTTCAGCAATGTTCTTCATATAATGGACTTCAATGGTGCCCCTAAATCTGAACTTTCAAAAATGCAGTTTAAATGCAGCTTCAAATGTACGGTGAGAGCTCAACGCCCTGCAACTTAAGAAAACACATGCAAATTAAGTTCAAAACAAATTAAGAAAACATCTTCATCAGTTTGACAACACAGGCGCTGCAAATTCTCACAACACAACCAAACACAGAAACGCGCTGCAAATAGCACGGACCACAACAGAAATGTTTCAGGGGGACCTCAAAAAGTGACGAACCCAGCTGGGACCTGATTATTTGTTCAGTGGCTTTTGGTCAGAGTAGAGGTGTTGTCGGTGAACTAAAAGGTGAGTTTTTTGTTTATTTTAACATCCTGATCATAGGATTCATTGGTCTTTTGGATATTATTAGAGTAATCTGACGAATTACACACTTAACTGTGAAATGTTATTAACTTAATTGCAAATAAATAAATAAATAAATAAATAAATAAATAAATATAGGCAAATAAATATAACGTTCAAAGTTCACGAAAAAATTCTGCAATGGTTAAAATCAGGTCAAAATTCAGGGGGTCCCCCTGAAACATTTCCGTTGTGGTCCGTGTTATTTGCAGCGCGTTTCTGTGTTTGGTTGTGTTGTGAGAATTTGCAGTGTGTTTCCGTATTTGTGTTTGCGTTGCGAGGATTTGCAGCGCCTGTGTTGTCAAACTGATGAAGATGTTTTCTTAATTTGTTGTCGTTTTTTTCTGTTCCCATGTGCAGCGCGTTGAGCTCTCTCCGCCACCGTATAAATGGCTCTAAACAATCCCAGCCGAGGAAAAAGGGTCTTATCTAGCAAAACGATCGGTCATTTTCTAAACAAACTGACAGTTTATATAATTTCTGACCTCAAATGCTCATCATGTCTAGCTCTGCAATGTGTATGCGTAGTCTGTGTATTCCGGGTCAATGCAGTTAGGGTATGTCCAAAAACTCCCGTCTCGTTTTTTTCTTCAACGTCAAAATCGTCCTACATCGCTGTTTTTTTTTTTTTTTTTTTTTTGTAAAGGGAGTTTGACTCTTCTTTGCATGTTCACTTTGTAAACACTGGGTCAGGACTTCTGCAGCGATACAGGACGATTTTGAAGTTGGGGAATAGAAAGAGATGGGAGTTTTTCGACATACCCTAACTGTGTTGACCTTATTGAACCGGAAAAAAGTTCAAACAGACTTAAACGAGCGTTTGAGGTTGAAAAAAGTATATAAATTGTACATTTTTTTTTTTAGAAAATAACCAATCTTTTCACTAGATAAGACTGTTCTTTCTCAGCTGGGATCATTTAGAGCCCTTTGAAGCTGCACTGAAACTCCATTTTGGAAGTTCAAACTCACTGGCACCACAGAAGTCCACTATATAGAGAACATTCCTGAAATATTTCCCTCAATAAATAATTTCTTTACGACTAGAGAAAGACATGAACATCTTGGATGACAAGGGGGTGAATAAATTATCTGTAAATGTTTGCTCTGGAAGTGAACTTTTCTTTTAAAGATGGTCATTTTTAAAAATCCTACACAAACACAGTGACATTGCATACATGTACTGTATGTAAGTCTATAAGTGAGACTTATGGTTCATTATCGACTACAGGAAAATAACAACAAGAATAACAACATGCAGTAAACAGTAAAACAGTTTGCACTACAAACTAGTGTTCATAATTAAGATAATACATCAAAATAATATGGTAAGACACACCAATTTGCAATATCTAGCAGCAAAACGAGCTGTTCTGTACAGTTAAAAATGGATGAGATCGGAAGCCATACCCATACAATTTACAAATGGCTACACGCACTCATATGGGAAAAATAAGGTGGATACTATGCCATTCTATTTCTGAACACTTGATGATTAATTAAAATAACATTACAGTCACAATACAAAAAATACGTTCTGATTTTTTCATAGGCAAGGTTTCTGAACACATCAGTTTGCTTTCTCACCTCATTAGATATAAATATGCAACTTCACTGGCTAACCAGTGCATAAAAGCGACCAGCTGGATATGAACAAGTGCAAACAGAGAATAATGTGACATTAAACATTTGGGTGGGACTCGCGGGAGTTTTTGTAGCATTGTTTTTACCGTTTGAGGTGCTGCTAATCTGTGTCCTCTCAGCCTTAACAGCAAACATACTGATGTCCTTTCTCCACTAATGCAGCATCTAGTTAACAAATTAATTTATAATGATATGGAAACATGTAGCGTACTATATACACACCGCTTCGTCGTCGATGTTTTAAATCGGCAAGTATAGCTCCATCTTGGAACGGTGAATAAAATCGTTGAGTTTCAAGATGCCCCAACATTGAGCAGCCTCTGGAAATTAAAATTCCTAAAGAAATTGGATAAACTTTTACAGGTAGGAATGTGTTGGTTTGTGTTTTTAATATGTATAACTCAACATTAGGCTACAGGTTTTCAAGCTATAGTACCTTTTAAACGTCGTCTTATAAAATGGATAGTTCCGGTCCTTGATTCCGATTAACTGAGCTGTGTTCTGAGCTGTTGTAAATTACTCTACAAACATATACCTTTGTTTACGTTTGTGAGTTGCTCAACAACCACTTTGTTGTAACCACAACCGTTTCTGAGGAACTGCCAGTGTTGGGAAGGTTACTTTGGAAATGTAGCTTACAGATTACAAGTTATTTGATTTAAAATATAATAAGTAGTGTAACTTTTCAATTACTTTATTAAAATAATGTAACATTACTTTTAATTACATTTTGATTACATTTCTAAATTTCTAATATTTTCAACTGTTAATCATTTTGAAACATTTAAACCAGGCAGAGTTAGCCTTACAGTAGCACTCAACACTGATTACTGTCAGACTTTCAAAATCCTTTATCACTTGAATTAAGATTATAATAAGTAAGGGATAACATACATCTTTATTTTGCGATAACAACTGGTTGGATGTACATTATCTCACTTATTACACAGCTGCTTGATAGATTATTTAGATGTTTCATGTCAAAATTATTAGACATGAAACACTGATCTGAGTTGAAATATTTGAAGTTTCCATGAAGAAATCAGTTGCTAGCAAACGGCAAGTTCAAACTAGACATTTTAGGGCTACAGTGCAGTCATACCAGTTTTCTTACACAACATTTCACCACATAAATAATTAAGTAGTAGAACTAGTTTGTTAGTTATCTTATAATCCATTACAGTGTAAAAAAAAAAAAAAGCAGGAACTGTGTTTATATGAAACAATAGAGTAAGTCCACAATACCAGGATGACAGAATTAAGAAATTGTCTACATAATATTGAATTAAGCTTTAATATTTTATTAGCTAACCAAACGCAAAGCTTCCGCCAAGAAACATTATCAAGCATATAGCACTGACTTAAGTTGCCTCGAATGAGTCTGAGCTGTGTAATAATTTAATTTAAAGCACAACCACCACAAATTTAGACTTTTTTTTTTACTTATTTTTGGGGGCATTTTATGCCTTTTATTGTGATAGGACAGTAGAGAGATGACAGGAAAGACCTGGGAGGAGAGAGGGGAGCGGGATCTTGTGACGAGAATTGAACTTGGGTCACCGCGCTATATGTCATAACAAGATCATAACATAAATAACATCATAACAAGAAATAGTTTAATAGCTATGATACTGGGTTTGAAATCAAATGTTTTCATTGTTATGACAGAAACACTAGCATCTAACAATGCCTTGGAAAAAACAATCTTAAAAAATAAAGTTTTTGCATAAACCCAAATAGGAAATAAAACAGTTATCGAATAAGCATGTGTTCTATTCTGTGTCCTTAACTCCTGAAACACTGGTGTCTCATTTTAGAGCAGTCAGTGCAATTTATGAAAGAAGTCAATTAAATCTGTAAGTGGGGGTGGGGGTGTGAAAAAATTCAGATGTAATCCCCTTTGTAATCACTGGCATTTTTCAAAAGTAACTAATTTACTTACAAATTTTTTCTCAGTAACTGTAACTAATTACAATTACATTTATTTTGTAATTAAATTACGTAATTCTGTTACATGTAACTAGTTACTCCCCAACACTGGGAACTACATTGTTGGTTGAGGAATAATGTTTTTATTAATATCATTAATAAACACTTTATTTGCTCCGTTTTACATTGTGAAACCTAACTACATATATATATATATATATATAAACAATAAACCCTGTGAAGCTGTGGTTTACAGTGAATTTATAATAGCTAACAACACCCCTTAGCTGTTATAAATTCACTGTAAACCGTGGCTTGACAGGGCTTATTGCTTTATTAGCTAATGGCTTTGTCTTGTTGCACTGTGTTAGTTTAGCAAAACCGTATGCTTAAAGGGCACCTATTATGCCCCTTTTTACAAGATTTAATATTGGTCTTGGGTGTCCCCCAAGCTGCAACTTCCCGGAGCCAGTTGCACCAGTTAGATGTAAAAAAGTTGGGTGTAAGCCCTACGCTAGGCTTTGCATTGTCCAGCTTTACGATAAATATTACACCTGTTGCACCAACTAAAACTACAATCAGGCGCAACTATGCCGGACGTAGACTACTCCCGCAGTGATAGCTGAGACGACATCCACGCTCCAATGGCTACACATATTATTACAGAACTGAATTGCTCAAGACATCATAACAAGTGAAACCACTTTCCTGAGGTAAATGTGACTTTACGTGACAATTGTGCATTTTAGCCTTGTTGTTCTTTGGCTGAAAAAACATTTATAATTTGTATTTTGTGATAGAATTGACAGAATTTGAAAGCTGATCATTTATTTCTAATGAAAACTAGGCACAAAACTTACTGCGATTATTGGATGGCAGGCACGCTACAAATGATGAGTTTGCAATTTAAATGCAAAAAGTGCCCAACATAAGTGATTGGAATAAGCAACGTAATTAGCAGGTATTTTACACTCGTTCATGCACACACTTTGACAGTCAAAACTGTTATTCATTGATACTGTACGATAATCTGACAATAAATAACAACAATAATAATGCGTTTACCTTCGTGTCACACTTTAACTTGGAAGTCTTTACATACATGCTGTAGAACATAAGGCACAGTCAAAACTAATCAAGTCCAGTCTGGACTGTAAAAAACAATTTGTTGAGTCAACTTAAAATAATTTGTAACCTGGCTGCCTTAAAATTTTAAGTTCAGTCAACTCAAAAAAAGTTTATTCAACTTGAAATGTTAAATTATACGAAGAGACAACTTAGATATTTGAGTTGAATCAACTTAAAATTTTAAGGCAGCTGGGTTACTTATCTGTTAAGTTTAGCAAACACAAATATCTAAGTTGTTACTTAGTACAACTTAACATTTCAAGTTGACTAAACTTATTTTAGTTAACTGAACTTAAAATTTGAAGGCAGGAGGGTAACAAATTATTTTAAGCTGACTCAACAAATTGTGTTTTTTATTTTTACAGTGTGGACAGTTTAAAGATGTCAGTGATACACGGGGCAATTTTTTGAGCAATGTTGCTGGGCAGTGTTCAACAGGCAACCAGGTAAGACACAGGGCCCACTACCTGTCGAAAGTATCCAGATTTGTTGCCCATTCTTAATGGGAAAGTGCCCAAACAACATCGGTTGGCAAAATTGCCCCATGTATCATCACCTTAATGCGTTTAAAATGATCAACATGATCAAAACTTTGCTGTTAAACCCGTTGTTCACAATCTATTCCATGCCTTGTTATCTGATAGTTTAGACTAAAAAGTATTTTAGTATAATTGTACAAATGTCCAGTAAACATAATAATATTTTAGATATTGTTAGTAATCTTTTGAGATGAACACTTACTGGACTGAAGCAGCTTGGCCTGATTTGATTCTCCATGAATCATTTTTAGTAAAATCAGTGAGTCTGAAATATGATCATCAGGCTTTTGAGGAAGATTTTTTTCCAGAAGCTTTACTTTCACTGTTCCTCAGTGGAGGAATGATCTTTCCAAGCCTCTAAAACATCTCACATCTTTTGAGGAATGTTTATTTGTTCATCCCTCAGTCATCATTAGATTGCATTGCATTATATGTTTCGAGCATTTAAATCTCAGCTTACTAAGACATATTATTGGAGATACAGAGAGACAACTGATATTAATATAATTTTATCTGCTATACTGTTATAAAGATCTCAGTTATTTACATTAGAAGCATCAGAATTTCATCATGTAAATATCAGCATCTGCGCAACTACATAGTTTTGCTTCAGGTTGTGTCTATGAATAAAATTGAGCTGTTTTTTCCCTCCATATTCTCATTATATCAGACATACGAGCCATCAAAAGCCTGATGGATCATATATGTATATATAGATAGATAGAGAGATACATAGATAGAGCATCTGAGTATGTTTGCAGAAATGTAATGCATTTAATGTTTTTTAACAATTAGTCTCAAAAAGTCCTTTGTGGAAAAAAAACACATTATTATATATGAAAAGACCATCTGAAAAATCACTGAATGGACAAATGCATGAGCCGTGCTGTGCATATCAAACCTCACGCAGTCTGGCAGTTGTGTCTTTTTTTGTTCTACGGCCCAAAATTTCTAATGCCAAACATGTAAATAAATGCATACAATTACACAGTGTGTTTCTGAATAGACTCCACAATGTTATTTGAGGTAACATTTTTGGATAATATCCCAGTGTGTAAACAACTTTGAATAGTAGTTATGGTTCCAAATTTGACTTTCATTGAAACCAGTACTGTTCCCCTATAATTATCAACCAATTAGGCAGCTTTTGACTAGCAAGACGATGTTTGCTGATTGAAATATTCATTTAGATTGTAATATATACGTATATATTACTTCGGCAAACATCTGCTTTATGATTCGATGTTAAACGGGGACACGTCGCTGTGGGTCTGTGGAGTCTGTGTGGCCAGATCGAAGAAGCAGAAACCAAGGAACAGGAACCACCAGGTGAAATTCATTGAACAAGGTTTACATAACTCAGCACACACTTGGCAGATCAGAGACGTGCGTGAGGTTCCCATTAATCTGAATTGGAACGGCACACAAAGTGCCGTAAATTTTCTTTTATGATGCCAGAAGGATTTGCAGCTACAATGAACCGTTTCTACACAGCCATATTTACAACAGGAACATTCAGAGTACTAAAGGAAGCCAACATGTTTACTTTGGGTGAGAGAAGGTATTCCCTGCTCCATTGCAAGTTATTACTATACCTAGAAAACTTCAGGGCATCCCAGGACACGTCCCAATCTCTCTCTTCTAACAGAAGTACGTTAAAAACTGTCGTCAAAATACTCGAGTTTTACCCATGTGCCGTAATTCTGAATGACATCGAACTGGACGGATTCCAACACAATTCTACCGATCGTTCCCTTCGGCCCCCTTGATCGGTCTACTAAGCGCCTGGCAGCTAAAAAAATGCTTTTGATATTTTTCTATTCTGCCACTCCCTGCCTTTAAGGTCACGGGTTCGCTTTCCACCGCCTGCGGCAGGCGTCTTTTGAAGCCCACCCTGAAAAACTATAAGGAAACCATCTGTTAGAGGAAGTCCCAAATGGTCAAAGCTATATCCATATATCCAAACAGTTCTTCATCTTCTAGCTCCCCCCGTATCTCAGCATGGCCCTGCGTCTGGGCTGGAATGATCCGAGGGGCCCCGTCCATGCTGGAGGCAAGCATCTACAACGCTATAGGGTCGTATGCAATAGTGATGTTATTCATTTCACACAACATGATGCTTTAAGGCAAAACTTTACACTGCTCAGTTTTTCAATTTTGGGCTTTTTGGCTTTTCCTAGTGTTTATTTGATTACACTTTATGTATTTGCGTCTGTAGATTTTAAATGTGATATTCAGGCGTGTTTTCTCAAAAAGTTTTTTCTCCACTTCAGCAGCACTTACATGCACCAAAATTTAGACTTTTATTCCTATCTACATTCTGAAGGTTTTTACTGAAGGGTTTGTTCATATATCGTTCACTTAATATGTCGTTAATATTTAATTTCTGGAAACATGATGAAAACCCATTTTCTCCAGTTGTTGAATGTATTTTCTGATTTATGGAGTGATACAAAGAGAAATCAAAAATACCTTCAGTAAAAACCTTTGACTCTAATATGTCAACGAAATAAAATAACATTTTTGAATCTGGCTTTATCCAGTGTTCAAATTAATCTCCTGAAAGTTTATGAAAATTAGTGCATGTTTAACTAGATAATGAAAAATGTGTTTCTCCACTTCAGCAGCACTTACATGCACAAAAACTTAGAGTTTTATTCCCATCTATATTCTGAAGGTTTTTACTGAAGGGTTTGTTCCTACTTCATTCCCTTATATATATAGTTAATATTTAATTTCTGAAGACATGATGAAAACGCATTTTCTCCAACTGTTGACAGTTTTTTCTGATTTATGGAGTGATAAAAAGAGAAATCCATAATCCCTTCAGTAAAAACCTTTAACTCTAATATGTCAATAAAATAAAATATTTTTTTTTAACCTGGCTTTATTTATCCCATGTTGAGATTAATCTCCTGAAAGTTTATGAAAATTAGCGTGTGTTTAATAAGATAATACATTATTTTGTATATTTAAGCATACCTTTTCATAAAAACTTGTAATACAAGAAAGTTTGCAATTATTAATGTAATCAATCATCTGTGTAAGTATGATGACATCTATTAGTCATTTTTTACACTATTCATCTGTAGTGTCTTGTCTTTCTTAAAAAAAACTTGAACCAGGTAAAAAAAGGTCAAGTCAAAATTGCACTGAAGATAAACTTTGCTTGTTTTGTGAAAGCAGATTACCTTCCAAACATTTGGCTAAGAAAATGTCATCATAATTGTAATGCATAATCGGTGTTGTGCACTTAAAAGTAGAAGAATTAGACTTAGAGTTTCAAATGTTTATTTTTGCGTCACTTTACAATGCAAATCATGACAGACACTGAACTAAAGAAATAAAAAAGACAACTGAAGAAATACGTAAGTGCTTGTAAAAAATTAGCGTTTTGGTTCATCAAAACAAAAATTCAAAATAAATAGCTTAAAATTAAATGCAGTCCGTGCTAAATCATATACACTCAGTTCTATACACAAGTGAGCCTTAAAGACGGATTATTTCTCCTACTGAAATCGATCTTATGTTCAAAATTATACAACTTATCTAAGTGCATTAAGCAATCTAACTCTATAATACAACAGTCATTTAATTACTAGGAACAACAAGAACAAATTTTCCGCCGTGAAAGTTCAACCAAGCAGAGAGAGAAAAAGAAAAACATTATTTTATCAAAATCATTAGATCACACGGTGTTTATATTTATAGGGCAGCTCCATTTGAGGGATTTTTGGGAGAACAGATGGGTTTGATTAATATGTCCACAAATGTTCTTTAACTTTAAACTGTAAGGCCAGCTCTTAAAACACCTTCCAAGTAGATGTGAGCATTTCTATTCAAGCTGTAGAAACATATCTAACCTTGTCAAAGCAAACAGTCTGGGTACAAAAGCTGTACATAAAAGACTGATTCTTAGAACATCAGAACAACGATTTAATCGTTACTTTATGTGACGTCAAGACATCTGGAAAAAGTCCTACTGGATGAACTCTTTCAAAATGTCACAGGTGTTTTTATTGATGACCTCGCGGAGCTTACGGACGCGCCGGACGCTGGAAAGGACGATGAAGCTGTCGGGCTGCAGGACGGCCATGCCGTTGTGGACGTCCCCCATGATGATGATCGGACCGTCGGAGGTGGTGATGTTCGGACATGGACAGGCCCAGTCCATGTTCTGCAACGTCACCTCCAAAGGTTCGTTCCCGAAGAACTTCAGACCCATTTTCTCATCCTTCAGGATCTCCTCCACAGTGATTAGAGCGTGACCCGAGTCCTGGTCCTCCGTGAGCTCCGTCATACGTCCCAGGATCACAAAATCACTTTTGCAGAAGCTGGTCACCATCTTGTGCCGTGGCTTGCACGGCTTGCAGCGATGGTTCCTCGGGAACGGGCAGGTGTCCTCGCACACTTCTTTGGTTTTGAAGTTGTTCTCGTTGCCTTTGCAGCCGCCATATACGAAGGGTTGGCACTGGCGCTGGGAGCCACTGTAGGCCCAGCGAGGTTCATACGCCTTGCAAGGTCCCTGGTAGATTGGAAGGTTACAAGGAGCGGCGAGTTCGTCCCGACATGATGACATGCAAGTCTCGTAAGTGTCAAAGTGGTTGCGGTTTTTGCTGCAGTTGCCATAGGTGAAGGTGTAGCAGTTGTTCCTCTGGGGGTCGTAAAACCAACTCAACTTTTCCTCCCCACAGTCTTCACTGTCAGGCACCTTAAAGCACTCCTCTGGTGGGAAACGAGTAGAGTTCGACTTCGTGACCGGTTCTTGCTCAGCTACGGATAGCGGAAAATGCGCTTGGACGGAGCCGCCTACATTCGTAGCCGTGCATGTATAGACACCGGCATCTTGCAGTTGGGCGTTGTAGACAACCAGCTGGCCGATGTTGGTGACTACAACATTCCCATGCACGTGGTTGGGTTTCATGACCACGTTTCCTTGCCCGTCCATCTGCTTCTCCCAGGTGATCTCTGGCTTCGGCCGGCCAGCGACTTCGCAAAGGAAGCTGGCCGTGTCACCGACGAACACGGACTGCTGCAACGGGCCGTTCACCATGACGGGAGCGTGCACGTCTACAGGAGTGGTTCGCTGGAGCGTGGTGGTGGGCAATATGGTGGTGCCTGCCGGGAGAGGACTAGTGTTGGGCCAGGTGAGGTGGAAGCGGCACGTCACCACCGATAAGGAGATGCCTTTGGAGCACGCTTCCGCATCCATGTAGCACTTGTTGTAGTAGGTCATCCCATCCGAGGCGCAGGTGAAGTGGGGCTCCCTCTCGCAGCGGTCACGGCACTTGCACACTGGCTGGCCGTCCCAGATGTCGCACTCGGAGCCCTGCTGAGTGCACATGAACTTGTCGCAGGATGCCTCCTTTGGCATGCCCATGGGCCCTTTCTTGCCCGTAGAGTCGATGTAGCGGGCCGCCACACAGCTGCGATTGCCGCAAACATTGGCACAGCACTTTTCAAATGTTTCACATTCCTGAACAAAGGAAAGAGCGAATGCATCATTTTGCATGATATTGCAGTTGCATTTTCTTGATAATCATGATTAAATTAAAAAAACGTATACAAAATAATAAATTACTGTAATATATGTAGAGTTTATTTGCAAAAACAGATCCCTCTTAACTCTAAATTTTAAAAATAATCTTTTTTATGATATCATGTTTTTATTGTGTATTATTGTGTTAGTTCACTGTATTTTTTCAGTTATTTTACTTAATCAAAATAACCCAACTGCAGTTTGATTGAGATTAACAAAATGTTTTTAAAATTTGTTAAAAATTCTGTTTTTGCAAATGAACTCTCTTAATATAAAAAAATTTATATACATATAAAGTACATATTTACAAATGAAATTGATAGGTGATAGATGATATGTATATCATCTGTGTGATGTATGTATATGACATGTATATATAAATGTATATATATAAATGGACATTAATGCATGCTAGTAATATATATATATATATATATATATATATACATACATACACACACGCAATATTATATATATATATACATATATATATGAAATGGACATGCATGCATGCAAGTCATTTATATATAAATTATTGTACATATATATACATATATATGTACAATATTTTATATATAATTTCTATATAAATGTAATTAATATATACATTTATATATACATTTATTTATATATATAAATTACTTGCATACACACATGTATATGTATATATATATATATATATATATATATATATTTAGTAGTCAACATTTGAGGTGGATCAAAACCTTTCATCAAAGTTGTCCTAAAACCACCAAAACAATACCCAACAACAACTTTGATTAACATTTTTGATCCACTTAAAATGTTGACTACTATACATATATATATCTATATATATATAATATATATTGTATATATAAATGAAATGGTTATGCATGCAAGTAATATGTACATAAATTACTGTATATATACATATAAATTGCAGTCAAAATGATTAGTATTTTGAATGGAATGAAAAGGCAAACCTGATCAGATTCACATTCTCGCGTGCAGGTGCTCATTGCATCAACCCACAAGTTTGGGTTCATGTCGTTTGGACAGATCCCTGCGTGGGAATACGCAACTCTTTGCAAAGTCATGCCTTTCACGCATTGCCTGTCCACAAATAGCAGCAAAAAGTGTCCCGAGACGAACCAGATCCAGCGAGGAAACAGCATCCACCACATGTTGGAGGGCAGAAATGAGGACTTATTTTGAGGAGTTACTAACCTAATTTTATTGAAACAGCTGAGCCAGAATTGTGCGCCTCGAGCTTCCAAGCAGCAGGAGACAAGGAAAAAAAATCTCTCCCAGTGATTCAGAATACTGTGAGTGCAAAGTGAGTTTAGATCTCTGTATTTATACTCTTTAATAGTTTTGACTTCTTGAGCAACAAAGGCTATTCTCCTGACCACAAAACTCGCCTTACGCGCTATGACAGTTATGAATTACTCTGTAGTTCTAGAGAGAGGATTAAAAACATCTGGTCCAGATTTGGGTTGGTACTGGGACACCTGCCTCTCTTTCAAAGCGCTCGAGGCTGCTGCTTTAACCCTTTATCCTCGTGATGCGCGCGCGTGGGAATCGTGCGTACGCGATGCATTCAACATGTTGAAGACACTTTTAAACGAAATATACCACATAAGAATCCAAAAGCAAGAACTGGGTAACAAACTTCATTTTTTTTTTTTTTTAAATATCAATAACCAGTTAGGCTACAGATAAAATCTCCATCATGCTTGAGCAATACAAAGGCTTTCCAGGAAAAAAAATAGCCTGTATGTGCGAGGTAAGAAAGTAAGCTGTCACAACTGAATTAGTGTTACTTTGTGCTTTTGTTGATTGACAATAAATGACCGAATCAACAGGTACTGTATGTAAAAGTCCATCAAAATCATACAAATACTTTCCCATCAACTTTACATCTGAGGCGCATTCAGTCCAAATGCGTTATAACACTCCACGCTTTTCCTTTTGATATGCGGGTTGTTAAATTAAACGTTATCATGGAATATCATAGAATTTATCATTAGGGATTATAACATTATCAATAAAGAGCTTGCTCTTTCATAAAGGAAAATTGGAACATACATTGGGAGAGAAAACTGAAATAAAGATAAAATGCACAAAAGATGCATTTTATTTTATTCGCCTTTATAGCACTAAAGGCAAAACGTTTTGACGCATGCTAATTTGGTGCTAATTTGATACTTAATGTTTAAAAAATGTTATAGATTTATGCCGCAAATAAAAATCATTGTAATTACAAAATATATTTTGAGACATGTTTTGTTGCTAAGCTCAAAGCATTTTTATTTCTGTATTTTAAAACTGAATGTATACGTGAATAAATGTAAATTGCACTATTTTGCTTATCAAAATAAACAGAATATGGTTTAAACTGCTGAAGTGATTGTCTTAAACAATACCATTATGATTTCCAGCTAAGTGTGTTGCACATTGTTCAATAAAAAGATATTTCTTTTTCTGCAATCTGGAGTCAAGCACATTTTGTCAAGCACAAGATGTGCCTTTAACCCTGTCATAGCTGGTCAAAATCAGCCAATGCTGATGAAATTGATGTGCAATAAATTAGCCTAAATTAATAAATAAAATGAAGGTTTATCTTATGTAAGCCAAAGCCTGTGAGTAAAACACAAAATCTATTAATGCAAAAACACTAATTCTGATTACAAAAGGGCTACATGACCCTCATAAGTCCTGCCAAAGAATGTGAACAGAACAAAGAACATTTCTTTCACAGTGCACTTTGGTTCATGGTTCACACGTTTGACTCAGTAATGCTGAAAAAATAAAAAACAATACATGTTAATGAAAATAAATTAAATATTCAAAATAAATTAAATATAAAAACGTTTTAACATTTATTTTGTTCTTTGTTTTTTTTGTTTCTTTAATTTATGCTCTCAAAAGAAATTATTTTACAACTATTTACTGTGTGTTTTTTAACATTGAGCTGCTTATGAGACGCTTCACCTTATTTTACCCCTGTGACCATAGATTAACTTTAACAGTGCCTTGTTGTTAACTTTAACTGTTTAACAGTTAAAGGAAATGCCTTGTCCTCACATATCGTGCCAAAGAGGTGGGGGGGAAAAAACCTTTCAGGTTCTCAAGTGTCAAATGAGGACAAACTATTTGTGAATTACTCTTTCTTACTCTTTTTTTTCCCCTCTCTTTTTTTTAATAATTATGAAAAAGCATTTTACCTCACCAAACATCTCAGACGCTAGACTGAAATTCAGGAAAGATGCACTACAATTTGGCCATCAACAGTTGCTATCCAAACAGATGATATCTCACGCCTCAGGAGTTTGGATCCAAATATATCATTACTCCCAACTTCTAACAATCACGTATTTTTTCCTCAAACATCGCAGAGGAAGCGTGTTTGAGTGAAGGATCCAGGTTGAGGAGAGTATCTGGCCTCCAGCAGGAATAAAAAAGGCTTTGATGAGCCGCTTTAACTGCTGGCACATTGATAACATACTGCAACAGCAGCTCTTCTGCGCTCCGCGTGATTGATTGCTGAAGGAGCTGCAACACACTGCATTCTTTCACGTACCTGCTTCGGAGACGCATTACCTTACTTGCCCTCTACGGAGGAGATGTGTGATGTATTTGTTTGAGGAAACATAGTGATGGGGACAAAAAAATTAATAAACTCCTGTCAGTCTGGACATCTTGAGTGAGGACTGATGCAACCTCAGGGTGTGCCATTAAAATAACAGCATAGTTTGTTCTGAAGAACTCAGGTTTTCATACAGAAGACTGAACTATACAAATTATTTGAGGACGATCAACATCACTTTGTTAAGAAATGGTAGACAGTTTAAACTGATGAACAAATTAAGCAGACAAATTAAAGTTCTTTGGGGCATAACTGTGACTTTACATTTTATTAAAAATGAGAAAATTATTGGTCTTTTTAGAAATGAATGGATTAATAAGTCACATTAATATGCTACAAACTGCAAAAAACAAATACATCCATACATTACTATTCGAAAGTTTGGGGTCAGTAAGATTTTTTGATGTTTTTGAATCTCTTCTGCTCACCAAGGCTGCATTTATTTGATCAAAAATACAGAAAAAAATGTGAAATATTATTACTATTTAAAGTAACTGTTTTCTATGTGAATATAATGTAAAATGTAATTTATTCTTGTGATGCAAAGCTAAATTTTCAGCATCATTACTCCAGTCTTCAGTGTAAAGTTCTTGTCAAATTGCCAAAAAGTAACAGCACGGGAGTGCAAAGCAAGTTTTTGTAGTTAAATTATTCACCTTAGTGAAAAATAAATATACTAAAATGTATTCAAAATACATTTATTTCATGCTAAGTATACTACAAATACATGTACATATGCACTTAATAAAAATACCTTGCGATTGTACTTTTGTTTCTTCACCAGATTTGGAGAAATGTGTCAGCAGTCCAAACTGCTGATAAAAACATCACAACAATCTACAAAAAATCCACACCACTCCAGTCCATCAATTAACATCAGCCAAAAGCTGTGTGTTTGTGAGAAACAAATCCATCATTAAGATGTTTTTAACTAAAATACAAGTCCATAATCCACAGTAACCCTTCCTCCAGCAAAAAAAGTGGTCTGGTTTGAATCAGGAGAGAAATCTGCACAGATCAAGCACAAAACAAGCCAAAACAGCTCTAAACAAATATGTGGCTGAATTTTGATTTGAGAAACAACAGGAGATGGACTTTTTAACTGGAGGAAGCTTTATTATGGATTATAGACTCATTTTAAGTTAAAAAAAAAAAAAAAAAACTCTTAATAATTGATTTGTTTCTTACAAACACCCAGCTTTTGGCTTCATAAGACGTCCATCAATTGACTGGAGTGGTGTGCATTACTTGTGAATTATTGTGATGTTTTTATCAACTGTTTGGACTCTCGTTCTGATGGCACCCATTCACTTCAGAGTATCCATTGGTGAGCAAATGATGCAATGCAACATTTCTCCAAATCTGATGAAGAAAAACTCTGAAGGTAAGGATATTTTCAGCAAATTTTCAGTTTGGGATAAATTACAAAATGCGTCATTATGACGGCACCCATTCACTGCAATGGATCCATTGGTGAGCAAATGATGCAATGCAACATTTCTCTGAATCTGATAAAGAAAAACTCTGAAGGTAAGGATATTTTCAGCAAATTTTCATTTTGGGATAAACTACAAAACGCGTCATTATGACGGCACCCATTTACTGCAGTGGATCCTTTGGTGAGCAAATGATGCAATGCAACATTTCTCCAAATCTGATGAAGAAAAACTCTGAAGGTAAGGATATTTTCAGCAAATTTTCAGTTTGGGATAAATTACAAAATGCGTCATTATGACGGCACCCATTCACTGCAATGGATCCATTGGTGAGCAAATGATGCAATGCAACATTTCTCAGAATCTGATAAAGAAAAACTCTGAAGGTAAGGATATTTTCAGCAAATTTTCATTTTGGGATAAACTACAAAACGCGTCATTATGACGGCACCCATTCACTGCAGTGGATCCTTTGGTGAGCAAATGATGCAATGCAACATTTCTCCAAATCTGATGAAGAAAAACTCTGAAGGTAAGGATATTTTCAGCAAATTTTCAATTTGGGATAAATTACAAAACGCGCCATTATGACGGCACCCATTCACTACAGTGGATCCTTTGGTGAGCAAATGATGCAATGCAACATTTCTCAGAATCTGATAAAGAAAAACTCTGAAGGTAAGGATATTTTCAGCAAATTTTCATTTTGGGATAAACTACAAAACGCGTCATTATGACGGCACCCATTCACTGCAGTGGATCCTTTGGTGAGCAAATGATGCAATGCAACATTTCTCAGAATCTGATAAAGAAAAACTCTGAAGGTAAGGATATTTTCAGCAAATTTTCATTTTGGGATAAACTACAAAACGCGTCATTATGACGGCACCCATTCACTGCAGTGGATCCTTTGGTGAGCAAATGATGCAATGCAACATTTCTCAGAATCTGATAAAGAAAAACTCTGAAGGTAAGGATACTTTCAGCAAATTTTCAATTTGGGATAAATTACAAAATGCGTCATTATGACGGCACCCATTCACTGCAATGGATCCATTGGTGAGCAAGTTCTGAAATTCTCCAAAATGAAGAAACAAATTCATCTACATCTGCCTGAAACAGTGTGAAGAAGTGTTTTTATCACAGCGCACACATTCGGCACGTCTGCAGATTCAGGAACACCAGCTGCACATAAGCCTGTTGTTCTCACCAGCAGGCCCAACCCTTGCAAGAAGGTTTATTTCCCAGAAAACACCTACCACTCCAGGAATCATTCACAAACACCACAGGCCGTCAATGCCAGCGACAACTAAATTGGGAAATGCGCTGACAGTATGAAGATAAATCGGCTGTCAATAACAAACCACCGCTTTGTTTTATCGTACGCAATCTTGCTTTGTCACGGGTCCATCGAACTAACCCGCCTCTGCTCGAATCTTTCCGCCCGCAGCATGAGGTGATCGGGCAGGTAAAGAGGAAGAGCCAAACCCATCCGTATTTCATGCCCTCAGCCCGAGGGAGCAAATCTGCCTCGCATTTACAGCGAATTCATCCTTCTGAGTCCATCATCATCATCATCTGTCAGCGCGGCGGTGGTGAGACAGCAGTCTTTAAGTGAAGTAACACCGCTGATCCTAATTAAGAAAATGACATTAGAGGACGGCCAACGCTTAGATCTCCGGCGCAGAGCATGAGGTGTCTTGTTTGGAGGTGAATGGGAATAAACAGCCCTCCTGTCTGGATCCTTGCAGGCCTGCCAATGTTTGTCACTTGTGGTGAACCGCATGACTGAGGATATTTAGAAATCTGGGATTTTTTTCTTGCCTCCAGGAGATGTTTCATGACTAAGCTTGCTTAGGAGCCGTAGAGGGAGTTTTGTGAGCTTGTGTCATTGAATTGGGCAATTTCATTACTGAAGTGTTTGACATTTGAAATGACGAGGTAGAGCTCTAGAGAAAATCATTGAGTCTGAAAGACTCAACAGTCATTATAATATCATAAAACATACATGCAACAGTACTAAACTAAGCCAGGTGGTAGGTGTATATGACTTTCTTCTTTCAGACGAATACAATCAGAGTTATATTAAAAAATATCCTGGCTTTTCCAGCGTTATAATGGCAGTGAATGGGCGTTGAGATTTTGAAGTCCAATAAAGTGCATCTATCCATTATAAAAATTGCTCCACACAGCTCTGGGGGATTAATAAAGGCCTTCTAAAGTGAATCGATGCAAAATATCCATATTTACAACTTTATAAACTATCATCTCTATCTTCTAGTAACTGATGACGTAGGGCGTAGGTGAACGCGAAAGTGATGAACGCAGATGCACAGAGGAGTGAGTAAAACAAACTACCGGTCACAAGTTAGTACAAGTACAAAACAAAGATTTGTAAAGATAAATGTCAGAGGATTTCGTTGTGGTTTCTTTGCTTTAAACAAAACTTGGTTCTCACAAAACTAATATATTGTTACTGGTGTTTATGCTGTGCCTATGTTGTGGATAACTCACCTGAGGTAAATGCAACATTAAATCAGGGTTGCCAGGTTTTCACTCCAAATCCTGCTTAATTGCTACACAAAAATAGTCCAATTGCGTTTCAAGGAGGGTCCCCTGTTAAAAATCACACTTTTTTTTGTCAGGGATCCCCTGGTAAATTCATATTTTAGGGGCTAAATATGATGTTATTGGAGTCACTTCAACCCGCGGACATCAATAACTACCCCCGGCAAAAGTGTAAAAGTAGCCCAATTCCACAGGAAAACCGCGGACTTGGCAACTCCGCATTAAATGTTCATATGATTTATTTGATGTCTTTCCACAGTTAAACAACTGATTGATCAATTACATGAGACATTTCAGTAAGATGTGCTGTTTCTTTCAACAACTTCTGATGTTCATTAATGTTTATTTCGTGCTATAACTAGTAGTAAACAGAAAGAGATTATCGGTTACCACATTTATTGTTTGTATTTTGCATTAAAAATGGACTGAATTTGAGACTTTGGTTCTTTGTGTCTTACTAGAAGTAACAAAGCACAAAGCATTCTGTGATTATTGGACGGTAGGTGTACTATAAATCATTTTTAGGTGAAGGGAACACCACAGATCTGGCAACCCTGACTTGAACTGGTAATTCAGAGGGTCAAATAGAACCCCATACAGAGCTATTTTTTTATTCGTTATCGCATTCGACAGCCCTAAATTCTATACAAGAGACATTTTCTTCACACGAGTTGCATTGATCAGCATTGGATCATCTATCGCACAATTTCCAATAGTGCTTTAACTGGCTTATACAAAACTAGAACTAAAAACTATACTATTATAATAATTTGGAGTAAAACTCCAGTTAAAACTTAAGTTAGTTAGGAAACATTTCACTAAAACTAAAAAATAAACTTAACAAAAACTAATCAAACATATTAAAAAAATAAAACTAAAAACATAAATGACAGCAAAACTTTATCTAAAATTAAAATAAATACAGAAAATATAAAAAATAAAATTAATTCAAAATAGTAATACTTTATTAGTATATCAGTGATACTAAAGTAACAAATGCAATTTAGAAATTTGGGTTCAGTGTTTTTTGTATTATTTAATTAAATAATCAAAAGTGACCATTAATTTAAATAAATGCTGTTCTTTTAAACTTTTTTTTTTCACCAAAGCATGCTAAAAAAAAAAAAAAAAAAAAAAATGTTTCATGATCAGCAAATCAGCATATTAGAATGATTTCTAAAGGATCATGTGACACTGAAGACTGGAGTAATGATGCTGAAAATTCAGCTTTGATCTCAGGATTAATTTACATTTCACTGTGTATTCACATAGAACGCACTTACTTTGATTTGTAATAATAGTTCACATTTTTTTACTATGTTTCTGATTAAATAAATGCAGCTTTGGTGTGCATAAGACATTTTTCAAAAATATGAATTACTTTTGAACAGTGCGTATATTTACATGTAGCCTATATCACTGAAAGCTTTGGGACACTACACGTAAACAAAGTCAAGTCCATCTCAACAGATTATGAGGGTAAAATCACATGAGTTTCATTACTTGGCACGATCTGTAAGATCTTGTTCCTCAGGTGTTTGCCGTCAGTGGAGCTCAGTGGAGACGGACAGCAGCTGCGTCCAGAATGAGAGGAATGACACCCTTTGACCTGCTTTATGTTGAATCTATTGCGGCAGATTTTCATACATTCACACTATGAGCACTCGGAGATTCAACAGTTTAACATGACGTGTTCAAGCCTATTCCTAAAACCACAAGTGTCCTCAGAGAGAGCTAATTCAATCATAAAGAGCATTAGATAACGGTTTGTCTCTTTTGAGGCTTAATTCAAAAATCAGAAAGGCTTCATTACAGACAACATGATGATACAGAGGAACGTCCTCTAGTGGTCAGTTATGATTTACATCCACAGACACTCAAACACAAGCACTGGAGGGTGAACTCAGGTAAAATCTACTTCAGTTCACTCTATAATTTCATACTGATTAGGAGATTTTAATGTTATTTTAGTGACTAGTCATTTATTTTGTTTATGCTGTTTTAGAAATTAGTATTACGTCAGTAATCAATAAACTACTGAATTCCGCTTTTATTTCAATTTCACCTGAGCTAAAAATCTGTCTATAAATCTATAAAATCTACAGTTAATTTAACTGGTTTTTATGGTCATCTATTTTATTTTATTTTATTAAAAAAAAGGACATTTATTATCACTACTAGTCAAAAACTGTAGTAAAAATCAAATCAGCTTCTGGACACAATAATACCGTATATTAAAATATAATTATAATTAAGTGGCATAGTGCACATAAAGTTTGGTTAAAAAAAAAAAAAAAAAAAAAAAAAATATATATATATATATATATATACACTCATAATAAAACAAATAAACACAGTGCTGAATTGTGAATATATAGTTGTCACAATTATTTATTAGATAATATATTAAGCTATAATTATAACAAAGTATAAATTGAAATAAAATATATATGTAATGGAAAAAAATAATACATTTTTCTCTTTTTATATCAGGTGCTTTTCATCACTGAAATTGAAAGCTTATGAGCTTCACAAACTGTGAAAACCATTATGCAATAATAATATATTAAATTATAACTTAGCATAAATTGGGTTTTGTCAAAATTATGACCAAAAAAAAAAAATATATATATATATATATAATTAAATAATAATAATAGATAAATTATAATTGTAATAAATTATACAAATAAAATCTAAAAAAAATTATGTTGCACAATTTCCTGCTTTTTGTCACTGAAAATAGACGCTTACAGTCATTACTTCAGTCAAAAACTAGTAAAATAGTTTTGGACAAAAACAACAACAAAAAAAAAACAAACAAACAAAAAAAAAAAAAAATATATATATATATATACACACACACACTCACAGATAAGGTATTACTATTTTGTAATAAATGCAAAAATAATATATTACATAATAGTTATAATTTATTGTCAAAAATGTTGAAGTTTTTTCAAAATAATGAAAAATTAAACTATTATAATGCTGTATTGTTTATGAATTTACAGCAGTCAGAGATAACAAAATAATAATGTTAAAAATAAGTAATTAAAATATCAAAAAAAAAATAAGTGGCACAATTTCCTGCTATATATCAGCTCATTAAAAATGGATGTTTAGGAGTGTAGTGAAAATCAAAACGTACGAGATACAGATAGAAACCGTATTACTTTTTTAATAAATGCAACAATACTCCAATTCTGGTAACAGAATTCAAGTTTTTACAGATTTGGTTTACAAAAGGAATCACACACGTTACCGAGCAGAAATCTTCCCTATTGAACAACTTCAAAAAGTGACTTAAATAATACAGTACAAAAATAGACTGCTTCATCATGAAACGACTCATTCAGTAACAGTGGCACTGTAGTCATAGAAAAAAACAAAAAACAATAATGTATATAAAAGATCCTGGATGTAGCTTTTGCTGTTGAGTAAAAACAAAACAACATTACATTCACTGGCAATGTGTGTGTGTGCGTGTGCGTGTGTGTGACACTGTGTGAAGGCACTGCGGTTTACAGCATATCGGCTCACGCCAGACCCGCGTCTTTAGCCATCCCGTAGAAGATTCCTTTCTGAGAGATCAGGTTAGTCGGCGTGTCGAACTCTGCGATCTGTCCCTTGTCCAAAACCAGCACTCTGGCACGAGAGAAAAGCATTCAATTTAACCTTTAGAGAAATGACTTGGGGTGGGCGATACATACTGCCAGACATGCTTTAAACGGTGTGTCTTTGCAAGTATTCTCATCAGTTGTAATGTCTTAAGTGAATGTAAACAGCTGAGAAAGAAAATGCAGCATGTGTGTCAGTGTATTAGATCCATGCATCAGGTCTTAAAGTGACAGCAGCCTAATATTCCTGCTGCTTTCATTAATGTTAATTAAACAATAAAAGATAGAAAATCTCTTGATGCTTTCAACTTGATCACTTTCATATGAAAGCCTGTTTCTGCCACTAAATGAAACAATAAAAAAGGTACTTGCGACTATTTATGTCACAATTCTGTCTTTTTCCACATAACTTTTTCTTGCAATTTTGAATTTGTTTCTCAGAATCGTGTTATTATAAACTGCAATTGCGCTCTATAACATATAAACTTGCAAGTCAGAAGACTTGTTTAGACGTAATTAATTCTGACTTCTTTCCTCGAATTTTGAGATATAAACTTACAATTGCATGAAAAAAGTCTCATTGCGAGATAAAACGTTTTTTTTTCCAGTGGCAAAAAAGCTTCCAAATTCTTAAATATGCTAAATTTATATTTCATTTACATATAGTAAAAACTCTGCAGTGTTTTTTGTACATACAATAATAATAGTAATAATAGTAAAATAAGTACTTAAGTTTTAAAATTAAGTAGAAATATTTCTTATTCTAGTGCTTGAAGTTTTTCACAGGTCTTTTCCGTTTGAGTCTTTGTTGTAGTTTTTGTGCTTGTAATTTGTTTCTTTGCTCTTATTTTATCACTGACTGTTTGCTGAGTAAGCTTGAGAGATTTTCTTTTACTTATGTCAGCTAGGCTAGTATTAGGTTTTGTGAAATATTATGAACTTATGAAATACAGATAGAAACAGTATTACGTTTTTAATAAATGCAACGATACTCCATCGCGTGTATTCGCGAGTTTTTATGTCACAATTCTGACTTTTTCTTGCTATGTTGAATTTGTTTCTCAGGATTAAGTGACTATAAACTACAATTGCGCTCTATAAGATATAAACTCGCAATTCTATGAAATAAAGTCAGAATTGTGAGATATAATCCTGCAACTGCAAAAAAAGAGGCAGAACTGCAAGATTTAACCCTTTAACTGTCACTGTCCCCCAGGTGGGACGCCTGCGTTTTAACTGTACATCGTTGGAAAGGTCTAAGACTCTTAAATAGATATTTTACCATATTTTTGTGATAGAAATTATGTAGGAAAAGTAATAGATTAATATATGTCAAGAGTGCAACTTAAAAAATCTACATTATAACATGAGTTCTGATCTTTGTCACAAAAGACTTTCTTCGTTGCCTTTTTCCCTATCACGCAATAGAAATTATATATCAGTTTAAAACTTAAAATCTCAAAATTTATTCTTTGAAAGGCATTTTAAAATCAGACATTGCATTACCATGGAAAATGTACATTAAAATCATATTACATTTTTTCATTCATGAAAAATTTAAGTCTGCATAGTGCATGTTTATGTCTGTTTTAAAAAATGGGTGTGGCAGTTAAAGGGTTAAACTTGTAATTCTGAGAAAGAGTTTATATCTCTCAATTCTGACTTCTTTTCTCAGAATTTTGAGATATAAGCTCTCAACTGCATGAATAAAAGAAATGGGAGATAAAAGTCGCAATTACCTTTTTGTTTTTTTGTTCAGTAGCAGAAAAAAGCTTGTAAATATGCTAGATTTATATTTAATTATAAATATAAATCTTATATATTTAATATTATATTTAATATTTTTACACAGTGAGAGCTATGCAGTGTTTTTGGTACATAAAAAGTACTATTTCTTATTTCTAGTGCTTGAAGTTTTTCACACAGGTCTTTTTCGTTTGTGTCTTTGTTCTGTTGTACTTTCTGTGCTTGTAATTTGTTTTTGTTTTTATTTAATCACTGTTATTCAGTAAGTTTAAGAGCTAGGCTAGTATTAGTTTTTTATGAAATATTATGAAATATGAATGGTATCAAACCTTTCAATGTAATAAAAACTTTACCTATAGCAAAAATAACTGTATTGTGATATGTGATATTGCGTATTGTGATATATACTGTCAATGTGAAATAACATGACTTATGTGATGTACGATTTAGGTCATATCACCCACCCCTAAAATGATACATGATGTTGTAAGAATAAAAATATTTAAAACATCAATAGAATGTTGCATAGACTTTCATCAGAGAATCAGAGAGTTTCTGTTTAAATTATTTATGTGCTCAAATCATGAGTTAAAAAAGAACGCAAAATGAAACGGAGCTGCTCAGCATTATTAGTTATTCAGTCTGATCTCAAGAGTTTGTGCTGCATCTGTCAGTGATGCAAAAATGACATAAATACCACAAACGCATCTTGAAAAATAATTCTGCCGATTTGCAAAGCCTAATATTTGGGAATTCAAAATTATTTACAAAATATTATTCATGAATACTATATGAAGTTACAACTAAATAAATTATTAAATTAAAATATATATGTAAAAAAATAAGCGCCCCAATTTTCTGCTATTAAATCTGGCACCATTTGTCACTAAAAAGTGAGAAAAATATATTTTTGGACATTTAAAAATGTTTACATTTTCAAGAATATATGAACAAATCTGTATCATCATGCTGCATCATTTATAGCTCTCAGAGCTAAATAATAATAAGATAGTAATTAAATAACATATTACATTATAATTCAAATAAGAATGTAAAAGCAGCCCTGTATCTTAAAAAAAAAGATCTGCTGATTTGCATGATTTGATTGCTGAGGATTTGATAATGCTGAGATCAAAAATATCAATAAACACTTTTAGTTGTTTCAGAACATTTTTGTGCTTCAACAGACTTATTAAAACAGCAAATGCAGTCAAATGTCAAAAATGACAAAACGAGTATTAAAAATGTATAATTTAACTTAAAATTGACAAAAAAGTGGAAAAAGTGCTAATTAGGCATACAATAATGTTTCAAAATCATCCATAAATGTGAAAATGGGTTAAGAATTGAACAGATACGTGGCATGGCGCAGATTTTCTGCTGTTTAAGAGAGAATACAAGACTACTCCACCCGACTAATGATTATTAAAAGTAAAAAAAGCTATAAAATGCATTATATATTTGTGAGAAAATGTGATATGCTCCAGCAAAACACCACAAATCAGCGGATTTTGTGAGAAAATGTGATAAAGCAAGAACAGACAGTATTTTTGGAATCTGTAGCTCAAATACAGTAAGAAATGAGTATTGTGTTTGATGGATGGTGTTATTAATGTACCTGGTGTAGTCCATGATGGTGTTGAGTCTGTGAGCGATGGTGAAAACGGTGCAGTCCTCGAACTGCGTGCGGATGGTGGACTGGATGAGATCGTCCGTCTCCAGATCAACAGCGGCCGTGGCTTCATCCAGGACCAGGATCCTGGTCTTCCTCAGTAAAGCTCGCGCCAAACACACCAGCTGCCTCTGACCCACACTGAACACACAACAATACATGCTATACTGTACATACACATGCTCATAATGCAACACACTTGCAGTCAAATATACAGATACAAAATATGTATGAACTAGGGCTAGATGATCTAGCTTCTTGGTATTTTTTGCCCGAACCCTCTGTGGTTGCTCATGAGGTTGTCAAATTTATTTTCATTTACTTTTTCCAATGGAATTAATGTACAATATTTTAGTTTGATAATGTTTTTTTATATATATTGTATTTTTAGGGGATTTTTTTGTACTAAATTATACTAAATTAATTATATTAAGTTAAATTAATAAATATATTTATTATATTTAACTGTTGTAAATCTCAAATGCCTTTAAGCACAGACTCAAGTTTGGTCTCTTTTTTTTAAAGACGTGACCAAGAAATGACTGAACAGCACCAGAAGGTTATAATAACAGTACTTTAATGTAAATATATATTGTGATGTAATGCACAGCCCATATTGCTTTATGACTCCTGCTTGTACCTGAGGTTTTCTCCTCCTTCGGAGCACTCCAGCTCAAGTTTGGCCGCCTGATTGCTGACAAACTTCTTCAGATGAGAGAGTTCCAACGCTTTCCACACTTCTTCGTCACTGTATTTCTCAAAGGGATCGAGGTTCATCCGCAGAGTCCCGGAGAACAGGACGGGCTCCTACAAACGCACATCAATAACACAACACACCGTGCTTAAATCAGTTATATTCAAAATAAACTCACTTATATTTGGAGAAAAACAGCATTTATTTATCATCAACACGAATCAATGTCATTGCCAGGACAAAAAAAAAAAAAAAAAAGAAACTTTTTTCATTTTTTCGTATATATAATGAAACTATTATTTATTAAAAATTAAATAATTTAAATTAAATTAATGTGAATTAAATTAAAATAAATAAAATATAACAACATTAACATATATTTGATTAAAAAATATTTTAAATATTTAACTTCACTGAACTCAATATTTAACTAGTGCTGTAATGTTTATGTATTTATAGCACATTCATAAAATAATTTATTAAATAATATTAAATTATAATAAATTATAACTAAAATTAAATCACATAAGCACCACAATTTTCTTCTTTTAGAATACAAAATTAAAATAAGAAAATGCAACATTAACATAAGTGATGAAAAATGAATATTTAATTACTGAACTCAATATTTAACTAGTGCTGTAATGTTTATGAATTTATAGCACATTAAAAAATAGAATATTCATTAAATAATATAAAATTGTTATAAATTATTATTGATATTAAATCACAAAAGTACCACAATTTTCTGCTTTTCATGCAGATTAAAAAAGAAAATGCAACATCATTAACATAAATGATAAAAAAAGAATATTTAATTACTGAACTCAGTATTTACCTAATGTTGTAATGTTGATGAGTTTATAGCACATTAAAAATATATTTATTAAATAATATAAAATTATATTATTTAAAACTACATTTAAATCACATAAGGTTCTGCTTTTAATGCAAATTAAAAAAGAAAATGGATAACCATAAACTATCATAAATTAAATTATAATTATAATAAAATATAAAAAAAAAATAGTATTAAAATAAATAATATAAGCAGCACAGTTTCCTGCTATTAATGCAAATTAATTAAAAATGAAATGTAACAACATTAATATATATATTTGATAAAAAAAAAAAACAATATTTAACAAATGCTGTATGGTTTATGAATTTATAGATGTCAGTTAATGAAGTTACTGAACAAAATATAAAATCATCATTATAATAAATAAAAATTAAACTATACAAGAAGCACAATTTCCTGCTATTAATGCAAATGAATAAAAACTAAGTTTAAATATTGTAAATATAATTTTTTTATTTTAAAAAAAAATACAAAATTGGAATAAAACTGCTGTCCTGAAATTGCTAGCATAAAAATTCCTTGCTGTCGAGCCCTGAAGAGTGAACGTGGCTGAGCGAAACACATGAAAACACACGGCAGCGTTTTAGTAACTGTTAAAAGGTGAAATGAGGTTAAGAACCGGTTTTATTAGAGAAAACAAACAACAGGAAAAAAGCCCAATGTTAATAATTTGGACAAGAGCTAACAGGCCATTAGCCTATAACAAGCTAATTAGCCAGCGTTTAGTGAGCCTGAAGGTGTTTTGGCATCAAAATCACTATCAACTGCTTTATGGCTCTGAATGGGGAAATGAGCTTTTTCTGCTGACCCATCATGACTGCAACGCTAATACAGCAATAAACACCATTTTCAAGCTGTGCTTAAATTAAAACAGATGCTTTGCCACCAACAAAGCTGGTGAAAAACCCAAAAGACCGACCTGTGGGATGATGGTGAGTTTGGAGCGGAGGTCGTGAAGGCCGATCTCGGAGATCTTCACCTCGTCGATCACGATCTCTCCATCCGCCGCCTCCAGCAGACGGAACAGACACAGAGTCATCGAGGACTTTCCAGCGCCCGTCCGTCCCACGATACCGATCTGAGGGGCGACACCATCAATCCCTTCTCATCAATTCAGATACTTTATTATGAATTATTTTGATTCATTATTTTGAACAAAACATTTTCTGTTTCTGACATGGAAAAGAAGGAAAGTGTTTAAGATTCAACAGTATTTAAGATTCAATATTCATTTGTAAATATTTGTGTACACGTAAACATTTTTACATTTATATGGAAGCTTCGTTCTAGCATGAAATAAAAAATAAAAATCAAAAAAGGTGATTGTAACTTTATCTCACAATTCTGACTTTTTTTTTATTGCAATTCTGAGAAAAAAGTCCTAATTGTGAGATATAAACTCAAAATTGTAAGATATAAATTTGCAATTCTGAGAAAAAAGTCTATATGAGACATAAACTCAAAATTGCAAGATATAAATGTGCAATTTTTGAGAAAACAGTCATAATTATAAGATATAATATTAAACTGGCAAGATTTAATGTGCATTTCTGAGAAAAAATCTATAATCTTAAGATATAAAATTAAATTTGCAAGATTTAAATGTGCAATTCTGAGAAAAAATCCTAATTATGAGATATAAAACGAAAAATTGTAAGATATAAATGTGCAAATTTTGAGAAAATGGTCATAATTATAAGATATAAAATTAATATTGCAAGATTAAATGTGCAATTCTGAGAAAAAAAGTCCTAACTGTGAGATGTAAAATAAAAATGGTCAGATATAAATGCACAATTCTGAGAAAAAATAATTATGATGAGATATAAACTCAACTGCAAGATATAAATGCACAGTTCTGAGAAAAAAATCTTAATTGTGGGATGTAAAATAAAAATTGCAAGATATAAATGTGCAGTTTTGAGAAAATTGACATAATTATGAGATATAAGTTCAAAATTGCAAGATTTAAATGCACAATTCTGAGAAATAAAGTCATAATTATGAGGTATAAACTCAAAATAATGCAAGATACAAAAAAGGTGAAAGGTTATTGCAATTCTGAGAAAAGAGTCCTATTTGTGAGATATAAACTCAAAATTGCAAGATTTAAATGTGCAATTCTGGGAAAAAAAGGTCCCAGTTGTGAGATATAAACTAAAAACTGTAAGCTCTAAATGTGCAATTCTGAGAAAAAGTCTATAATCTTGAGATATTAAATTAAAATTGCAAGATTTAAATGTGCAATTCTGAGAAAAAAATCCTAATTATGAGATATAAACAAAAAACTGTAAGATATAAATGCACAATTCTGAGAAAAAAGTCCTAATTGTGAGATGTAAAATAAAAATGGCCAGATATAAATGCATAATTCTGAGAAACAATAATTATGATGAGATATAAACTCAACTGCAAGATATAAATGTGCAGTTCTGAGAAAACTGACATAATTATGAGATATAAGTTCAAAACTGCAAGATTTAAATGCACAATTCTGAGAAAAAAAAGTCATAATTATGAGGTATAAACTCAAAATAATGCAAGATACAAAAAAGGTGATTGTGACTCTCACTGTGACTCATCTCACAATTCTGACTTCTTTTATTGCAATTCTGAGAAAAGAGTCCTATTTGTGAGACATAAACTCAAAATCGCAAGATATGAACGTGCAATTCGGAGACAAAAGGTCATAGTTATGAGACATAAACTCAAAATTGCAAGATTTAAATGTGCAATTCTGAGAATAAATTCCTAATTATGAGGTTTAAACTCAAAATAATGCAAGATACAAGCATGCAAATCTGATATAAAAGCTGTATATGTACTATGATTAAAAAAACCCTCAAATTTGCAAAAAAACAAAAATCAATTATGCAATAAAACCAACTAATTCTGATTTTTTCGCAATTACCTTTTTATCCTGATTCTATATTTTGCTTATAAAGTTATATTCTTTTGCACTTTAAACTGTTTAAAACACTTGTTTGCTTTGCAATAAAACAGTACATAAAATGTATAAAGGCCTTTTTGTTATTAAACTTGTTATTAAGAGGAAAGCACTTATGTTTCTGTTATTTAATTCAATACTTCAACAAAAGCTTTTGCAATTACTGTGATATGAAAAAAAAACACATGATTATCATAATGCACTATTGTGTCTTTTAACATTTTACTGTATACTGGATGAAACAACAGTCTTGGCAATATTCTAAATGGACTTGATTTTAATCTGTTTGTCTATTGAGGATTTATTATTTATTATAAAAAAAAAACCTACTCAAAATGTAAACAAAACCAAAACTAATGCAGTTCAATGAGGCCAACTCTATGATGACGCCCCTCACCTTCTCTCCTCCTTTGACCTTCAGCGAGATGTTCCTCAGCACCAGATCCAGCCCCTCGCGATACCTCACGCTGTAGTCTACGAACTCCACGTTTCCCTTCGGAGGCCAGTCTGGAGGAGGCTCTTTGTCCTTCACTGTCCATGGAGCCTGTAATTCGATTTTCAGTCATATTTAAACATCTTGCTCAAGCAAATGATCTCTTACTCCTAAGAAAATGATTACATGATTGTGAATTATATTCTACTGTATACCTCCGTCTGCGTCTCTGAATACTCTTTCACTCTCTCCACCGCTACTATGTTGCTCTCGAGGTCAGAGGTCATCCTCACCATCCAGTTTAGAGACATAGTGACCTTTTCAGTAGAAGCAACAAGTGTTGATGCAGAATTCAGGCATTTTTAGTGATATATTCGCATAAAAAAAAATTGCATTTCTCTTCTGCTCCAGCTTGTCTCATAATCTATCTTTGTAATAAACACGCCATTGTATTGCTTTGGATAAAAGAATCTGTTAAATGCATACACTACCAGTCAAAAGTTTGTAATAATTAAGATTTTTATTGTTTTTCATGTTCATCTGCTCTCTAAGTCTGCATTTATTTGCTTAAAAAATACAGTAAAAGCATTAAAAATTGTAAAATATTATGAGCTATATTTTCTATGTAAACATATATTAAAATGTAATTTATTCCTGTGATCAAAGCTGAATTTTTAGCATCATTACTCCAGTCCTCGTGTCACATGATTTAGCATATTAGAATGATTACTGAAGGATCATGTGACACTGAAGACTAGAGTAATGATGCTGGAAATTCGTCTTTGCATCACAGGAATAAATTACAATTTACTATATATGTACATAGAAAACATTTGTTTTGATTTATAATAATATTTCACAATTTTCACTGTATTTTTGATCTAATAAATGTGGCTTTGGAAAACATGTTTGTCTAAAGGTACATGTTTGATCGCACACATGACTTGTGATTATACAGTACATAATGAGTGTGACTTTACCTGTAGAGCATATGACACAGACAGACCGACCAATCCGGGGCTGAGATCGTCCTTCCAGATCACAGCAAACAAAGCAGCAAACAGCACAATGCAATTGCCGATAAATTCGATGCGAACCCCCAACCACCTGCGTGCATCCAAACACAACACCATTAGGACTCGCACGATTGAGAAATGCTCCAATCTGAATTTCAGAAGGACATTTCTCCAAAAAAAGCAACTGTTGTTATATTCTGTGAAGTAGGCGACAAGGAATAAAAACATGCATGAGGAAACGCATGCATCCAAACGAGAGCGAGACCAAACCTACCTGTTGGAAACAATACCAGGGTAGTAACTCTTTTGGTTCTCATCCACTTTCGTATCGCTCATGAGAACAAAGGCAGTGTTTCGCCCGTAGGCGCGGATCACGCTAGTGCCTGTGATGGTCTCCGAAAAATGAGAATATATAGGAGACCTACTGACAGACTCCAGTCTCTTAAGCTGCCGAGACGTGGCTACATAAAATCTCTACGGAGGAAATCAGGGAGAGGAATAAACAGTCTGCTATTACGACAACAGAGAACAACATCAGATATATAGCATAAAACAGGAAACTTAATTATTCATGAATATACAAATGAGCGAGGATTCAGAAAACACTGGTCTTTTCAATTCAAATTATGCTTTAAAATGAACTGTAATGCAATCATGTACAATGACCTACAGTAATATTGCAGGTTTGTCTGAACTCTAGAAGAATGTTTGGTAAGTTTACTACTAACTAAACCATTAATTGAATGATTTTTAACAAGTGAAATGTCCACAAAATGAATTCAGTTATTTTATTGTGGCCAAAAGCTTCTATATAATCATTTTCAAGTTGTCCTTCAATGCAAATATTAATGGTAACTACTCTTTTGTCTTATGCAGAATACAGTCTGTAAGGTTTTTTTTTATTATGTTTTTCACCAAGGCTGCATTAATTTGATCAAAAATACAGTAAAAATGTGAAATATTATAACAATTTGAAATAGCCATTTTCAGTGTGAATATATGTTAAAATGTAATTTATTTCTGTAATCAAAGCTGCATTTTCAGCATCATTACTCCAGTCTTCAGTGTCACATGATTCTTCAGAAATCATTCTAATATGCTGATTTGCTGCTCAAGATACATTTTTAATTATTATTGTGTTGCTTCATATTTTTGTGAAAACTGCAATATATTTGTTATTTTTCAGGACTTTGATGAACATAAAGTTCAAAAGAACAGCGTTTATTTGATATAGCAATCTTTTGTAACATTATAAATGTCTTTACTGTCACTTCTGATGTTAAATGCATTCTTGATGAATAATTTCCTTCAAAAACAGTCTTTTAAAAAGACAGCAAAACAGAAGATGAAGCATAAATTTACATTTATGCAAAAAATGCATGCAATTCTAGATAATTCAAACATTCCTTCATTCAGACAAATCCATAACATAACATCATTTTTAACGTGCAAATTTAACTTTGTGTAGTTTCTAGAATCCTCACTTTTAGTTCTCAAACAATATTTCCAAACACACAATATGAATTACTCTCAACATTCAAATATTTCAAAACAATGTTCACACTAAGGGATCAAATATCAATGGGATCAAACACTATCATAATGTTGTAGTGTTTGGTTTGGCTTTGTGCATTCCTGAGTTTAATGAAAATTTAACAGAATGCATTTGATGTTTTGGTTGCATGCAGCAAGTGATTCACACAATCATCACAGAAGATATAGAAAGCCAGTTTGCACCATGCGTAGCCTAAGCAATACATAAGAGAGAGGCTGTATGTGAAATTAAAAGACATGCATGACCAAGTTGCAATTAAGCAATGAGAGATTGGAGGTTTAGTACCTAAAACATCTTGAGAATCACAGTAGAATGACTGTTCAGGCCTAATGAAATAACACCAGACGCCCATAAACTTCTGAAACACTATCATCTTATAAAAACATCATTATCATTATTATACAGTATTAGATGTTACAAGCTATTTTTGTAATCACCGAAATGCTGTTTTATCATCTACCTGTAATTAGGATCTGATTGGTTAAGCAGATTTTAACACTACGTTGTTAGTAGCCTAAATATTAGTAGCAAGTGAAAGGAATAGCTCACCCAAAAATAAAAATTGACTGAAGATGTGCTCACCCTATCCGAGATGTCGATGAGTTTGTTTCTTCATCATATTTGGAGAAATGTAGCATTCCATCACTTGCTCACCAATGGATCCTTTGTAGTGAATGGGTGCCGTCAGAATGAGATTCCAAACAGCTGATAAAAACATCACAATAATCCGCAAGTAATCCACACCACTCACATCAAAATCCAGTCAAAAGAGCTGTTTTGGCTTGTTTTGCACTTGATCTGTGCAGATTTCTCTCCTGATTCAGACCAGGCCACGTTTTCAATAGAGGAAGCATTAGTATGGATTATGGACTCGTATTGTAGTTAAAAATGTCTTAATGATGGATTTGTTTCTTACAAACACACAGCTTTTGGCTTCACAAGTCATTAACTGATGGACTGGAGCGGTGTGGATTATTTGGGATGTTTTTATCAGCTGTTTGGATTCTTATTCTGACGGCACCCATTCACTGCAGAGGATCCATTGGTGAGCAAGTGATGTAATGCTACATTTCTCCAAATCTGATGAAGAAACAAACTCATCCTAGTCTTGGATGGCCTGAGGTAGACCAGATTTTCACATTTGGCTCAGCTATTCCTTTAACAGTGGGACACGATCACAAAATCCACTTCTTACTTGTGGACTCTTCTTGTGCTCTCACATCCCCAGTTATTGTATTAAAATAACTACATGCTAGGTACAAGTTAGAAGTGCTGACAGCTTCACGCTACACTGTTAGTGTTAGAGGAGCGTACAGTATGAATGCTAGTGTAATGATACAGTATGGAGATTATAGACTGATGAAGTGATGAGATGAAGCACAGCAAAACACTTCAAAACCAAGTTCAGTAGAAGACAAATTAATTAACTTCTACTCCTGCAAAGCTAACTCTACAGCAAAAGGCTGTTCTTTACCCACCTTCAGTACTTGTCAAAAGTAACTGATCATTCTCATATTATAATCGATAATATGGAACATGAAGTTTCTGGGAAAATACTGTTTACTATATGCCAAAATACTGAGAAATGCGTACACATTTAATAATAATAATAATAATAATACATTATTACCATAATGTAATAATAATAACAATAATATTTATATGTATTATTATTATTTCTACTAATTTTAGCATTGAATATATTAATCATAATATTAAAAATAACAATGGTCATTTATTGCAATATTTGATTAAATTAAATAATTATAATTATCAGAAGTACTAGTAACAGAACTTAATATACAATTCAATAAGTAGTAGTAGTAGATATCAGTATAATTTAATAAATTACTGGAAAAATGTATTATTACTCTTAATAATAATAATAATAATAATTTAAAAATGTATTATAATTATCATTAATAATAATAATAATGATTATTAATAATTTAGTAAATAACACAGTAATAAATATTTAAATATTTAATAAGTAATTAATATTAGTAGTAGTAGCAGTATTACATCATTTAATAAATTGCTGCAAAAATGTATTATTACTATTACTACTGTTAATCATAACTATTAATAATAATATTAATAATAACTTATTGCAAGAGTTGATTACATAATAATTTACTATAATAATGTATTTTTTTAAATGATAAATAAATCTTTAATAATAATGATAAAGTGATCATTATTATTAATAATTAATAATAATAATGATAATGCATTTAATATTAATAATAAATATAAAACAATAATATTAATGATAATAATTAATAATACTTTAGTAAACGATACAGTAATAAATATAATTTGTATTAGTAGTAGTATCATGCAATTTAATAAATTACTACAAAATAATTGTTAGTAATAATTGTTAGTAATTTTATTCTAAAAAATATTACATTTTTTGAATAAAAATTAATTGCAATAACATTTGATTATATAATGATAATCATCATTTATTGTAATATTTTTTTAGGATATTAAATTATATCCTAATGATAATTATTATTATCATTACTATTATTAGTAGCAGTAATAGCATATAATTTTAAAAATTACTGTAGTAATTATTTTTTTTAAATAATAATAACAATAAATGATTGCAATAACAGTAAACATGATATAATAGTAATAACTGTCTGTAATAATTTTAGCAGCATTATATCATTTGACAAATTACAAATTATGGCAATAATTTATTATTATTGTCATTAATACTCTTAATAATGGCAATGATAATAATAAATAATAATAATAACAAGAACAACAACAATAATAAAAAAGACCACTTTTCACTCAAATTACTATACTATTAATATCATTCACAATATGAATTCAATGTAAAACACAAAGATTTCTAGCACGCTCTGTTACTGTACGTTCCCAGAAACTCAAGCAGGTGTTTCGGTAAAGAACAGCCAGGACTACCCGATCAGAGAGCCGAACCTCGCAGAGCGTCGACCCGCTGAGCGCACTACAACCGAATGACCAAACCAGACGGTGTCAAACTACAACACTACGACAGTGATAATGCAGCTAGAACATAACAACAACAACACATGTTAGCATGCTGTATTAATGAGTTAGCAGACTTGTTCCTATTTACCTGGACCCACCAATAGAACAGCATTAACGGCACTATGACTATGAGGAACATAGGGGTGAGGGCAGAGCATACGATCAGCACATTTACTGTGTACCAGAAAGTGCGCATCCAGATATCAATATTGTCTGGAATGACAGAGTCTATTGTGTCCACGTCTTTGCTGAAGCGGTTCAAGACCCGCCCAGAGGGTGTGGCCTCGAAAAAGGCCTGCGGGGCCCTCAGAATGGCGTGGAGCATGTGGAGGTGCGTCGAGTGGGCCGCCTTCAGCATGCTGTACGCCCGACACAGTAAACAGTTGGCCAGAATCAGCGCACCTGTTGAGGGGGCAGCACACACGGATTAGTGGGGTCGGCCCTCGCTCGCTCACGGCGCCTTCATACAAGCACAAGAGTGAAAAATACTGACAGAGACTGCCACTGTGCCCGTCTGCGAACACACCCGCTCATCTAGGAGAGAAACAGACTCGGGTGCAAGTCAGAAAACAGGTTTCTCTGGTGTCTGCCTGTGGCTGCGTTTCTGTCGCGCTTGTGAGAAATCCAGCGTCGGAAAAGACTATAAGCTTCACATTTTTTTACATTATAGAAGATGCGCTAATGTTCAAAGGCTTGGGGTTGGCAAACTAATACTTTTATCCATCAAGGACGCATTAAAATGATCAAAAGTGACAGTAAAGACGATTATAATGTCAACTTTCTATTCATCAGAGAATCCTGAAATATAAAATACATCACAGTTCTCACAAAAATGTGACATTGATAGTAATCAGAAATGTTTCTTGAGCAGCAAATCGGCATATTAGAATGAATGATTTCTGATGGAGCAATGATGCTGAAAATTCAGGTTTGATCACAGAAATAAATTTCATTTTAACAGATATTCACATAGAATATGGATATTTTAAATTGCAATAATATTTCAGATTTTACTGCACTTCTGATCAAATAAATGCAGCCTTGGTAAGCAGAAGAGACTTCGAAGACATTAAAAAATCTTGCTGACCTCAAACGTCTGAATAGTAGTGTATAGTGTATGTCTTGTTTTCCAGTACAAATATTTAAACATTTATTTGAGAAGCAAAAGGACTCAAGATGTATCAAAATTAAGTAAGTTTATGCCATTTTTTGCTTACATTAAGCAAAAACTCACTTAATTTGGATACATTTGAGAACACAAGACTTAATATCTCAGTCATTTTGCTTCTTTGTCTTGATTTAAGAAGGTTTAGATGCAGTTGAAATCAAGTTGAAGAATCTGCAAAATGTTAATTATTTTACTAAAATAAGGGGGATTGAACAAAATGCATGCTATTTTTTATTTAGTACTGACCTGAATAAGATATTTCACATGAAAGATGTTTTCATATAGTTCACAAGAGAAAATAATAGTTGAATTTATAAAAATGACCCTGTTCAAAAGTTTACATATGCTTGATTCTTAATACTGTCTTATACCTGAATGATCCACAGCTGTGTTTTTTTGTTTTGTGATAGTTGTTCACAAGTCCCTTGTTTGTGAGTCCCAGAACAATCCTTAGGATCCAACAAATTCTGTGGTTTTTCAGCATTTTTGTGTTTTTGAGCAATGAGCCTTTCCAGCAACCTTTCTTTTCACACTGAGGACAACTGAGGGACTTATATGCAACTATTACAGAACTATCACATTGCTCTCAAATCTCATACATGCACTGTTTAGTGACTCATAATGAATTGACTGAAGAAGTGTGGATGTGTTCGGCGACCAGCAGAGGGCGCTGGTGAAGCACGACGAACCGACACACAAACCAGAGACGGACAGACACTCCCAGAGTCCCTGTGTGCATTTGTGTGATGGTTTGTGCTCATAAATGAGTGTGAGTGTGAAAGCAAACAGCCGCAGAAATCAAAGCAGGAAGTGGGCAGCAGGCGCTGAGGGAGCAACAGGAAACAAGCTCTCAAACACGCTGAGAGACACGAGACATGAGACACGAGACATGAGGCATGGCTTTGCTCACGCCGCATGAAAATCTGATCTTCAGGGCTGAGTGTCTGAGTGTGACAACATCAAATCTGTGTGCAGACACTGACGTGCATCTAAAACTACTTTTTTTTACATTTACTGTTTACTATATACACTGCGAAAAGGATTCCTAAATGAAATGAAAATTCCTAAATAAAGAGACAAAGTCTTAAATCAAAATGCATCTTATAATTAAAAATATATAAAAATCTGAAAAATCAAATGTGAAAAAGTAATAGCCAAAGCATTAAAAAAATAGTAATAAAGTAAATTACTAAAGTAAAAAATATATATATTTTAACTATTTTTTACCCTACTGACAAATAATAAATAATTGCAAAAATGTGAATGATAGAATATATAATAATAAAATAATAATAATAATAATAAATCATTACAGAATTATAAATTATATAATAATTTAAAGAAACTACTTTATTTTATTCCCAATTGACAGATGATTTTTCATGTTTTAAGACTAAACTCAATTAATTTTGATACATTTTTCATACATTTTTAAAACAAGACTTTGTCACTTTGCTTGTCTAGTAATTACATAAATTAGAAAATTTTAAAAATTATTTTTAATTAGTAAAATATATAAAATTACACAAAATGTCTTACGTTTTCCAGAATATCTGAAAATTCTTAAAGAAATCATGTCTTAAATCATTTACATAGCAAAAGTCTTTGCTTAACAAAGAATTGTTTAAGCTTAACACAAGAAAAAAAAAAAAAATTAAAAAGGGGAAAAAGTTAGACAGATAAATAAATAAATAAATAAATAAATAAACAGGCCAATGTGGTCAGAAAAATAAACTTAATTCAAAGCAAAAACAGCTTTTTTTAAAGATAATAAATTACTGCAAAAAGTTACTTAATGATATAATAATAAATTATTCTTACAAAAAAGTATAAATTATATACTAATAATTTAAAGATCAGAAAAAATAATTTAATTCAAAGGGAAAACTAGTCTTTAATAAAACAAAAAAGTTGTTTACTTGCATTAAAAGCAGATTGATGTTTAAAAAATCTTAAGAAAAACATTTTTTTGCAGTGTATGAGCAAAAATGACATGTGTAGAGCAATAATGCACACTTTCGATGTGTCCCAATTGACAGAATAAATGTAAATCGGTAAAAAAATCAGATTTTCCTGTCTTTCTGAGCAGAGCCATACAGACAAACAGTATAGAGGAAGGAATCAAACAGATTAGACAGACAGACGCTGACGTCTCTGTACCATATCCTGGAAAGCACACGCTCAAATACTCCTCGAAAGCGAACTGAAATGCAAACGTTATCCCGCTTTCATCCCGAACGGGTGTAGAGCTGCAACAAAAGGGAAAAGATACCTGCACAAAGAAGTAAATCACGGCCAGTGGGACAATGACCACCGTGAATATGGGAGTACTGCAAACGATAACAATCATGGTGGACAGAGAGGCAAAGAAGGTGCCCAGGAACATGAGGGTGGTGGACGGGAGGACCTCGTCGATCACGTAAATGTCCTTGGAGAAGCGGTTGATGATCCGGCCTATGGGGGTGGTGTCAAAGAAAGACTGGGGCGTGTGAAATTTGTTGTCCAGCAGGGCCTGATGCAGCTTGCGTGCGGCCTGGATTTTCCCCAGAGCCAGAGTAAAGGAGGAAAACATAACCAGGACGCCTGTGTTAGAGAGACCAGAGGAGGGGCACAGCGTCACTACACTACACACGCCTGCAAGGGATTCTGGGATACGGGAGAGCTACAGAGCAGGAGTCAAACCGGAGCACAGTCCTCAACACAAATACGCACACAGGCCGAGTTCACACAAAAACGACAGATGACTTCAGTGGAATGCAAAAGGAGAAACTTCGAGGAATCTCAACGCAGCTCTTTTCCGACAAGATCGTCACCGATAAAGCTGTATTCAAGGGGGTCAATGTGTCCAAACTGACCTAAAAACATTTTCAAACACATGTGCCTAGTTTTGGCAATCATACTTACTCAACCTGTCCTGTTTTTTGTTTATAAACGTACACTTGTTCCTATTTTAAGGTCATTGGTGCTTTTTTCTGCAGTGTAACAAAGAATGTATGCAAATGGTTGCCAGGTTGTGAAGAAAAAAGTGACACCCTGCACAGAAAATGTGAAGCTCTGTTGGGGTATTTAAACTCATCTGGCAACCCCAGTAAAACTCATGGAGGTTTGTATTTTTTTATTCAAGATTTTTTTCTGTATTTTTTGTTAAGGAAAACTAAAATTAACAAAGACAAAATTCACAAAATAAAAAAACAGTAAGATTTATTGTTTAATATTTAATTTTAAAAAAGAAAGAAAGGTTTTTTCAGTTTAAATGTCATTTGATTCAACCAATAGGTAAATCCACATTTTCCAGATAGGTGAGTGCACACATTAATAGCTTTTAAAATATATTCTCTTTTAATATACATTTTTAAACATTTTTTTCTCTTTCAGTAAATATTTTATAATATGGGACATTAGTTATTTTATCTAAAATTTAAAAAAAAAAAAAATAGGATAAAACTCACACAAAATTCCCAAAATGAACATTTTAAATTGAGATAAATATGTTAATGCAATAACTAGGGCTGCAACGATTAATCGAACGATGTGTGAGGCGCGTTTAGTCAATGAAGCCGGTACGTTGATTAGTAGTAAAGCTCCATCACGTGCGTTCAGTACACAGAGCAAGTAATACACAGAGCCGTAAAGCACTGACAAGCCACGCCAAATCGGCCGCAAAATCGAATTCGATTTTGAGCGCGATTTTGGCGTAGCTTGTCAGTGCTTTACGGCTCTGTGTATTACTTGCTGCTCCAGCTGAACGCACGTGATGGAGCTTTACTACTAATCAACGTACCGGCTTCATTGACTAAACGCGCCTTACGACATCGTTCGATTAATCGTTGCAGCCCTAGCAATAACTATTTATAATATAGGATGCAGGCCATTTTATAGCCAAAACAAAGACAAAATTTATTAAATAAAAATGAAAACAAAAAACAAAATTGTCAGGGTGGGTGCTATAAATGTTTTTTTTTTTGTTTTTGATTTTTTTTTAGGGTAAAAGAAAATGTTTTTTGTAAATATTAAGAATTAATTAATATTAATTACTAATTCATAAATATAACTTTTTTTCGTTTTTTACAACCTGAACTAATCTTGCATTTTTGTCATTAAAAAGACAAATGAATTATTAACAATATTTTAATATTTATTAAACGTAATTATAATTATAATAAATACATAGTTATATATGACATAATCAACAGTTTTTTAACATGACGTGCCAGTTTGAAATTGCAGAATGGAGAATAACCGAGATTTTGAGCAATTTCTGTCTTTTTCTTAGGCTTAAGAAAAGTTTTACACTGTTTCTGAACTTTGACATAATCACCATAAACTGGCATTAAACAGAAGCGAGTGAATCTTCAAAATTTCTCCTTTTTTATTCCAGTGAAGCAGCATCTGGGTTTGACACAATATTATGATGATTAAACAGCAAAGCTGTTTTCATTTTTGGGTGAACTGTCCCTTTATGGTGAATGTGAATGAAATGATATGACCAGTGGTTCAGTCAGTATTTCTGCGGTGGGTTAAATGACAGAATCAGACAAGACTCATTAGATTAGCGTTAGCATTGGCATATTTGACCGTACCTTGTGAAATGCCCAGCGCTGCGTAAACCCCCACCCTCATGGACACTTTCTCCTCTGTGCGGTTGTGCGTCTCGTCATTCGTCCATTCGCTCAGCCAGAAGTTTGCTCCGATGGCGGCGGCGCTCTGACAGGCGTACAGGAAACAGATGAAGAGCGACAGGAGCGGCCCGACGGCCTTCGCATACTCCCAATACACCTTAAACTTCACCTGCAACACGCACAACGCACAGACATCATCACAACATACTCTGATTAGCTAGATTAGACAACTACCACTTTGTTTAGATACATAACTAGCCTAGTTCACGTCACCATACTGCATGTTAACAGCACTTCTTACAAATCAGAAAATAAGGTGTGAAATAGGGCAAAAGAAGTCGGTAAAAGCAAGTGCCTAATCATTTATTGCCCCTATTACCAACATTTTGATTTAAATATTATAAAAATAATATTTTAATTTAAATATTATATAAATACTTAATTATTAATATATATTAATTATTTATTATCCATGGTAACAAAAGTCCAAATGCATTTCACAACCCTTCGTTTTGTGATGTTTTTGCAATCTGTCAGGATTGGTATTATATTTTTTTTTATGTTTAATAAAAAAAAAATCTTACAAAAAATATTTTATTATATGGGGCTATGGTTATTTCATAGCATTAAAAATGAAAAAAGACAAAATTAGTTACATTAAAAATTAAACGTTAATTTTTTTAAAAATAAATAATAAATATTATAATAAATGTATAATTCGCTTATAAAAAATATTTACAATGTATTAAAAAAATAAATTAAAACCCAGACATGATCAAAGACAAAATAAAAAAATAAAATTAAGAAAAATCTCTATGGATGGATCCTTGCATTTTTTTGTACAATATATAATTTTGTATAATATATATTTTTTTTGTCTGTCAATAAATATTTTAGAATATTGGACTTTTTATAAAAAAAAGAACAAAGAATAAACAAATAAATAAATCAAAAAAAGACAATAAATATTTTTAACTTACTAACTGATAGCAGGGCTGAATGTGAGACATCTGAAGTATTTAAATGTACCTATTTTCCTGCTGTTTTAGCTTTATCTTTAAGATGTTAGACATAATAGTTAGTCTAACATACATAATACTTCATACTGTATGTGACAAATTTCACTAAAGTAAGTGTAATGTGCCATTATAGTCCTCGACAGCGCAGCATCAGGTAGAGTTTTGTGTGTTGTGTTTGTGCTTGTTTAGTTCTCGTCCTCCAGACGAGGGCAGTCTCGAGTCACTAACCCGACCGGTCTCGGACGTCTCGGCTTGGATGAGTTTCTCCACCTTCGGCTCCTTCTTCTCGGTCGGAGACTCGGGGTATTTCCTCTCGCTGCAGCGTCGGCGCCGGGACATTTTCTTCGGGTTCTCCACGTCATTAGACATGATGCTCATCTGCCTACAAACGACAGAAGAGTACATTTTTTAATCTTTTAAACCAATCCTGTAACATGCACGCATCTATAGGCTTTTTATGTTCCACTGAATGTGATATTAAGTGGTTTTTAACTGAAAATACAACATGCAAATTGCATTGTATACCATGAAGTCCATAAAAAATAAAAGCAGTGTTTGCCGAGAGCCAAATTTGTCATCAGGAGAAGTGCTCATAAAAGTAGTCACAAAGCCAAAGCAAGTGGAAGAGCGAGAGGCATTAAAAATGCATGTGTACCTCATGAACTGTCTGCGCGCCTCATTGACTACAGGCTCGTTATCCACCATATCTGTGTGATTACTGAGAGCGTCTTCAGGAAACTCCTCCTCCTCATCATCAACCAACAAAACTGTCATAAAAACAAAGTGTAAGATCAAAATAAGCAACAATGCATTAGAAATGTATTATAATTAAATAAACAAATACATACACACACACACACACACACACATATATATATAATACATCATTAATATTTAATAGTTTTAATACTTTACAGTTAATTAATAATTCATGTTTTATATTGTAATATGCATTATAAATATGTAATGAAATATTATAAATAAAATTACATCTAAATGTCTGAATTATAATATTTATTAAAAAAAATCATATATAAGTAAAATGTATTGTTTATAATAAATAAATAAATAAATATCTTTGCCAACCAACAAAACTGAAAAACCATCAGGAGTCAAAGTCATAAAAATATGTAGAATTAAAAAAAACAAAATGTATTATGAATAAATAAACAAATACATATGTAAAAATACATAACTAATATTTAATAGTCATTTAATATTTTACAGTTAATTAATATTTTGTTAATATTTTATAATATTGTAAATATTGTCTCATAAATAAATAAATGATATAGAATAATCACCTAAAGAGTATATATAAATATTTTAATAATAAAAATTGTATAATATGTGTTACAAATAAATTTGTAAACTAATTATACAAATTATTTAAATATAATTAATATGTATAAATAGGAGTCAAAGTGATAAAGACACAAAAGATTAAAATGAAAGCAATAAATAACTTAAAATAAATTCATCAAAAAAATTATTTCTTAATATATCGATTAAATTTTGTATGTATTAATAAATAAATAAATAAATAAATAAAAAGAATATCTAAACATTTTTTACAAAAAATAATTTATATAATTAAAATGTACTGTAAATAAATAAATAAATAAACAAATGCTTATATATAAATATCTAAATATATGAATTACATTTTATACAAATAAAAATAAATAAATTTGTCAACCAGCAATACTGAGAAAAAAATCGGAGTCAAAGTGATAAAGATTTATAAAAGATCAAAATGAAATTCAAAAAAAATATTAATAATATTTACTGTACATGTATTATTAAATAAATAAATACATATATAAAACATTATAAATAAACAAGTATATCTAAATATTTTATAATGAAATTGTATGTTACAAATAAATAATTTATATATAATTAATATGTATAAACAGAGTCAAAGTGACAAAGACTTATAAAAGATTAAAATGAAAGCAATAAATAACTTAATAAAAAATTTTTTTCTTAATATATCGATTAAATTTTGTATGTATTAATAAATAAATAAATAAAAAGAATATCTAAATATTTTATGTTTTACAAATAAATAATTTTTATATAATTAATATGTATTATAAATAAATAAATATAAATATATTTGTCAACCAACAATACTGAAAAAATAGAAGTCAAAGTGATAAAAACTTCAATAAGATCAAAATGAAAGCAATAAATAATTGAAAATAAAAAAAATAAACAAATAAGTAAATAAATGTGTATTAGAACCAAAATCTTTATTCATATGTATTAGCAAAAAGTAGTGTTGGGTTCGAGTCCACCTAAGTCGAGTCCGAGTCAAGTCCGAGTCTTTTACCAATCGAGTCCGAGACGAGTCCGAGTCCAAACTGGGCCGAGTCGGACTCAAGTCCAAGTCCCAAAGGGCCGAGTCCGAGTCGAGTCCGTCCGAGTCCAAGGAAACACTACTGTCTGTCAGTATCTTGACCTTGTTTTAATTCAGGGGTGCCCAAACTCGGTCCTGGAGGGCCAGTGTCCTACAGATTTTAGCTCCAGCCCCAATTAAACACACCTGAACCAGCTAATCAAGCTTATACTAGGCATACTAGAAACCCCCTGGCAGGTGTGTTGACTGGACTGAGTTTGGGCCCCCCTGTTTTTAACCATTACAACTAGAAAAATGCAATGTCAGTTGAAATGTAAGAAAAGCAAACCTCTAGTGGATCTTGCCATTTTGATTTTTGATTTCACAACATCTCATAAGTGTCCATGCTCTGCTTAGCAAACTTAAAGTCATGCAACAGAAGTTATGGCTGATCTATGTAATGTGATATATTTTAGAGTGAAACAGGTTTTAGAATGTGAAAAATTATAGGGCGGGACTTGACTTTATTCATCGATGTAGTAAATGTATAAATTCAAGGGTGGTGTAAAGGAGTAGGTATCTTGGTGAATGGGACCTTAAGAGCAGAAAACATGTAGCCTCTTGTAGCACCTCTTATATTTCGGATTGTGGCTGTGTGTGTTTTGGGTTGTATATGACTTTTTTTTTCTTGAATGAAAATGAGGTTGTGAGGGATAAACCTAGTCTTTACAATGACACACACTGTGTATAAAGCCCTACATATACTTTCCATACGTCACAGCAAACTCACACCTGTTTTATTTTTGAATGCATTTATAGTTACATTAATTACAATAAATTACATTACTTAAGTAATAATTGATGATGGGCCATTTAATTATTAGAAAATCATGCACACGCAAGATGGCTTTGGACCCATAAAAACTGTTTCTGCAAAGATGTTAGAAAAATTATTCTTCTTTCAAGCTAGAAACTGCCACCATGTTTAAATAATAATAATTTCAACACAGAAAAAACTAATCAACCAATGTAAGTAAAACATTCTCGAGCTCAAGGCAAGTAAACATTCCAAGTATTGCTTACAAGCAAAAGTATTAATACATATATTAAACAAAAATACAAATTAAATAATATATTTTTTTAAATAGAATCTTTTTTTAAAATAGAATTGTAGGGGTTTTTTTGTAAGTTCTTTTTTTTTTATGTAGGTCTATATAAAGGCTATCACAGAAATAGACTACAGACGTTTCATGAAGTAATGTTAAAATAAAACACTGCAAAATCTTCACTGTATACATTAAAGATAATTCTTATTACAGTTAATAAGTGATTCAGTCAAGAACAGTGAGTGATTGCCTCTTTTTCTTTTGTTGTTTGATTATTGTTTGACGCGGTCGGCTGCTGCAGGTTTACGCTGCTGTCGCTTTAAGATCTGTCGCACAGATCAAATATTTTGGCGCATCAGTGTTTCTCCCAGCTGTTCAGGTTTACTTAAGACAAAACCGACTTCATTTACATGAACAGTCTCCGATACGAGCATGTGTGTAGTAATAACAGAACCTATTAAAAGCGAAAGAGAACTCTGTATTCGCACACCGACTGAGAGGCGCGTTCTGTGATCGCGCTTTGAGTGTGCGCGCACTGGTGATGCGCGGATGGCGGTTATATCCGCGGGTCGGGTAATAAAAAAAATGCATTCTGATTATTTGCGGGTGGGTCGCGGGTGGATAAGATGAATCAGTAAAGAGGCAAATATTAACTACACTTTCTAAAATATGAACTTGTTCTAAATACGTTTTTCAGGCAAACAATTTCATTTGTGTGTGTGTGTCTGTGTGTTCACCTGTTCGAGAAGTTGTGACAGAAAAATAGACATTCCAGATTTGAATGGAGTTACGCCTGTGTTAATGCTATTGAGTAGGGTAATATTTAGTGGTGTAGTGCAGTACCTGCGGATACCCATTTTTTAATCCGTCGGCTTTGTGTATACCCATATGGAACAAAAATAATGCCAAAAGTATTTGAAATAAAAAACTTGTTGAATTACACAACTGGGAAAAAAATGCATTGCAATTAACAGTGCTTACATTTTAATGCGTTGTATTTTCAGGGGTTGCATTTTTGTGCGCTGCATTTTAACATGGTTGTATATTTAAGTAGTGAATATTTCAATCGGAAACATTTCACCAACTTTTTCATTGTTAAAAATTCAATAATTAATATTCACCTCACAAAGTCCATTTCCAAAATATTCAGTTTGTTTAATAATTCCAACAATAACATTCGTCAGACAATTTTCGGTTAATTTTATTTCACTTTACAAATTCGTTTCCGAAAATTCAGTGGTTCAAATTCGACAGCTCTTAGCAGTGCACATCCGGGAACTGCAGGAAAAGCAGTAGAGTACCGGTAGAAGATCACCATCTGCTCATCATTCGCAGAGAACGACTTGTATATATATATATATATATATATATATATATTTTATTTTTTTTTATTTATTTTTTTTTTCCCAGAAAACAAAACAATAGACTACTTGTTGCTTGTCTACTAAAAACTTCTCGATTTAAGAATCTTATGCTACAGTATTTGGACTGGAAACACAACAAAACATTTTTGTAGTGCACATTTTTGTTGCAAATAAAAGTCAATAGCAAAGACAAGTCGTTCTCTGCGAATTACGTTGGTTTCTCTAAAACGTAACATAACTGCCAACTACAGGAAAACTGGATGTGATGTGTTACATTTATTGCGTTATATCACCTTTAACGTTACAGTGAAAGAAGATCATGTTTACACGAGGTAAAAAGAAATGACATATTACTATAGGCAATTGAAGAAGTAAAGTTCGGTTTTATGTCTTAATTGGTATTTAATACTCACCGCTTAGTCCATCTTGGCCACATATCGCTTTGCACAGGCCTGTTGATGAAGCCGTTTACAGCCGCTAGCACCACCTGCTGGTGAGGACGTCTAACAGCAGATGGTGATCTTCTACCGGTACTCTACTGCTTTTCCTGCAGTTCCCGGATGTGCGCTGCTAAGAGCTGTCGAATTTGAACCACTGAATTTTCGGAAACGAATTTGTAAAGTGAAATAAAATTAACCGAAAATTGTCTGACGAATGTTATTGTTGGAATTATTAAACAAACTGAATATTTTGGAAATGGACTTTGTGAGGTGAATATTAATTATTGAATTTTTAACAATGAAAAAGTTGGTGAAATGTTTCCGATTGAAATATTCACTACTTAAATATACAACCATGTTAAAATGCAGCGCACAAAAATGCAACCCCTGAAAATACAACGCATTAAAATGTAAGCACTGTTAATTGCAATGCATTTTTTTCCCAGTTGTGTAATTCAACAAGTTTTTTATTTCAAATACTTTTGGCATTATTTTTGTTCCATATTACCCACTTCTAAATTCCCTCTAATACGCATCATTCAGTAGTGTCCTGCATTAGCCAAAATCATGACAGGCCACCATTTCTAATTCAGTCGTATGTGAATAAATGCAAATATTCGCTCAAAACACATAGTAAAGACGGTAGGGAATGTGGCGCCGGCTTCCTTTGAAATATGTTTGATGATGCGCCCGCGCCCGCTCCGTCCACGCCAGCACCAGATTTGCCGAGTAGGAAAATTAACAATTATTATTGATTACTAATTTGAATCAGTACATTATAACGAAAACAATACATTAAAATGAAAAGAATTTGATTTTTATGATCTGAAATTTCTTAAACTTGGTGAACCCCTGTAATCTTTTGTCTAAGGATCCAGTAGACGTTCAAACACCCAATCGATTTCATCAGAGACTGCGGAGAGTCACGTCCAGATGTCAGTTAACGTTATTCTTTTTAGCGTGGCTTTGGCTTAAAAGCACGAGTGATTAAGTTTATATACATGTGCAGCGATGTGCAGATCAGCTGAATCAATCTGCTGTTAAAAATGAACCATCCATTCATCATATCATCATGCAAAACTAAGAATTAGAATAATCGTAAACGACGATCGGGTGCGGTTATCTAAATCAGAGAAAAATACAGGTGCGGGTGGGTGGCGGGCGGATCATTTATTTGAAGCTGCGGATTCGGGTGACGTTTGAGCTCCTCCGCGCATCTCTAGTGCGCACATAAACCCGTCAGCTTTCAAGTAGTCTACTGGACAAGACTTTTGTGATAATGCATCGATTCAGTGACATTTCCGTCAACTGTCTCTGGACTCGGGATATTTTCCGAGTCCGAAAGGCTTGAGTCCGAGTCAAGTCCGAGTAAAAATACATCCGAGTCCGTGACAAGTCCGAGTCGGCTAAAAATTGTACTCGAGACCGGACTCGAGTCCGAGTACGAATCGGAGTACCCCATCTCTAGCAAAAAGTACTGTATTATAAACAAAAAATACTATTTAATATATTAATATTAAATATTTTATATGTATTACAAATAAATAAATAAATACAATTATAATATAAAAATTTAAAAAAGTAAAAAAATAAAAATATTAAAATAAAAAAATTATAATATATAAATAATAAATATTTTATGTATTAATATTAAATATTTAATATGTATTACATATAATTGATATATATTAAATATATAATAAATATTTAATAAATAAAGACATTTTATAATATGTATAATAAATAAATAACGGATAATTCGCCAATGTACCGTCAACTTCTTCGTCTTCAATGATATCCTCAAGAGAGTAGTTTCTGAGGAACTCTGCAAACGCTCCATTCTGCTTGAGCAGATCCTGGTAGGAGCCCATTTCTGACACGCGTCCGTCCACCATCACCAGGATGTTATCCACCTGCGGCAGGAAGCTGATCCCGTGGGTCACCAGTATCCGCGTCTGGAAGACCAACGACACATCGCTTTACCCTCATCTGCTAAATCACATCACAGTCTGACAGCTGAGAGCGGATCACATACACGGGTCAATGGATCAGTGTTCATCTCAAGGAAACTCTGTGGTTTCTTCCGTTCCTAAACACTGTTTGTCTCACTGAACAGGCTCTGAATTAGTCAGGCAAATACCTTTCCCTTGAGGACTCCTTCAGGCCCGATGACGTTGTCAAAGATGTGTTTGGCGACGTGAGCGTCGACGGCGGACAGAGGATCGTCCAGCAGATACACGTCTGCTTCACTGTACAGCGCTCGGGCCAAACTCACTCTCTGCCGCTGACCGCCCGACAGATTGATGCCCTGCACACACACCATTGTTTACATCACATGCTGCTCCTCACATCACATTTACATGAATATTTGCTGAGAAAAGCCCAAAGCTTAATTGCATCATTTTAATTGCTAACAAAAAATACTATAATAATTTCCAAAATGTCCAAAAGTCACACATGATTCAAATCTGGCGAATGCACTATTACATAATATTACATTACATAAAATGCCATTTCATGTCATTTGCACAAACAAAGATACTAAATATAACTACAAATGCTGTATTACAGTTAGTTTTAATATGATTCATTACATGATATGACTATTAATTAATCAAAATGAATTGCAAATAATCACATGTATGTGAATATTTGCTTAGAAAAGCCCAAAGGCCAAAAACATGCTTTATATTTGGTAACTGCATTACTCGAATTGCTCAGAAAACTAATTATTACAAAACTATATATATATATATATATATATATATATACACTACCGTTCAAAAGTTTGGGGTCAGTAAGACTTGTAATAGTCTTTAAAGAAGTCTCTTATGCTCATCAAGGCTGCATTTATTTGATTAAAAATATAGAAAAAAAACAGTAATATTGCAAAATGTTTTTACAATATAAAATAATGTTTTTTATTTTAACATACTTTAAAATAGAATTTATTCCTGTGATGAAAAGCTGAATTTTTATCAGCTGTTACTCCAGTCTTAAGTGTCACATGATCCTTCAGAAATCATTCTAATATGCGGATTTATTATTAGAATGATCAATGTTGGATAATATCAACAGTTGTGCTGCCAAATATTTTTTGGAACCTTTTTTTTTTTTTTTTTCAGGATTCTTTCATGAATAACAAGTTTAAAAAGTACAGTGTTTATTCAAAATATAAATATTTTATAACAATGTAAATTATTTATTATTAACTTTTAATAAACTTTTAATTATTAACTTAATACATCCTTGGTGAATAAAAGTATTAATTTCTTAAAAAAAAAAAAAATGTACTGACCCCAAACTTTTGAACGGTAGTGTATATATGGGTCAGGTGCATGATTATATCTGTTCATTTCTTTGTTTTTTATTTAACAATAGTAAATGCTATGGAATATTACATAAAATATAAACATTTTTTTTAGATAATTAATTGTATTAAATTAATATGAACATTCATTTAACATACAACTTTATTTTATATATTTAAAAAATTATATATAAAAATTTGAATCAGATTTAATGTCCTGCACAAACATACAGTACCAAGCGTTACTACAAAAGCTGTGCGAAAATTAGGCGGTTAAACTGTTAAATTGTAATATGAATAATTACATTATATGCTGATTAATTAATCAAATTAAGCAATAATTGCATATTTGAATATCTGTTGAGAAAAGTCCAAAACATGCTTTGTATTTGGTAACTGCATTATTGGAAATTTGGTGATTTCTATTTTGTTTAATTTTCTATTTCATTTTATTTTAATATTTATTTTATTCAATTTTATTTTGCTGATTTTGTTATTTATATTTTATTAATTTTTTATTGTATATTTTTTTTTATTTTATTTTATTTAATCTTTTTTTATATTTATTTGTTTTTATGTGATATGTTATTTTGTTTTTATCTTATATTTCATAATTTTTTTCGTATTTGTATTTTTTTATCTAATTTATTAATTTTTTCTGTTTCTGTTTTATATTTATATTATTCTATTTTATTTAGCATATTCTGTTATTATTTTTCTTATTTTATATTTTATTTCATATATATATATATATATATATATATATATACACATATATATATAATTTTATGAATATATAAATAAATAAATAAAACGTGTTCGTGTATATATATATATATATATATATATATATATATAAAACAAACAAATAAAATATGTAATTAATTGTATTTAATAAACATGTTAAACTGACAGCCCTAGTTACCATACGACACTGCTGAATTAAAATACTGAACAAAAAAAAAAAAATATATATATATATATATATATATTTTTTTTTTTAATTAATTCATATACAGGTCAGAGGGCATGATTAAAACTTTATTATTAAATAATATTAAATAAAATGTATTTTATTTAAGTATAATTGTATTCGATGAACAACCCAAACTGGATGGCCGGTGTCCTGCAGAGTTTAGCTCTAACTTGCCTTTCTAGTTTCTAGTGTCTAATTGGGGTTGGAGCTGAACTCTTCAGGACAGCGGACCTCCAAGGCCGAGTTTGGAGGCCTGTGTTAAAGGCCTGTGTTAAACTGACAGCCCAGCTTATTCAAAATTCATGCAGCACCTTCTCTCCGATCTCAGTCTGGTCTCCTCCAGGAAGCACTTCCAGGTCAGGGGTCAGAGCGCAGGCCTCCAGCACGCTGCGGTACTTCTGCTCCACGTAGGGTCTGCCGAACAGGATGTTGTCTCTGAGTGTGGCGTTCTGGATCCAGGCCTGCTGCGGTACGTAAGCCACGGATCCCTACAGGAGGAGACAAGCGTCAAATGCAACCTTCTTCTTATTGACCTGCATAAAGACTGATCTTGAGATCAAATACACACCCGTATGGAGATCTGACCCTCCTGCTTCTCCATCTCACCCAGCAGGGCTGACACCAGCGACGTCTTCCCACAACCCACGTGACCCACGACTGCCAGAAGAGAGCCCTGCGGCACCATCACATTAATGCTGCAACACACCAAACAGGTTACTCAGCACTGGAATGAATCATGCCTTTAAATCTTGTCTTAAGACATCTTACTTAAGGATTAGCTTTTACTTGACTACTGGTTTATTTATTTATATTCATATTCATTTTATTTAATTTCTTTATATTTAATTTATTCTATTTTATTTTGATTATTTTGTTATGGTTTATTTTTCTCATTTTCTATTTTATTTCATTTTTATTGCATGTTTTATTCTTATTTTATATTATCTTTTATTTATTTTATATTTTTGTTTTGTTTTTATTTCATATTTTATTTTGTTTTTTATTTTATATTTTATACATTTTGTTGTATTTTTATTTTTTCTTCTTTTATTTTGTTTAATTTTCCATTTTAATATTTATTTTAATTATTTATTTAGCTGATTTTGTCATTTTTATTTTCTTATTTTATATTTTATTTCATTTTTATGGCATATTTGTTTTAATTCTATTTTATATTTTCTTTTATTTTTTATATTTTTTGTTTTTATTTAATATTTTATTTTGTTTTTATCTTACATTTCATAAATTTTGTTGTATTTTTATTTTATTTAGCTTATTTGACTATTTTTCTTATTTTATATTTTATTTCATTTTTATTATATACTTTATTTTGTTTTATTTTCTTTTTATCTTATATTTTCTTTTATTTATTGATATGTTTTTCATTTTGTTGTATTTTAATATTTTATTCTGTTTTTTAGAATTATTTTATACTGTTTTATATGGTTATTTTGTTATTTTTGTGTTATTTTCATATTCCCTATTTTATTTTCTTTTTTATTAATTTTGTCATTGTTGAGATGTTCTTTATTATGTTATTATTTTTATTTTCTCTTCTATTTATTATTTTCTTAAATTTTATTGTACTTATTTATTATATTTTATTTTTTAAATAAATATTTTATTATGCTTATTTTGTTATTTTTGTTTTATTTTATTATTTTATATTTTTAGTCATTTTGATATTGCTGAGTTGAGTTGTTTTTATATTTTATCTTCTTTTTTTACTTTATCTTTGATGATTTTTTTAAAATCATTTTAAAAGTTTTTACATTTCTTGTTTTTACTGTTGTGATTTTTTATGATTATTTTAATTTATTTTATGTAAAGCACTGAATTATGAATGAATAAATAGTATATAAAAAAAACTTGCCTTTTGGCTATTTTTAATTTATTTTATTCTATTTTATTTTCATATTTTAAATTTATTTTGCTTTATTCTTCCGTTTTTTTAATCTTATTGTTTTTTATTTAATATTTAATTTAATTTATTTATTTTGTTTTTATATTGTTTTATTTATTTTTGTTATATTTTTGTCTTATTTTATCACATATTTTATTTTAGTTTAGTATTTTTCTCCTCCTATCATGTGCTGCCTTGTTTTATGTGTTTCGCCATTGTTGTAAAGTGCTTTGAGAAAACAACTTTTAAAGGCACTATATAAAATGATTTTTTTTTTAATTCTTTAACTGATGCACAACGTCTCTCTCACTAACTGTGCACATGCACATAATCGTGTGAAAAAATGCATGCAAATGCTTTCACAGAAATGTTGACGCATCAATAAGTTTGCACTTTTTTCTAAAGGATCAAATTTAGAAACCACACGTATGTGAAAATCTCAAAAAAACATGAAGGTGTCAGGCTAAAAAGCTTCTTGTATAGATACTAAATACCTAAGTGATCCTAAAATAAGTCTTATGTACTTCAGAGTACTATAAATGATGTTCAGCATAAATCTAGAACAGATTCAGCATGGAAATGCAGCTGAAATGCAGTAAAGGCCTGTATGCATGAAGCCCATATATGGAGATAATGGGTGTGTATTATGCTAATGAGCATCTTTCTCATTTAGAATAATTCAGATTCAGATCTGCTGTTGTGAACCTTTCCTGAGCACATAAATGAGATCATCAGTACACATTATGGTGTTTTTGTGAATGGGAGTCTTACTTGTCAAGAGTGGCTTGGTCTTGTTTGGCCCATGAGAATTTCCCATTTATGACACTCACGGCGTATTCTGCAGAGAGAGAAAGCGTGAGTCAGCTAAACGGAGTCGTGAGTCAGGTTTGAGGAAAGGAAACTTGCAGACAGCAGTCGGAAAAAACACAGATTTCACAATGACTCAGCGTGAGAGGCGCTCAGGAACAGTGGTGTTTGATTGTTTCAGCATGTCATCTCTGTTACCTGAAGCGTTATTTCTTCTGTCCACGTTCTCTGGATCGAGTTCATCATGACTCAGGAAATCCTGGATGCGCTTCAGAGACACGCTGGCCTGATGAATGATCACACACATTAACAATCAGACGTGAAGCGGGACAGAACTGCTTATACTGTAGGAGCACAAAACACGATGAAGCTGATCTCACTGCAGGAATATCCTGTGCTGAATATTACGCAATTACCTGACAAACAGACTCGCCTTCTGAAGTAGGTCACTTATGAATATTACAGACAAATGATGACATTGCATTTGAACTGAGCCCAATCATTTCGAACTAAAGAAAAAAATATTTTCTGCTTATTTGTCAGCATCTCTGACAGAGCAAGAGTCAAGAAATCTAAAATGTATGATATCATAATCATTTTCTGATTGTCTGATCAATTTACAAATATTTTATTTAATTTATAATGATTTAATTTTATTTAATAAGTAAATAATTAACAAAGAAATAATTGAATGCATAGTAAATTATTAAATAAATAAACAATTATATATACTTTTTTAATTATATAACTTTTTTGATCAATTTATACATGTTTTTATTTCATTATATATATATACATATATATAGACACACACACACACACATATATATATATATATCACTTTATTTCATCTAGTTGCACATTTTTGATCAATTTACACATATTTAATTTTTAATTATTTAATCAATGTAAAATAATAAATAATTATGCAATAAATAGTTTAATGTATATTACAAATTTAAATACATATTTATATATTATTATATTTAATAAGTAAATAAGTAACAAATAACTTTAATATATATATATATATATATATAAATGATTATTGTTTTACATTAAATAATTATAAATTAAATGTAAAAAATGCTATATATTTATATATATTATTTTAATATATTTATATATTATATTTAGATATTTTATTACTGTTACTGAATGTATATTAAATATTTAAGTTTAACTTTTTTAAATGGAATTATATATAGTTTTATTTAATTTATAGTTGTTTAATTATAAAATATATAAAATAATAAATAAATAATTATTAAACAAATAATTTAATCTATCTATATATTCACACACACATTTTATTTCATTTAGTTACATATTTTGACCAATTTATACTTATTTTTTATTTAATTTATATTATTTATTTAATGTAAAATAATAATTAAATAAATCATGTATATTAAACATTTAAATCCAACTTAAATTTCTACATATATGTATATATATACATCACTTATTTTGTGATCAATTCATACATATTTGTATTTAATTTAGAATTATTTAATCAATTTACAATAAAAAATAATTATACAATAAATAATTTAATGTATATTACAATTTTAAATTATATATTTATATATAATTACATTATTAAATACATATTAAATATTTTAAATATTATTAAATACTTAATTTTAACGTTTTTATATATTATATACTCGCTCTCTCTCTCTCTCTATATATAGAATAAGAAACTTAAACTTTATTATTTAAAATACGTAAATATATATATATATATATATATATATATACAGTTTAGTTGAATTTTGTCAACTTGCCTTACTTTCATATCTGTATACGTAAGTTTATTTTACACCATAATCAATAACGTCCGTGATGTAGCTCTAAAACTGGAATGGACTGTAATATTTCTGTAATATTAAGGAATCGGAGGCTCACTTGTACGATGCTGCTGATGACCTGTGGAAGCATGTTCAACGGGAACCTCAGGATGTTGAACAGAGACAAAGACACAAAGGCCTTCTCTGCATCCAAGATATTGTCCTTACGCGAGGTCACGAACACCGCAAACGTCGTCAAAGCCACCTGAACAACATCACAACACAATCATCACACATTCAGACTTCAGTCAGCTCTAAAGAGTGAAACAAAGGTCTGTGTTTGGTGTGCATTCTGAGCTATTAATCATGCCGGCTAATGCACTTCTGAAACGTGAGCCGGCAACTTGACGCCTAGATAGGGATCTACCGCATCGTTAGGCATATCAAAGATAAGCGCTTTTGCATTTTCACAAGACACATAAAACCACACAGAAAGCGATAAGTTACCAGGAAGGGCGCGCTGGTCCAGGCCATGGTGGAGAGAGCGCTGAGATACGCCGTCTTGCGCAGCACGTTCAGCTCCTTCTGCCGGATCTGCAGGATCTTCTCCTTGAAGGAGACTTCCCAGGCGTAGAGCTTCAGCACCTTTATGCCATTGAGAATCTCATTCATCAGCTTGATGCGGTCGTCCTTATGCTTCATCTGCTCCACCTGAATAGAGTTTTTATTTATATTTTGAATTAGATATTAATGCAATACTTTCCATTTTATGTTTTTCAAATTTTTGCATAATTTTGTCATTTTGTTGTGCATTTCTGTCATTTTTATAAGTGTTTGGTTTTTAAACATTTTCATGTAAAATTGTATTAATTAATTTTAGTTTTAGTACATCAAATTGAAAGGCTTGCATATAATTTAATTTTAAAAAATAATATTAAATAATCTATATTATATTATTATAATCTACATTATATTTGGTGGTCTTATACAAATGTATATTTAATTAAATTTAATTAAATTTAATTTAATTTAAAATTTCATTTTCTGTCATAATCAACAGCATGTGTGCATTAGCTCCAAATTTGTACTTAACCTGGAATATTTTTAATTTAATTTAATTTTTAATTTAATTATTTTCTGCCATAATCAACAGCATGTGCAAACTAGCTCTAAAGTTGTATTTACCCTGGAATATTGTTTAATTTAATTTAATGAAATTAATTTAATTTTTTTAATTTTAATTCATTTTTTAAATTTATCTTTAATTTATCTTTAATTTAATTTAATTTGATTTTCTGCCATAATCAATGTGAATGTAATGTAGATCTAAAGTTGTATTTAATTTAATTTAATTTAATTATTTAATTTATTGAATTGACTTGAATTTACTTGAAATTAATTTAATTTTCTGATAATTTTCAACAGCATATGTGATTAAGCTCTAAAGTTGTATTTAACCTGGAATATTTTTATTACCTTTGTTTTTATAATTTAATAAAAAATTTTAATTTTACTTTCAATCATTTAAGTATATATAAAAAAATAATAACAGAAAAAAATTAGATTAAATAAATTAAACAAAAATGAGAAATGATGCATTGGCAACTACATCAAATAAAGTTTTTATTTATTATTATCAGTAATTTATTATTATTATTAGTAGTAGTAGTAGTATTTATACATTTATTAGTAAATTAATTTTATTTTATTTGAAGTAACACAAATGTTTTTGTGGATTTTAGTTAACGATAATAATCATAACCATAACTGTTTAGCTTTTTAATTTAATTTTTTTTTTTAATTAATTTTTTTTATTTATTTCAAGTAACACAAATGTTTTTGATGATTTTAGTTAACAAAAATATTCATAACCATAACCGTTTAGCTTACAAAAGTAACCATAATATTAGCATTCAAATATTGAAATATAATAATATCAACACAAACTGCCAAAAATATGCTTATTAATATGCCATTAGCTGAATAGGAAATCTGACCATTTTTATCTAGATTTCATCCTTTAATCTATTACGTTTTTTATGTTATGTTATTTTATTTTAAGTTAACATTTCTTTAAAAAAAAAAAAAAATAATAATAATATATAACAATATAACAATATAACAAAAAGTTATACAGTTTTAGTTAGCTATAATAAACCTGGTGTGGCGTACAGACAGAAATGAAATCACATGTGGTTTTGTGTTTCAAGTTTAATGTGTGATCTGTCTCTTTAAGAGGAAACGACTGCTTGATAGAAACTTCATCTACTTGTAAAGACTGATAAGCTTGAGCTGTGAAAACCTCAGAGCTGACGCAAATATTGATGAGCATGAAAACTGAAAGCTAGAGAAGAGAAGAGAGTCAAACCTGGTAAGTTCTGGTCTTCATGGCGATGAAAGCGTTGAACGGGATCAGCAGAACCATCACGGCCACACCGGCCAGAACGGACGGACCCAGATTCTGAACACAAGACAGAAAACCATTAGAACGAAGCTTTCACATCTGTGCTTCTGTCACATATTTAAGGCTGACATCTCTTCAGTCCTCAGATTTTATACTGGCCATCACTTATCCTGACACACAGTAACTATCATAACATTTGTATATATTATAAATTTGATTCTTTTTTATTATTATTTTATATTATTATTATTCATCTTTATTTTTTTCAATTATTTTTTATCTATTTATCTATTTTATTATTTTATTTATTTTATTTCATCTTTATCCTTTCCTTTCCTTTTAGTTTCATTTTAGCTAAAGTTTGAATAATTTTGTTGTGTTTTTTTATTATTTCGTTTTTGTTTTTTCAGTACTTACCTGTAGTTTTTTATTAATGTATTAATAAATAACATTTTATTAAGAATTATCAATTTTTTATGTTAATGATAATTTAATTTTTATTATATTATTTTCACTTTAATTTTAGCCCAACTTAGTAATTTTATTGGTTTCTTTTTTGTCTCTATGTTTTATTAATTTGATTTATTAATTTATTATTCAATCAAACTGTATTTTGAAATTGTATTATTAAAATGAACATTTAATTTATTTTCTTTTGTTTTAGTTGTTTTAGTACTTCAGTAAAATAAATGAAATAAAATACGTTTTAGTATTTTATTTAATATTCAATTAATATTTATTTTAAGTAACGAAAAATGTTTTTATGGTTTTAGATTAGGTTTTTTTAATGATAGATTACATTTTGTATTATTTTGTGTGCACTTTAATTTTAGCTAAAACTATAGTAATTTTGTTTTGTTTTTGTCAATTGTATTATGTATTTATATCTCTATGTTTTTATTAAATTTACTAAACTGTATTAAGAATAATTAATTAATATATTAACAATCAATTTATTTATGAATTTTCTGTAGTTTTAGTTATTCTAGTACTTCAAGTTAAACGAAATCATGTTGCCGTTTGAGCATTTTATTTCAATTAAATTTTAATGCAATTCAATTTTTAGTAACACTTTATTTTAAGGTGTCCTTGTTACACATTTTATATGTTCTTACTATTATAATAACAATTAATTATGCATAATTACATGCAATTAACCCTTTTTGTTTATTTCAAATGATTTTTTAATGATTTTAGGTTTTTGGTTTTGGTTTTGGTTAACCCTGACCAACAACTGTCTGAACAGGAAAATTGACCATTTTGAACTAAATGTCTTAAATTTCAGTGGTTTCAGGCACAAATCGTTCTTTACTGTGTTGCATTACTTTTTATATTACATCTTTATATCGTCTTTAATGTAAAAATTCTCCAATTTCAAATGTATGAAGCCTATTTATTTCACTCATAAATATAACTGATTACACCGCCTTATTAGATTTGCATTCAGCATCTGTTTCAAAACAAAACCTGACACACACTTACAAAAAGAAACATTCTGTAGGAATACGATTGTCCTTTGAACAACAGAAGCCAGAGAAAGTATGTAAATGTATTGAAATGTGTGGCACTGTACCTGCCAGAGGAAGAAAAGCGCCAGGATGATCTGCAGCGGTGCCGACCACAGCATGTTCAGGAAGGTGGTGAGATCCATGAAACGCTGGGCGTCTACAGACATCAGGTTCACCACCTCACCCACCGTCGACGAGCGCTTGGCCTCGTTCGTGATCACTAGAGACTGCAGAGAACAAAAACTGTCAGAAACTGCACTGCATTCAACACTAATTCAATTTAAATAAATAAGAATAATTAGAATAAGAATGCATTACTATTATTGTTATTATTAATAATAATTATGCAAGATATATAATAAATCAATAATATTAGTATGAATTTATTAGTAATAAATAATATCTCTAGTTCTCAAACAGGTTTCAACAAACCAGCATAGACTGTAAAAAATATTTTTTCATTGTCACATTATAAAAAAATCTAATTTCTACTTTGATTTCAACTAGATTTTCATCAGCAATTCAATTTAAAGTGCTCGAAAAAGTCAAAAATATTCATATTCATATTCATATAGTTGTCGAACATGTTTTCAAAAAACAAACATATTTTTTATTGTCACAATCCAATAACAGCTACTAATTTCATTTCTACTTCGATTTCAACTACATTTTTCATCAGCAACTAAATTAAAAGTGGTTGAAAAAGTTTAGTAATAAATAATAATACATAATATTTCTGTAGCTGATGAACATGTTTCCACAACCCAGTAAACACTGTAAAAAATTCCTTTTTTTACTGTCACAGTCCAATAACAACTAATAATTTCATTTCTACCTTTTGATTTTCTGCAATCTTAATTTAAAGTGGATAAAACAGTAATAAATAATAATAAATAATATATCTGTTCTTGTCAAACAAGTTTCCACAAACCAGCATACTGCAAACATATTTATGTTCACTGTAATAATATAAAAAACAACTAATAATTTAATATTTACTTCGCTTTCCACTAGATTTTGGCATTGGCAAATTCAATTTAAAGTTGAATAAATAATAATAATAGCTATGTTGTTGTCAAACATGTTTCTAAAAACCTAAAACACTAAAAATCTTTCTTTTTATTGTCATAATACAAAAACAAAAGTATCAGTAATTCAGTTTGAAGTGATTGAAAAATTCAGTAAAAAATAAACAATAATAATTAATATCTCTGTTGTTGTAAAACATGTTTGAAAAAACAGTATAAACTGCAAAATTATTTCTTTTCACTGTCATAATACAAAAATAACTACTAATTTAAGTTCTACTTCAATTTCAACTAGATTTTTCATCAGCAGTTAATTATAAAAAGTTGAAAAAGTTTAGCATTAAATAATAATACATAATATTTCTGTAGTTGACAAACATGTTTCCACAAACCAGTAAACACTGTAAAAATCTTTCTTTTTTACTGTCACAATCTAATAACAACTAATAATTTCATTTCTACTTCGCAACTTGATTTTCTGCAACTGTAATTTAAAGTGGATTAAAAAGTAATAAATAATAATAAATAATATATCTGTTCTTGTCAAACAAGTTTCCACAAACCAGCATACTGCAAACATCTGTTCATTGTAATAATATAAAAAACAACTAATAATTTAATATTTACTTTGCTTTCCACTAGATTTTCAATAGAAATTCAATTTAAAGTTTAATAAATAATAATAATAATAATAATAATAATAGCTCTGTTGTTGTCAAACATGTTTCTACAAACCTAAAACACTGTAAAAATATTTTCTTTTATTGTCATAATACAAAAACAAATGCATCAGTAATTCAATCTGAAGTTTTTGAAAAATTCAGTAATAAATAAAAATAAATACATAAAATGTAGGTTGTAACTTTGGTGCCACTTTTTGGGATTTTAATGTAAAAAAGTTTTACAGTTTTGGGGATTTTTTTTTTTTTTTTTTTATCAGTAAAATAGTAATATTCTGCATATGATTTAACATATTATATGCCAATCCCAGTGTACCTCATTTTGCATTAACTAAAATTGTACAAAACGCCTATTGTTTAAATTCTCTCATCATGCAAGTGTGTAAATATTGTAAATTTTATCTATATTTCTGACTTCCTTTTGCAGCTTATCTTTCATAAAAGTTCTAAAACAACAGAAAAATAAAAACCTTAAAAAGTTTATACAAAAATTCTTATGAACTAAAGTTTGTAGTGTTTTTTGGACTTGCTGAAGTGCTTAAGTACATTACTACAGTATATATATCATTAAGTAGTTTATGCACTGAACTTGTCAGTGCTTTCTCTAATGCAATATCCTGTGATTATAAAGATTAATGGCTGTTTCAGTTTCAGTAATATTGCCTGCAACAAACAAACACACCCACAGTTTAGGGGAACTGACGTGTTACGCAAATGTGGGTAAAAGTGCACTAAAGTGTGTGAACACCCATCACACCTACACCACACCTAACACTTCTCAAATCCTTACTCTGTTCTATTCTTTAACTCAGAGCAGAGTAGAGTAGAGCAGAGGCCACACGGCAAAACCACATAAAAGCTGCATTTTATTTAAATCACTGTCTGTCTGCAATCGTGACTCAGGTTATTCTCTGGTCTAAACCCAACGTCATGCTGGAATGAACATTTAATGTGCATATCTTCATTTTCAATGGATTTTTAAAAAATTTCATTGCATTTTTTTAAATACTTGTTAAACTGAGTGCAAATAAAATAAAAAATGATGCTTTCTAACTATACTGTCACACAGAATAACTACGTTTTTCACAGTGGTGGACGAAGTATATTACTCCAGTAAAAGTAAAAGTGCTCCTTTTTCAATTTTACTTGAGTACCTGATTTTTTATGTACTTAAGTAAAAAGTACTGATAGATTTATTTTGCTATTTTATATAGGCTACTTAATTTAATTTTATATTAGCACACATTTTTTTATAATCCTACTGCTTGGATTTTCCCCAAATAACCACTATATGGAGTCAAGATAATATAATATATAATAATATAAAATATATATAATATATTTATTGTTGATATTTTCCTCTCAAACGTTGTCTGTTGTGTAAAAACACCCCTGGCCAAATGCCCCCAGAGGGCATCACTTCCCACTTTGATAATTACTGTAGTTCTGAACATCACATGCTTTCTCTTTCCCTCAGATGTAATCTGTCTAGGTGGTTGAATAAAAATATTTGGGCTTTATATCTAAAAACGACCTCAACTTAGCACCAGCAAGCTTGTTAGTTAGACAATTAGCATCAGCTAACAGTATTTACTTATTTTCAGTATTGTTATGAATAAACATTTATACATGTCTACTCCGCTTGTTATATAAACATGTATACTGTTGATAAAAAATATAAAAACAATGCGTAGCATTTTAATAAAACTGCTAACGTTACAGCAGCGGGGAATATGAACGTGCCAACTTACTGAAATGCTATTTAAACTTACAGTTCTTCTTCTTCTTCTGAGACTAAAATTTCTGACTGTATCTCCTCCTAGAGCTGTAACTCCACTTACGATTTTCCTAAAACCGACGATTAAAACTGGGAAAAGTCCCACAGACTTACACTGATGGAATGTTCAAATGAGCCAAGACTATTCAAACTCCAACTGTCCAAACCCCCAGAATCTCTTGAGACTCAGTCAAACTTCCCTTCTGTGTACTGTATTTATAATCCATTCAAACTAAACTATCGATCGATCGATCACTAGCCAAGCCTAGCAACTACAGTCATGGTAGTAGCTTTGCTAATCATGCAAGTAACATCCTAGTAACTGGCTAATCATGCTAATAACATGATAACAACTTGCTAATCATGTTAGAAACATGCTAGCAACTTGCTAATCATGCTAGAAACATGCTAGCAACATGATAACAACTTGCTAATCATGCTAGAAACATGCTAGCAACTTGTTAATAATGCTAGAAACATGCTAGCAACTTGCTAATCATGTTAAAAACATGCTAGCAACTTTGCTAATCATGCTAGAAACATGTTAGAAACATGTTAATCATACTAGAATCATGCGAGAAATATACTAGCATCCTTCTAATCATGTTAGAAACATGCTAGCAACTTGCTAATCATGCTAGAAACGTGCTAGCAACTTTCTAATCATGCTAAAACATGCTAGCAACTTTGCTAATCATGCTAGAAACATGCTAGCAACATGCTAACAACTTGCTAATCATGCTAGAATCATGTTAGAAACATGTTAATCATACTAGAATCATGCGAGAAATATACTAGCATCCTTCTAATCATGTTAGAAACATGCTAGCAACTTGCTAATAATGCTAGAAACATGCTAGCAACTTGCTAATCATGTTAAAAACATGCTAGCAACTTTGCTAATCATGCTAGAAACATGTTAGAAACATGTTAATCATACTACAATCATGCTAGAAATATACTAGCATCCTGCTAATCATGTTAGAAACATGCTAGCAACTTGTTAAGCATGCTAGAAACATGTTAGCAACTTGCTAATCATGCTAGAAACATGCTAGCAAATTGTTAATCATGCTAGAATCATGTTAGAAACATGTTAATCATACTAGAATCATGCTAGAAATATACTAGCATCCTTCTAATCATGTTAGAAACATGCTAGCAACTTGCTAATCATGCTAGAAACGTGCTAGCAACTTGCTAATCATGCTAAAACATGCTAGCAACTTTGCTAATCATGCTAGAAACATGCTAGCAACATGCTAACAACTTGTTAATCATGCTAGAATCATGTTAGAAACATGTTAATCATACTAGAACCATGTTAGAAATATACTAGCATCCTGCTAATCATGTTAGAAACATGCTAGCAACTTGCTAATCATGCTAGAAACGTGCTAGCAACTTGCTAATCATGCTAAAACATGCTAGCAACTTTGCTAATCATGCTAGAAACATGCTAGCAACATGCTAACAACTTGTTAATCATGCTAGAATCATGTTAGAAACATGTTAATCATACTAGAATCATGTTAGAAATATACTAGCATCCTGCTAATCATGTTAGAAACATGCTAGCAACTTGCTAATCATGCTAGAAACGTGCTAGCAACTTGCTAATCATGCTAAAACATGCTAGCAACTTTGCTAATCATGCTAGAAACATGCTAGCAACATGCTAACAACTTGCTAATCATGCTAGAATCATGTTAGAAACATGTTAATCATACTAGAATCATGCGAGAAATATACTAGCATCCTTCTAATCATGTTAGAAACATGCTAGCAACTTGCTAATCATGTTAGAAACATGCTAGCAACATGCTAACAACTTGCTAATCATGCTAGAATCATGTTAGAAACATGTTAATCATACTAGAATCATGTTAGAAATATACTAGCATCCTGCTAATCATGTTAGAAACACGTTAGCAACTTGCTAATCATGCTAGAAACATGCTAATCATGCTAGAAACAGACTAGCAATATGCTAGTAACTTGCTAATCATGTGAACAGCTGCAATCGGATCATTCCAATTCGTGAATGAATCACTTGGTGCGATTCGCGAATCGATTTAACAGGTTAATTGAAAAGAATCAGTTTGTTCATGAATCAGACACGCTTTTGCGTAATGATATATTTCATCAGGAGTAATGATATGTTTTATGAAATCTTATGCTTTGGAATGTAGTGAAGTAAAAGTGAAAGTTACTCAAAACAAAACTACTCCAGTAAAGTACAGATACTTGAAAAATGTATTCAAGTACAGTAACGAAGTACAACTACCGTTCACCACTGGTTTTTCATCCTTCTCACAAAACACGTCAGGTGGGTTTAATGCTTGTATTGTGAATGTAACTCCTGCTTCTGTCACAGCAATATAGTCATAACATGAATAACACATTCAAGTGCAAGAATCTGTTGATATAAGCTCAAGTATCAGTTTTTAGAGTTTTCCTTGAGGCTGAACACATGTACCGTATGGACCCAATTACATTTATAATAATAAACGTCAAATCTGTAATATTAGAGCACTCGAATGAAAAGGTACAGTTTCTAGTATAATAAATGAACTATCAAAAAATGTAATTCCTCACTATTTAACCTCTAGTGTGCAACATGCTCAAAAAAAATATGGTTCACCCAAAAAAGTTACATTTTGTCATAATTTACTCATGTGGTTCCTATATGGAAGATCATTTCTGCCAACTGTCACAATTCCAAGTTCGTATCTTGCAAGTTTATATCTGGCAAATTTTGTTTCCGCCACAGAATTAAAAAACTGGAAACTGCAATTTGTTTGACTTTTTTAATGCATATTTATACAGCTATTTCTGAAAGACGCAATTACCTTTTTAATTGTTTATTTATTTTTAATTCCATAGCAGAAAAAAACTTCCATAGGTTGTATGCAATATTTGTATGTACTATGATATTTTGAAGAATGATATACTAATATATTTTTTTATTTTCACTTTCATTTCAGTTAAAATTTTAGTAATTTTGTTGTGTTTTTGTCATTTAAATTAGTTTTTTTTTTTTAAATATATCTCTGTATTTTTTATTTATTAATTTATAATCAATGAACTCATAGAATGTAATTTCTTAAAGTTTGCATCTTGCAAGTTTATGTCTGGCAATTTTCTGTTTCTACCACAGAATAAAAAAATAAAACTGCGACTAATAACTGCCACTTTTATCTTACAATTCTGAATTATTTCATGCAATTTTGTTGTTTTTATATAAATATTTAAAGAGTTCATTTGCAAAAACACATAACAAAAATCATGTTTTTTTCACTGTGCATTCCAATTAATCTCAGTCAAACTGCAGCTGGGTTATTCTGATTAAGTAAAAAACAAAACAAAACAAAAAAAGATACAGCTAACTAACAGAATAAAACACAATAACATGATAACATAAAAAAAAAAGCATGATTTTTGAAAACATCCAAAAAAGTTATCTGTTTTTTTACAAATAAACTCTTCATGTCTAAACGGCAGGAAAAAAGTCTGAACTGTAATATAAAAAGACGCAATTGCCTTTTAATTTTTATTTTTTTTTATCCCATAGCAGAAAAATAGGTTCCAAACCTGTATGAAATATTTGTATGTATTATGTACTATGATAACAGAATAATATACTATTATAATTTTATTTTAATATTTTGAATTAGATTTCATTTTTTACTTTAAGTTTAATTTCAGTTAAAGTTTTAGTAATTTTGTTGTGTTTTTGTCACTTAAACTAGTTTTTACTTTTTATATATATGTTCATATATATATATATATATATATATATATATTTTTTTTTTTTTTTATTATTAATTTATAATCAATGAACCCAGAATTTTGTCATTATTTATTCATGTGGTTCTATACCTGTATTCATTATTTGTATGTATCAAGCATTTCTTGACAGAACACAGGTTTGTGCTGGCCTGAATGAGTCTTTTATTTGACTTGACTTTGTGTTTACCTTCCTGTAGATGGCTCCGATGATTCCTGTGCGCAACCTCATGCCTGTGACAAAGCAGTACTGAAAGTGCTGATGCAAGATAAGGGTCTGTAAGAGGGAAGTGCCGAACATCAGGAACGCCAGCGAGTAACCCCACCACGCCGGGGCTACGGGCTGTTTGGTGAAGTCAATCAACATCCTGAAAATGAAAGGACAATCACTTTAAAAATACATCTCTGTGCGCTGTGGTTTCCATATATCACAATAAGACAATGGGTTCAATAAGACTTTTTATTTCTTCTGCTCACCAAGGCTGTGTTTATTTGACAGAAAATACAGTAAAAAATGTGAAATATTATTGCAATTTAAAATAGTAGTTTTCCAAGTGAATATATAGTAAAACGTAATTTTAACCTGTGATCAAAGCTGAATTTTCAGCATCATTACGCCAGTCTTTGGTGTCACATGATCCTTCAGAAATCATTCTAATATGCTGATTTGCTGCTTAAGAAACATTTATAAATGTTCATATTTTTGTGGAAACCGTGATACACTATTGAAAAGTAAGATATAAAAGGCATTAAATCAGCATTAAATTGATCAAGAGTGCTGATGCTACAATGCTACAATGAATGCTACAAAAGATTCCATTTCAAATAAAGTTCTTTTGAACTTTCTATTCATCAAAGAATCCTGAAAATTTAAATGTATCACTGTTTCCACAATAATATGAAGCAGCACAACTGTTTACAACATTGATAATAATCAAAAACGCTTCTTGAGCTGCAAATCAGCATATTATATTGATTTCTGAAAAATCATGTGACACTGAAGACTGGAATAATGATGCTGAAAATTCAGCTTTGATCACAGAAATAAATTACATTTTACAATATATTCACATAGAAAACAGCCATTTTAAATCGTAATAATATTTCACAATTTTACTGTATTTTTGATCAAATACATGCTTAGTTATTCCAAACCTTTGAGCAGAAGTGCACAATTCAAAATGGCAAAAAGCACTGTAGAGAAACATGTTTGCATTCAGTTTGCATTGTAAAACAGGCAGAGAGTGTGAAAACCATATGTGACGACAGCAAAATATCATGCAAACGACTTTGCAGGGTTCTATGGAAAACAGCATTATAAAAGATCATTTTTACACCGCCTTCCAGGTAATCAGCGTATGTCGTGTTTGTGCTTCCTGTTACAAGCAAACAAAGTAAATCCATGCGGGTAATAAAACCCAGGTCTAGGTAAATGTTAAAGCAACAGAACAGCTATTGTGTTGTTCATTATCAGACCGCAGCAAACAATTTCAGCTGTTCATACAGACTAAACGTATCCAACATATTAAGTATGGATATTATAAGCTACTATTAATTAAAACAGAAGCTCATCACATCCCTGTGAACATATGCTGTTAATAACGTCACTTACAGGCAGCTTTATCGTGTTGTGTGTGATATCGCTACCTTCCCTGTCGTAAAATCGTGACTAATTATGACTATAGTGTTCCTCTCTGGCTGGGAATGATGCAGCGGCGGCTTCACCTGAGCAGTTGAGGGTTCACGAAGGTAATGAGATCCTGCAGCAGTTTGAAAGCAGAGCCGATGAGGAAGTAGGGCCCGAAGGCCTTGAGAAGGGCCCGCAGGAACGAGGGCTGCCGCACCTCCTTACGTTTGGACAGCAAGACCTCCTCCTCCTCAGGGCTGGCGTTCACGTGGTTGGGTTCAGCGCCTGGGCCTGCCTTTCTAAACGAGGCCTGCTCCTTCACGCTCTGCTCGCTGCACAGAGAAACAAGAACGGCTGGAATGACTCTTTTAGAAGCAGCAGCAGTGTCAAGGTGAAAGGTTTGATTCCCAGTGAATGCATGAACTGAAGGCAATTTAAGTCACTTTGTATGAAAGCATCAGCCAAACGCATGAATGCAAATGCATTAGGTTTGGGAAATAAAATTGCTTCTGAACTTGAAATCAGTGGAGTTAGAGGTGAAATGTGTCAAACAACTGGGAAAATAAACATTTTTCACACTGTTTTAAATGTGGGTTGTGTTTACTTGTGCAAAATACCATAGCAACCACCAAGAACACCCTAGCAACTGCATATATCAATATAAAATAAGTTACCAATAATGAAAACAGAAGCTCATCACAACACTATGAACATTTATAAATACACAAAACAAACATTATTTCTATAAAAATACATTAACACTTCTAATAGGTCCTATTAGTGAAAAAAATATATTAAGTAATAACTAAGTAATTAAGTAAAATTTATTTAATAATTTAATTAATTAGACATGCTGTTTGATTATTAAAATGAAATTAAACCATTTAAATGGAATCCAGAAAAATGAAAACTGAAAACAAGAGAATTTGGTTAAAAAAACAACAACAACAACAACAACAACAAACAGATCAAATAAATAAAATAGATAAAATAGATCTCATACGCTTCTAAAAATGTCATTTTTGTTAAACTTTTAAAACATTTTGTTAATGTTGTTAATTTGTTAGTGTGATTACTAAAATTAAATAAAAATAATTAGTTAATATTAAAACATAGTGTAGAAAAATTAAAATACAAAAAAGTAATATATATAATTCCACATGAAAAAATAAATATATTATTAAATTAAATTTATATGGAAAGAGAGAGAGAGATAATATTATCTTATATATTATTATTAACAGAAAATATTATTATAAAATATACATATAAAATAAATGTTATGTATTTATAGATTTAATAAATAAATAAATAAATAAATAAAGGTCAATAATTCTACATGAATAAATAAATAAATATATTACTAAATTTAATTTATTTGAGAAAAAAAAGAATATTTAAAACATAAAATAGAAAATGTACATATAAAATAAATGTTATATATTTATATATTTAATACATTTATCTATCTATCTATATATATATATATATATATAAGAATATAGAAAGAAAAAAAAACAAGAAATGGCATTCACAACCCATTTAACTTACACTTTGTGACAGTGATTGCAAAATGAAAAACAAAAAAAAATCTATATTCATACCTCTGTGCTTTGGATTTCTCCACCTCCCATTCATTGAGCAGGTTTGGAACCACCAGCTCTGAACTGTCATGCTTGTTCAGCGACCAAAGATCTTTATTTTCTAGTGGGGATTTATAGCCTTTGATTGCCATGCTGTAAAACATAAACAAAAATCTGTCTTAGAAACAAGATTACTGTTGCATTGTATAGTTTACTGTTCATTTTTGTTGCTTATGTTGAGTTAAAGTGGCAGTTCAACCAAAAATGACTCATTTACTCAACCTCATGTCTTTCCAAACCAGTTTTTGTCTTCTACACAAATATGAAGATATTTTGGAGACTTAGTGACCACACTGAGACACTTCTCAGAATATCTCTGTTTATGTTTCAAAGACGAAAGAAAATCACAGAGGTTTTATATCGCTGTTTTACCTTTTTTGTAAAGGGTGTTTGATCTTCTTTGCATGTTCACTTTGCAAAGACTGGATCGGCACTTCTGCAGCGATGTAGGATGATTTTGAAATGATTTTTGAAGTTGAGGGAGAAAATACAAGTGGAGTTTTTCGACATACCCTAACTGTCTTGAGCCAGAATACACAGAGTTCAGGCAGAGTAAGACAAGACGAGCGTTTGAGATTAAAAAGTATTTAAATTGTATTATTTTTATGAAAACAACAGATCGTTTTGCTAGATAAGACCCTTCTTCCTCGACTGGGATCATTTACAACGACATTTGGGATCGTTTGAAGCCGCATTTAAACTACATTTTGGAAGTTCAAAATCCGGGGACCATATCAGTCCATTATATGGAGAAAAAATCGTGAAATGTTTCCCTCAAAAAAACATAATTTCTTTACGAATGAAGAAAGACAGACATGAACATCTTGGATGACAAAGGGTGAGTACATTATCTGTCCATTTTTGTTCTGGAAGTGGACTTCTCCTTTAAACGCTCAAATCTCCATTTTCTTGTTGTGATTAGAATGTTATTTAAAGGTTACAAAAACCTTTCTTACAACATTCTACTAACTTTATTTCCACCCCAAATGTAACAGTATTTGAATGTTTATTTTTAATATTCTAAGAACATTAAAAAGTCTTTTTTTTTTTCAAAAGTTGTGATTAGAACAAAGGTTACAAAACCGCTTAAAATAGACTGTATTTTTATATTCTATTATATTTTACTTTATATTACTCACCCAGTAAACCACCAAAAGGTCATTTTGGAGATGAATCCAGCAGTAATTTCTGGACATGCATTCTGAAAAACCAATGAAAACACCACAGGCACCTTAGTTTGCTGTTCTGACCTTTCCATGACCTTTGTAATGTTAAAAGAATTCCATAATCCACGATTTCTGCCACTAAATCGTTCTTTTATTCAATCTTCTATTATAAAAGCATGGCTCTTGTATAGCAGCATGTCATTTTCCCGGCCTTTGAGTGGATAAAAAACACACACACTAACACAGAGAGACACTTACAGGATCTGTGACCACGGTGGAGAAGAGAGGAGGCTTTTCATTGAAGCATGACAGGATGAGTTGAAGCAGGGTGAGGCCAAAATAAATGTAGAATGTGGTGAATCTCAGCTTGTCATCGACCCCATTCTGAAAACAGAGAGCGCTGCTTTGTCAAGTAATCGTAACATCTCTACACGCCGCATCACGGACGCCCTCAGCCCTAAACGTGTCCTTATTCCACCCGACGCTGCTCTTTATGAGCACAAGACTAGTTTTATTTGTTTTCATAATGTCAGACTAAGTCTGTTCACATCGGACATTCACCCCAAACTCACGGCATCAGTCACGCTGTTTGTCAGCACGGTCAAGATGCTCAAATTATGAGTGATGTTTTGAATAGTGCACATAGAGGTAAATCCTCATAAAGATTCATCTTTAGAACCAAAACACAATTTGATAAAATATCTGAAAAATGTAAATGAAAGAATATTAATATTCTTAAATTAATTTACCCGATAATGCAAAACATTCATGAATAATATTCATATTATTCAATTAATTTATCTGAAAAATGGAAGTGCACAACATGCAGAAACAATATTAATATTATTAAATTAATATATCTCAAAATTTCAAATGCAAAACATGCATGAACAATATTAATAGTATTCAATTAATATGTCTGAAAAATGTAAATGCACAATGCAAAAAAAAATTATTAAATTAATTTATCTGAAAATTTAAATGCACAACATGCACAGTTTTCTTATTATTAATTTAATATATCTGAAAAATATAATTGCAGAACACGCAAAAAACTAAATTAATATTATTCACTTAATATATCTGGAAAATGTAAATACATTACATGCACAAAGAATATTAATATTCTTAAACTAATATATCCAAAAATGTATAATGCACAACATGCACAAACAATTGTCATGTTATTAAATGAACACATCTGAAAATTGTAAATGCAAAACTGTAACAAACAATATTAATATTATTCAATTAATTTATCTGAATTTTTTAAATGCAAAACACGCATGAACAATATTAATATTATTTAACTAATATGTTTAAAAAATGTAAATGCAAAACACGCAAAAAAAAAAAAAAAATTAATTAATTTATCTGAACATTTTAAATGCATAACATGCACAAACAGTTTTCATATTATTAATTTAAGATATCTGAAAAACGTAATTACAAAACATGCAAAAACAATATTAATATTATTAAATTAATATATGTGAAAAATGCAAATGCATAACATGCACAAAGAATATTAATAATCTTAAATTAAGATATCCAAAAAATGTATAATGCAAAACATGCACAAACAATATTGATAATATTAAATTAATACATTTGAAAAATCTAAATGCAAAACATGCACAATATTAATATTATTAATGCAAAACATGCACAAACAATTTTAACATTAATAAATGAATATATATAAACAATGTAGATGCACAACATGCACAAACAATATCAATGCCATTAAATTAATTTATCTGAAAATTTTAAATGCAAAACATCCACAAATAATATTTATTAAATTAATAAATCTGAAAAATGTATAATGCATAACATGCACAAACAATATTAACACTATTAAATTAATTTATCTGAAAAGTGCATAATGCACAACATGCACAAACGTTACTAATATTATAATATAGTTTTTATTTACAATATTTGTGAGTTCCTGCAGAGCATGGCATCTCAATTCATGAGTTCAGTCCCCAGGGAATGCATGAAGTGAATAAATATATTTTAAATGCAACGCGATTCACTTTGAATAAAAGCGTCTGTCAAGGGCATAAAAATGATTATTCAAAATGCAAAATCAGATGGCATTTGTCATAACCGGGAGCAAGAATCAGACTTATTTGACCCTTGAAAAGCGACAGCCTTGAGTTATGTTTGTTGCTCTGTGAGTTAGATAAGCTGTCTTGAAGCAGGTTTTAGGAACAACAGCAGCACTATTCTCTCAAAACAGTCGTGGCCTTAACTGAACTCCTTCAGAGCCAAGAAAACGCTGAACATGTAGGTCAAAAGATGCATGTGAGGAATAAAGCGGCAGAAGGGGGGAGAGAGTCACACATTACTGAGAGATGACTGTGCTGGCGGAGCAACTGACGGGCTTAGACTGAAATGAACTACTCTATGCTTGAGTATCTGCTTAAAACCAGCTTACTGACCTCTGATTGATTGGCCTTCAAAATTTTGGAGCGGAAAGGCACGATGGCACACAACACTGAGATCGTCCAAAATATGAAGAGCACGCCGGACGACTGCACTCCTTTTAGCCTCTCGTACTGGATCAGGAACGTGGCTAACAGCTAGAAGAGACACATGACAGCGAAAGATTCACAAAACATGAAGATACAGCACAGATATAGGACTTCTAGACAGATCATATGGAGACATAGATTAGGACATAGAATTGAACTGTTGTTAGTAACGTAATCCATTACATTACACATTTTAGGTCATGTAATCAAACTACTTTCAGATTACTTATAGCGGTTCAAATTTACCCATAAAGTTCATAAATTTTGTCCAAAGAAATGCAGACTCCATTAAAGGCATACATTTGACATTTTTATTATTTAATGCATGTGAAATTAGGAATTGAACCTACAATTGTTGCGAACATTATGCTCTAATTATAAACTTCAAGAAAGCCAATAAAAAAAATAAATCGTAAAAATGCACAACATGCACAAACAATATTAATATTATTAGATATTTTTAGATTTCATATATAATATTTGAGTGTTCCTGTACAGCATGGTGTCTCAGTTCTCATCTCAAAAGTGAATGCATGAAGTGAATAAATATGTATATTTTGAATGCAATGTCATTTGCTTTGGATGAAAGTGTATGTCATGTCATGATAATAATGAATAAATAATTAATAAAATTATTGAAGATTTAAAATCAGATGGAATTTGTTATAACCAGGAGCAAGAATAACACTTATTTGACTTGGAAAAACAGCAGCTACTGAAACGATTAAAAATTAAAATAAAAATAATAATGATAATCTTCACATTTTATGAAAAACAAATGTTTGAAATGATATATTTTCATGTTTACTTTTTAAAATCTATTAATGTTAGAGGTTTATTTTTTTTTAAATTCATTATTATTTTTTATTTAATAGTGTAATTTAAACTGTATTAAATCTATTTAGGGTCAGTTTTACTTATAATATACAACAGAATTACCCAGAATTTTAACATAATACAAGGGTTAATAAGGGTTATTATTATTAAATAAAAACATAAAAATATTTTTATTGAAATAAAATAGTTAAAATAGTTTTAAAATAGTTAAAATAAAATAAAAAAATATTTAAAAGTAGATTTTTTTAAATATAAAACAACTATATATTAAATAGTTAAAATAAAAATGAAAAATAGTTAAAATAAAAGTAGTTGTTTTATATAAAATAAGTATATATTAAAAACGCAAAATAAAAATGAAAAATAAAACAGTTAAAAATTTAAATAAAATAGTTAAGTTTTAAGTTATAGTTCTTAAAATAGTTTTATTTCAGCTGGTTTCCAACGTACCATTTCTCATTTTCATTTAGTTTAACTTGATAAAAATAACTAAAACTAAAACTGAAATAAAAATTAATACAAACTATATAGACTTAGATTTACTATAAAGTTTTAAAAAAAAAAACTGAATAAATAAGATTTCCATTGATGTACAGTTTTATTAGGATAGGAAAATATTTGCCTGAGATACAACTATTTGAAAATCTTGAATCTGAGGGTGCAAAAAAATCAAAACATTAAGAAAATTGTCCAAAAAAATCAACCTTAAAGTTGTCTAAATGAATTCTTTATGACTACTTATGACTGGTTTTGTGGTGCAGGGTCACATATAAAATAAAAATGACAAAATAACTAAAATAACATGAAAAGAAAGAATTCAAAATATTCATCAAAACTACAATCATTGTAATATTAATATTTATAGTTTTATATTTAGATTCAACTTAATACTTTATACTCAAATAACACTGGGGTCTGTTTTTCCCGACTATTATCCACACTCTCTACTTCGCTATAATCAAAGGGTTATTTTTTTCCCTGCTGCGCTGTTCTGAAAGTGAACAAAAGTGCTTGAACTGCACAGATTCGTAAAACAATACACGTGCACTTCATGTTCATGTTGTTAATGAGTTGCTGATCTGTTGTTAGACAATCATGGAAGTTATGAGAATGAGTCATTGTTGAATGAAGCCTTTTTTGGACAGGCGAGGAAGTTTTTAGAATCTGAAAGGCCACTGTATAGCAAAACTGATAGTAAGATCAGACACACGGGACACAACCAACACATTCAGCGCCTGTTCGCACTTACCATTGTCATGCCAACTATTAGAGGAGTAACGAAATATACTGGGGCTACGGATTTATTCTGGCTTATCTCATGAAATGAAGAAAACAGGTCTGTCCAGCATACGATCCACAATATCAAGCCGAGAACCTGCACACACACATATAATGAATCATTACAAAGAGTGATATAACAGAGAACTCCTGAAAGACGTTCACAACTCCTACCGTTTTGACTCTGTTCAGTATAGACATCATAATGTAGCCTCTGTTGGTCCTCTTGAGGTAGAGGACGTAGAAAGGAGACACGAGCCACAGGTAGATGCAGGGAGTCCATGGCAGAACGGACAGCTGAAAGCATGCTGGGAGATCTGGCAGGTTCGTGTGCTTCGTGAGATTGGAGTCCTGAGGGAGCACAAGCAAACTTCATGAACATGATGGTTCCCAAACTGCATGATTTCACATGTAGCAAAAAGAACAGGAGTCTATTAGAATTCAATCAGTGAAATGTGATGGGAGTCGAACTCATGATCTTGGCGTTGCGAGCATTATGCTTGACTGTTTGAGCTTTAAAAAAGCACACAAAAATAAAAACGAACGTTTTAAAAATGGACAACATGCACAAACAATATTAATATTTTTATATTCTCAGTTCATGAGGTGAATAAATATGCATACTTTAAATACCATGTAATTTGCAATGTGTGTACGAATATTAATAAATTACATTAGAACTTACAATATAAAAATAAATACAAATATGCATTAATATTTTTCAAAATGATCAAAAAAACTACACTAGAATCCACAATATAAGCAGAAATATGAATATGTATGATTATTTGTCAAAATGATGCTAGAAAAATTTACATCAGTCACAATATGCATAAATATTTTTTTAAATTATGATGAAAAATATAAACTATGTTAGAATTTAAATATTTAAAAGATGATATAAATTCTAAATTACATTAGAATTCATAACGTAATCAGACATATGGATATGCATGAATATTTTTCAAAATGTTTAAAAATAGAAATTACGTTAGTAATTTAAAACTAAAGCTAAAACTGAAATAAAAATAACAAAATTGACAAAATTGTTAAAAATGCGACTAAAATTTAAAAGAATTATAAAAAATTTAAAATTATAAAAACAATTCATTCAAAATGTTAATAAAAAATATAGTTTTATGTAATTATAAATCACATTAGAACTCATAATGTAAACAGAAATATGAATACATATGATTTTTTTTTTCAGAATGATTATTAAAAATATAAATTACATTAGTATTCACAACGTAAGTAGTATGAATATGTAGGAATATTATAAAAATTATTATAAAAATTATTATTGTCAAAATTATTATTAAAAATACAAATTACATTAGCGTTCACAATGTAACCAAATGAATACGTGTAAATATTATAATAATTATGAAAAAATATAAATTACATTAGAGCTCATAACGTAAACAGAAATGTGAATATGTATGAATATTTTTCAAAATGATTATTAAAAATATAAATTACATTAGTAATTTAAAACTAAAACTAAAACTGAAATAAAAAATTCTAAAAACTACACAAAAATATTTACAAAAAATAAAACAAATAAAATTAATCAAATTATTAAAAATGTAACTAAAATTCAAAATTAGAATTAGAATTAAAATTAACAATTATAAAAAGAATGAATTCAAAATATTAATAAAAACTGCATTTTTCTGTAGTTATAAATCACATTAGAACTCATAATGTAAACAGAAAAATTAATACATTTTTTTCAAAATGATTATTAAAATATATAAATTACATTAGTATTCACAATGTAAGCAGTATGAATATGTATGAATATTACAATAATTATGACAAAAAATATAAATTAGATTAAAACTCACAATAAAAACAGAAATTATAATATAATACAAATTATCAATAACATTGGAACTCATACCACAAACAAAAATATTAATATTTATGAATATTTAAAAAAATATATTTGAATTAATTTAAAAAATGATTGAACTCACAATATAAACAGAAATTAATATTTTTTAAAATGACGATAAAAATGATAAATTACATAAGAGCTCAGCAATGTAATTATATGTATCTTTTAGGAGTGCATGATAAATCTGTACCATATTAATTCAGCTGATATTACCGATTTTTTTTAATGTATCCTTTAATACTAGAAATGTATCAACTGTTACTGGATATTTACTAATTTATGCTAATTTCTCCTATTTTTACATTGCGATTACCTTTGCCATCCTCCATTCTCACTTAAAATTAATCTTTAACAACACTAACAATTCAGTAAGTGCTGAATCTATTCATCTGCAGCAAATCTGAAAAGAAATACATTTTTCATAATGTACATTATAAAGCAATTGTGATCTCTAAATTCATTAGTATTTAAGATCATTTAATTTAGTTATGTTTTATTGTTAATTTATCACAATAATCGGCTGTCATTTTAATTCTTTCATGATTGTGTTCTGAAATACAGCAAAAGGTAATTTTTTGTAATCAAATTATATCACACAGACTCTAGTGACCCTCTTATCATTTTAAGTAAGTGTTTTGTCACAGGTCTCACTTATACAATAAAAATATATTTTATAACACCTTGCATGATAAGACTTCAACAAACACCAGAGACTCCGATATGGCAACCATCACTATAAAAGAGCTGTGAATGACATCTCCAGAGAGCCGTATTCTCTTATCAAGCGTAAACAGAGCAGGGAAAGGGAGCTTCTCTCGTTTCTAATTGCCGTGACTCTCTAGAGTCTCCGGCTTCCGGCCTTAGCCAGATCATTTAAACAACCAAACCTGATTAAGCTCAAGGAAATCCAAACAGCAGAATACGCAAGATACACAGTGCACAGCATTACAGTACAGTCAAAGAGAACACGTAGAGTCACCTCCATCTCTCATAATGCTTAGAAAGGTCATTCTGAGTGAATGTGAGGATAATGACGGCAGACTCAGGGGTTTTCTGCTGTCGAGATGAAGGCCCGAGAGACGTCAGTCGTTGCTCTCACAGGATGCGGTCTGCGGTTTTAAAGGAAGACACCTCTAACTGTGCCGCCTTAGACGCGGTTACGAGGTACAAAAATAAACAAAACAGTGATTGATTTACTATTAAGAGTTTATTTCTCACAGTGTTGCCAAGTCCATGGTTTTCCTGCAGAACTGAGCTACTTTAACACTGTTGCCGCGGGTTGTTTTTCATGTCCGCTTTCTAAAGCGACCCCAATAACATGATATTTAGCCTCTGGAATGCAAATTTTACCATGTGAATCCTGCTAAAAACTGTGTATTTTACCCTCCGGAAAGCGTTTTTTTTACCAGGGGACCCCCGAAACACACTTGGGCTAATTTTGTGATAGCATTTGGACAGGTTTTGTTGTGAAAACCTGGCAACCCTGCTCGCAATTCTGACTTTATAAGTGGTGGGACACTGCAAGATATTGCAATTCTGAATTTTTTTCTCAGTCTTTTTTTTCTCAAAGTCAGAATTGCAATATCTCACAATTATATCTTGCAATTCTGACTTCAATTCTTAGAATTGTGAGATATAAACTCACAACTGCAAGTTATAAAGTCCAATTCTAAGAAAAAAAAAGATTCTTTTTCTTACAATTGCGAGTTTATATCTCACAATCAGTGTTGCCAAGTCTATGGTTTTCCTTCGGAACTGAGCTACTTTAACCCTGTTGCCACGGGTTGTTTTTCATGTCCACTATCTAAAGCGACCCCAATAACATGATAATTAGCCTCTGGAATGCAAATTTTACCAGCGTCTTTTACCAGGGAACACCCGAAACACGATTGGGCTAGTTTTGAAAGCATTGGGGTGGGTTTTGTTGTGAAGACCTGGCAACCCTGCTCACAATTCCGACTTTATAACTGGTGGGACACTGCAAGATATTTAAATTCTGGCTTTTTTTTTCTCATTTTTTACCCTAAAGTTAGAATAGCAAAATCTCACAATTGTATCTTGCAATTCTGATTTTATTTCACAGAATCGCATGATATAAACTTGCAATTCTGACTTTTTTTCTCAGAATTGTGAGATATAAACTTGCAATTACAAGATATAAAGACCAACTCTAAGAAAAAAAAGATTATTTTACTTACAATTGCAAGTTTATATCTCACAAACAGTGTTGCCAAGTCCATGGTTTTCCTGCGGACCTGAACTACTTTTACACTGTTGCCGTGGTTTGTTTTTTTATGTCCACTATCTAAAGCGACCCCAATAACATGATATTTAGCCTCTGGAATGCAAATTTTACCAGGGGAACCCCGCTAAAAACTGTGTATTTTACCCTCCGGAAAGCGTCTTTTACCAGAGGACCCCCGAAACACGATTGGGCTAGTTTTGAGAAGCACTGGGATGTGTTTTGTTGTGAAGACCTGGCAACCCTGCTCACAATTCTGACTTTATAACTGGCGAGACAATGCAAGATATTTCAATTCTGGCTTTTTTTTTCTAATTCTTTTACCCTAAAGTCAGAATTGCAAAATCTCACAATTGTATCTTGCAATTCTGACTTTATTTCACAGAATCGCATTATACAAACTTGAATTCTGACTTTTTTCTCAGAATTGTGAGATATAAACTGATTGCAAGATATAAAAACCAATTCTAAGAAAAAAAAAAAAATTACTTACAACTGCAAGTTTATATCTCACAATCAGTGTTGCCAAGGCTATGGTTTTCCTGCGGAATTGAGATACTTTAACACTGTTGCCACGGGTTGTTTTTCATGTCCGCTGTCTAAAGCGACCCCAATAACATGATATTTAGCCTCTGGAATGCCAATTTTACCAGGGAAACCCCGCTAAAAACTGTGTATTTTACCCTCCGGAAAGCGTCTTTTACCAGGGAACACCCGAAACACGACTGGGGCTAGTTTTGAGAAGCATTGGGATGGGTTTTGTTGTGAAGACCTGGCAACCCTGCTCACAATTCTGACTTTAAAACTGGCGAGACAATGCAAGATATTTCAATTCTGGCTTTTTTTCTTATTCTTTTACCCTGAAGTCAGAATTGCAAAATCTCACAATTGTATCTTGCAATTCTTTTATTTCACAGAATCGCATGATACAAACTTGAATTCTGACTTTTTTCTCAGAATTGTGAGATATAAACTTGTGATTGCAAGACATAAAGACCAATTCTAAGAAAAAAAGATTATTTTACTTATAATTGCAAGTTTATATCTCACAATCTGTGTTGCCAAGTCTATGGTTTTCCTGCGGAATTGAGATACTTTAACCCTGTTGCCGCAGGTTGTTTTTCATGTCCGCTGTCTAAAGCGACCCTAATAACATGATATTTAGCCTCTGGAATGCCAATTTTACCAGGGGAACCCCACTAAAAACTGTGTATTTTACACCCCAGAAAGCATCCCCCCGCCTTCCCAAAAACATGACTGGGCTAGTTTTGCATAGCAATTGGGCAGTTTTCGTTGTGAAAACCTGGCAACCTTGCTCACAATTCTGACTTTATAACTGGCAGGACACTGCAAGATAATTCAATTAGATAACTCTCTGTCTCTTTTTCCCTAAAGTCAGTAATGCAATATCTCACAATCATATCTTGCAATTGTTTTTCATGTCCGCTGTCTAAGACGACCCCAATAACGAGATATTTAGCCTCTGGAATGCGAATTTTAGCAGGGTCGCTTTAGACAGCGAACATGAAAAACAACCCGCGCCAACAGTGTTAAAGTAGCTCAGTTCTGCAGGAAATCCATGGACTTGGCAACACTGTGAGATATAAACTCGCAATTGCAATATCTTGCAGTGTCCCACCAGATTTAAAGTCAGAATTGTGAGCAGGGTTGCCAGGTTTTTTACAACAAAACCCATCCAAATGCTTCTCAAAACTAGCCCAACCGTGTTTTGGGGGTCCCCTGGTAAAAACACTTTCCGGAGGGTAAAATATACATCTCTGTTTTCTTAGAATTGGTCGCAATTATTTATTATTTATATCTCATAATTCTGATAAAATGTCAGAATTGCAAGTTTATATCACGCGACTCTGAGAAATAAAGTCAGAATTGCAAGATATAATTGTGAGATATTGCAATTCTGACTTTAAGGGTAAAAGAATGAGAAAATAGCCAGAATTGCAATATCTTGCAGTTTCCCACCAGTTAAAAAGTCAAAATTGTGAGCGGGGTTGCCAGGTTTTGCCCCCATGGAACAAAACCCATCCATGGGGGCATGGTAAAAAATGTGTTCCAGGGCATAAAATACACAGTTTTTAGTGGGGTGTAAAATTCGCATCCCAAAGGCTAAATATCATGTTATTGGGGTTTAGACAGCAGACATGAAAAACAACCCGTGGCAACAGTGTTAAAGTAGCTCAGTTCCACAGGAAAACCATGAACGTAGCAACACTGATTGTGAGATATAAACTTTATAAGAATTTTTTTTTTTCCCTTAGAACTCGACTATTGCAAGATATAATTGTGAGATATTGCAATTCTGACTTTAGGGTAAAAAAGACTGAGAAAAAAAAACAGAATTGTAATATCTTGCAGTGTCCCACCAGTTATAAAGTCAGAATTGTTAAGTGAAAAAACATAATTTGTGGATAATTTCGGCAATGCTTACTGAAAAATTGAAGTACATGAGCTCAGATCAATAAGACCTACAATCAATCAGCTCCAAAAAGATTTAAAAAACCTGTGCTGATTGAAAGAAAACAAGCTGACTAAAAGACTGAATCCAATGTTTGGTGATAATGAAGCATAACAAGAAATTTAAAAGCAGGTAATATTTGACTCTGAACACCACAAGTGTAACATGATGGGAATAAAGTCTCAAAATGGTTTGGAAAGTTATTATACCCTGAGTGAGCAAAGTCAGTATGTTTTAGTCCAATGCATTGTTGCAAGTCTGTCAAGACAAACTTTAAGTTGGCTTGAGAAAGCCGGACCAGAAAGTTTTAAGTTTGATGGTTTTCAGTTTTAAATAGTTTGAAGTTTAAAGTAGTCTTAAAAGGTTAAAGTTTGAATGCAGTCTTTCAGATAAATAGATAGACAGATAGATAGACAGATAATTAACATGTTGTTAGTATGATTCTAAAATTATTATTAAGTTACTAACACGTTTTAAACATGATTAGCAAGCTACTAGCATGTTGCGAGTCTGTTTCTAGCATGATTAGCATGTTACTAGCATTTTGCTAGCATGATTAACAAGTTGTTAACATGTTTTTAACACAATTAGCAAGTTGTCAACATGTTGCTAGTCTGTTTCTATCATGATTAGCATGTTGCTAGCATGATTAGCAGGATGTTAACATGTTTTTAGCATATTTACCAAGTAGTTAGCATGTTGCTAGAATGTATCTAGCATGATTAACAAGTTGTTAGCGTATTACTAGCATTTTCCAGCATGATTAGCAGGTTGCTAGCATGTTTTTAACATGATTCACAAGTTGTTACCATGTTGCTAGCATGATTAACAAGTTGCTAGCATGTTTCCAGCATTATTACCAAATTGTTAACATGTTGCAAGCATGTTTCTAGCATGATTAGCAAGTTGTTAGCATGTTGCTAGTCTGTTTTTATCATGATTAGCATTTTGCTAACATGATTAGCAGGATGTTAACATGTTTTTAGCATATTTACCAAGTAGTTAGCATGTTGCTAGCATTTTCCAGCATGATTAGCAGGTTGCTAGCATGTCTCTAACATGATTAGCAAGTTGTTACCATGTTGCTAGCATGATTAACAAGTTGCTAGCATGTTTCCAGCATTATTACCAAGTTGTTAACATGTTGCTAGCATGTTTCTTGCATTATTACCAAGTTGCAAGCATGTTTCTAGCATGATTAGCAAGTTGTTAGCATGTTGCTAGCATGTTTCTAGCATGATTAGCAGTTCGCTAGCATGTTTCTAACATGATTAGCAAGTTGCTAACATGTTTCTAGAATGATAACCAAGTTGTTAACATGTTGCTATCATGTTGCTAGCATGATTAGCAAGTTGTTAGCATGTTGCTAGTCTGTTTCTATCATGATTAGCATTTTGCTAACATGATTAGCAGGATGTTAACATGTTTTTAGCATATTTACCAAGTAGTTAGCATGTTGCTAGCATTTTCCAGCATGATTAGCAGGTTGCTAGCATGTCTCTAACATGATTAGCAAGTTGTTACCATGTTGCTAGCATGATTAACAAGTTGCTAGCATGTTTCCAGCATTATTACCAAGTTGTTAACATGTTGCTAGCATGTTTCTTGCATTATTACCAAGTTGCAAGCATGTTTCTAGCATGATTAGCAAGTTGTTAGCATGTTGCTAGCATGTTTCTAGCATGATTAGCTAGCATGTTTCTAACATGATTAGCAAGTTGCTAACATGTTTCTAGAATGATAACCAAGTTGTTAACATGTTGCTATCATGTTGCTAGCATGATTAGCAAGTTGTTAGCATGTTGCTAGTCTGTTTCTATCATGATTAGCATTTTGCTAACATGATTAGCAGGATGTTAACATGTTTTTAGCATATTTACCAAGTAGTTAGCATGTTGCTAGCATTTTCCAGCATGATTAGCAGGTTGCTAGCATGTTTCTAACATGATTAACAAGTTGTTACCATGTTGCTAGCATTATTAACAAGTTGCTAGCATGATTCCAGCATTATTACCAAGTTGTTAACATGTTGCTAGCATGATTAGCAAGTTGTTAGCATGTTGCTAGCATGTTTCTAGCATGATTAGCAAGTTGGTAATATGTTTCTAGAATGATAACCAAGTTGTTAACATGTTGCTAGCATGTTTCTTGCATGATTAGCATGTTACTATCATGTTGCTAGCATTATTAGCAAGTTGTTGACATGTCGCTAACATGTTTCAAGCATTATTAGCATGTTACTAACATGATTTTAACATTATTAGCAAGTTACTAGCATGATTCTAGCATGGTTGCCATGTTAATAGCATGTTGCTAACATGATTAGCAAGTTATTAACATGTCACTAGCATGTTTCTAGCACAATTAGTAAGTTACTAGCATGATTCTAGCATGATTAACATATTAATAGCATGTTGCTAGCACGATTAGCAAGTTACTAACATGATTCAAGTTGCTAAGCTTGGCTAGATAGATAAATAGATTATAAATATTCGAATGGAAGTTTGAATTGATTAGAAATCGTACATAGAAGGAAGTCTTGATTTGGTCTCAAGTGATTCTGGGAGTTTAAGTTTGAATAGTGTTGCGCATTTGAACATTCCATCAATGTAAGTCTATGGGATTTTTATGATTTTTAATCTTTAATTTTATGAAAACTATACGGATCGGTTAGACAAGATATGGCACACTAAGCGGGATCAGAGTTGGGCTGAGTTTGGTGGTTCTAGCTTGAAAGCTCCAGGAGGAGTAGCGTTCAGAAATGTGGCTAAGAAGAAGAATAATAAGCTTAAGCAACAGATCAGTAGGTTGGCTTTCTCAAGCCAACCTAACTAGCATTTTCAGGAAAAAAAGACAATCAATAATGAGGATTAAACAGCATTATTTCTCTTCACACCATTGCAAATATAAGACATTAATGCATCAGCAGACCTGAATCACAGAGCACAATTCCTTTATCCTGCTTTTAAAATGTGATGATGGCAAACATTTTATTCATTGGTGAAGCGTAAAGTTTATTCATTAATGAAGCTCATAGAGCGCTGTTTTCATCCACATGATCTCTGAACTTTGATGAAGTCCTTGTGTGGCAGGTTCTCGGCCGGCTCTAGCTGTCCTGTCCTCTTTATCTGAGCCACGGCCTTCAAACAACATGCATTATAAGGTCACTTTGAGTTTCTTTCTCCAGCTCCTCTCAATCATATTGATGTATTTCATGCACATTGCTCCATGCATAGAAGTTAGATTCAGTGTTTTTCATTCCAGCTGGTCTCTCCACACAAGTACTTCCATCAATTAGTGCAGCAGATCTATTAACGACTCATTCTCATCAAGATCAACATTCACCTCAATTAAATTGCCAAAGGACAACTCTACTAATAACAATTTTTCATTTTCAAAAAATGTATCCATGATGTTATTTGTCGTTATTTGAAAACATTCTCATAATGTGAAGAGAAAACGTTCTTAGAATACTTAAAATAAACATTCAAAAACTGTTACATAAAGTTAGTAGAGTATTGTAAGAAACATTTTGTATAACGTCCTAATTACGGAATAACGTAGTTTATTTGGAATTCTTCAGCTTTTAAAGGAGAACTCCACTTCCCTTGTCATCCAAGATGTTCATGTCCTTCTGTCTTCAGTCGTGAAGAAATTGTTTTTTGAGGAAAACATTTCAGGATTTTTCTCCATACAATGGAGTTCATTGGTGCCTCAATTTTGAACTTCCCAAATGTAGTTTAAATGCATCTTCAAAAGGCTCTAAATGATCCCAGCTGAGAAAGAAGGGTCTTATCTAGCGAAACGATCGGTCATTTTTTGTTTTTACATTTTAAGCACAAAAGCTGGTGTAGCACAGGCTCTGGGATGCGTGTTCATGAAGCTACGTACTATTGAATCATGTTGAAAGGTCACGCGGAACTACAGACCCAGTGTTTACCAAGCGAACGCGAAAAGACTAAGAAAGTGCAAGTTTGTAAACGCTGTTTACAAACAAAAAGGTACAACAAGGACAACAGGAGAAAATAAGATGGAGTTTTTCGCCATACTCAGTACACAGACGATGAATTAGACATGATTTGTAGTAGTGATGGGAAGTTCGGATCATTTTACTGACTCGGACCTTTGAGTCTCGTTCAGCAAAATGAACGAACATTTACAAGTCATTTAGTTCATTTTAGCAAAATATAATTAAAATGTTACGTGTTACTTCCCTAACACATCTACTGCTTACACAAACGTTGATCACACTACAAACAAGACGAAACTATAACGCTATAAGAAACAGAAAAGATTAATTCATTGTTTACCTGGGTCTTTAGTCTATGATTAGCTCACCTCACCTCTTATCTGACAAGTTTTCAGGCTTGAGTCGTTTGTTCATCACGTGACAGCCCCATAAGATGAGCGAACGACTCGAAAAACCCGAAGACTCGAAACAGGTGAACTAACTCCCCGAGATGACTCGTTAATCCCGAGTCACATTAAAGATTCGTTCAAAATGAACAAATTGTTCAAGAACGACCCATTACTAATTTGTAGCATCCCAGAGGTTGCGCTACATGAGCTTTTGTGCTTAAAAAATATACAAATTTTTATTTTTCGAAAAAAATGACTAGATAAGACCCTTCTTCCTCAGCTGGGATCGTTTAGAGCCCTTTGAAGCTGCACTAAACTACATTTTGGAAGTTCAAAATCGGGGCACCAATGAAGTCCATTATATGGAGAAAAATCCTGAAATGTTTTCCTCAAAAAACATAATTTCTTTACGACTGAAGACAGAAAGACATGAACATCTTGGATGACAAGGGGGTGAGTAAATTATCTGTAATTTGTCTGTAATTTGTCCAAAGATCAGCATTTATCTGAAATAAAAAACTTTTGTAACACTATACACTATACCATTCAAATGCATGGAGTCACTATAATTAATTTTTTTCTTTTGGGGGAAAAAGTTATAGAAATTAATATATTATTTAGCAATTATTTAGCTTTAAATTGATCAAAAGTAATAAAGTGATAAAGTCATTTATAATGTTACAAAAGATTTCTATTTCAGATAAATGCTGTTCTTCTGAACTGTCTATTCATCAGAGAAACCTGAAAAAAAATTATACTCAGCTGTTTTCAACAGAATAATAATAATAAATGTTTTTGAGCAGCAAATCAGAATATTAAAATGATTTCTGAAGGATCATGTGACTGGAGTAATGATGCTAAAAATTCAGTTTTGAAATCGCAGGAATAAATAACATTTTAAAATATATTCAAATAGAAAGCAGCTAATTTAAATAGTAAAAATATTTCAATTGTACCGTTTTTGCTGTACTTTGGATAAAAAAAGCAGGCTTAGTGAGCAAAAGAGAGTGAAAATCTTACTGTTCAAAAACTTTTGACTGGTAGTCTACACACACACACATATACAAATATATATATATTTAAAACAAAAAAAAAGTAAACAAAAAAAGGTAATAGCCAATGGTGATTCTATTGCCAAAGTGTGCGTAGAGGGTTGTATGAATAATTTCATTTGAATTGTATTGCGATGCTTGGGCTTCATACAGAGAACATAAACATAACTGCATATGCATATGAAGTTTTTCTTAAAAAGAAATTTCAGTATGCTTGCAAACATGAAAAACATGTTTCGACCAAAAGAAAAAGAGATGGTATATTAGCAAATTCATCAGAGAGCAGACAGCCTTTCCCTGCACCCTCAGTAAGATAAACACAGCTGCCGCCCCACTCTGTTTGTCAGCATCGCTCTGATGTGTGTGTGCGGTTGTTTGTGATGTGTGAGAGCAAACCCAGATCCACCAACTGATATATGTGCAGCGCTCACATATAAACATCCACGTAACCAACACAACATGCAAAAGAGGTCAAGAGAGCAATATAAAGAGAATGCAAAACAGCAGAATTCACTTTGCTGTAAAAAACATTTTTGTAACTTTTAAACAACATTCAAATCACAACAAGAAAACTAGACATTTCTACATTTTAGAAACATTTCCAAACCTAAATCTAGCTTTTAGTGTTGCAGCTAAAATGGTGCATATATTTCATTCGGATTATATAAACAACACACAACGTTTTCCTCTCTTTCACACAAAGGGAGTCCATCTGGAGTGTGTTTGTAACGACGAAGCGCTTCTGTCTTAAAGGATTACGAGTTTTCACGTTTGTTCTGATCCAGACTGGTCGTGTTCACTTCCTTAAGGCTGCAGGAAGGTCAGCGTTCGCTTTGTGCGCCTCTATTCATCTCGATCAGTGAATTATGCAAACAGCGCTCAGACACACCTAGCAAACCAGACGAGGAACATTCCTTCAGAGTTTACATGTTCTACTCTTCCCTGAACCTCTGGAGTCACTGATATCGCATTACATACATCATGTTCGCAGTACACCAGCAGGCAAAGCCAGAGGATATGACAATTCACAGATGACCACATATGCATTTTTGTTTAAATTAATGTTGCATGATATACCGGTACTTAAAAAGTATCGTGATACCCTGCTTTTAAAAACAGTACGATTCCGCATTTTACTAGTACCGGTACTTTAAGAATGTATTTTAATAAGAGCCGTATTATTCACGATAAGAGCTGTATTATTTTAATAAGAGCTGTATATTCATGAGCATTTTACCATTTCTCATCCAGAAAACTATCGTCATATAATGAAGACCCTTAAGGTCACCACAGAAACCTGTCAAAATAAAAGTTCGGTTTAACTTCACAGTCAGAAATATATTAATATATTACTTAATGTAAGGATAGTACTACTGCTAATAATAAAAAAGTATTATTAAAACAATGTTTAAAGGATTTTTACCAGAAAAAAAATATTTACCAGAAAATTGTAAGTAAAAATGAAAATAAATAGCCTATAATACATTAATTCTTTATCAAATCTAATTATCCTTTATAAATTTATTAGGCATTAGATAACTCATTTTAATTATTAAAATGTAATGAAACAATTAAAATTGAATCCAGAAAATTAATGGAAAACAAACAAAACTGAATTTGAGAAAAATAATAACAAGTAATTCACAGGGCCTAATTACTTGTTAAACTTTTAATAAATTGTTGTTAAATTCTGCAAGTTTCATGATTTCAATTAATTGGACATGCTTTTTGATAAATATTTTTTATGTAACCATTAAAATAGAGTCTAAAAAAATTAAAATGGAATTTAGGAAAAAATAAAACAGATTTCATAAGGCCCTCTTTATTTCACTTGTGTCTTTGTTTTAGTTTTTTTATTTGGATCTAGTCTCTTATTATTAATAACAAAGGCTCCTGTAGACTTGGTAGTTGTTCACCATAATCCTGTGTAGTGCCACTGCCATGTGATTATTATTAATTTATTATTTTAATTTTTTTTAAAGGGGGGATGAAATGCTTTGTTTTAATAGGTAAAATAACTATGATCTCCATTTGGATCATCTGTTATTAAGTTACTTTTCCTGTTGTTTTCTTTTTTTTTTCGTAGTATCGGTTCAGTAGTAGCATCGTCATATTTTAGTCAGGTATCGTATCAAAGTCAAAATTTTGGTATTGTGACAACACTAGTTTAAACATGTCGGGGTTTATAAAGGGATTTATGCTTGTATGATTTAAAGTCTGTGTATATTCTATTTTAGTAAGCAATATGCAAGATAGTGGCTTTAATGCATTTCTGAGTGCTATAAAACCTGTGCAGAGAATACATTAAAAACATTTTATGAAGTTATATATACAGATGATAAAGAATTTATGGCTGTTTTGAAACTGTACACCACAAAAAAAAAAAAATAATAATAATAATAATAATAAATAATATATATATATATATATATATATATATATATTATTTATTATTATTATTTTTTTTTTTTTTTTGCATCAGATTAAGTAAATTTTTTCTTTATTTAAATAATTTAAAAAAAACAGTGCATAATTCTTTACTAGTGCATGAGTCTTATCTTTCTAGAAAATCTTTTTTTTTTTTTTGCAGTGAACTAAAGACACATTTCCCGTCTTTCTAATAAAACAACACACCCTCACCATTAAATCTTTTAACAATCCACAGAATGGTCCTGTGTTGACAAGAACAGGAAGGGTGAAAAACGGCAATGACACATGCATTTTCTGAAAGAAAAGCACAAATTGTGGCGTAGAGCCGTGCACAAAAGCTTTTACCCTTCACCTGTTTTTTACACTAGATCTGAGCTTAAAGGAAACACGTCACTGCAAACCAATGCATCACTGATAAACATCCAATTTAACCTGCATTCCTCAGGTACACTAGGAAGAAATACTACGCATGGTGATATTTTATCTTGCAGACGAGGAAAGTAAATGGTTTCAGTTTACACATAAGCTTCATATCTGTGTGTTTGGATAAATGAAAGTGAAACATTCAGCAGTCGTGAGGAATCCTTGTCTATATTACTGTTAAAAGATCCGGAAAGATCCACTCTATTACATCTCTTTCATCACACAGTCACAAAGACTGACTATATTTCACTCATAAATATGTTTACAGTTTATTATGTACATGTAAAAATATTATATGTCCTTCTGTTTTCATGCCTTGGCACCGCACTCATTTTTTTCAGTCGGGGTTCGCGACATAGGGTTGCTATAGTTTAAACTTAAATTAAAGTCGTAAAATTAAAAACATTTTTGTTACTTAAAATAAAATACATGAAATTAATTTAAAATATTTTTAAAAAGATAATTACTATTCTAATTTCATCTAGTTGCAAAAGAAATAACTAAAACTAAAAATCAATTAATTATAAAGTATATAGACATATTTAGAAATTAATGATATTAATAATAAATAATTTAAAAAATGACAAAATTGCTAAAACCTTAACTAAAATGAAAATGAAAACATAAAATATAAAAATAAAGCATTTAAACTGTTAATAAACATAACACTGAAAACTTTAATTTTTCACTTCAGCTTTTCTTATGTATTGTTATGCTGGTAATTTATAATAAAAATGTATTAGTCAAAAATATGTACTATTTACAGATATTTACATACATGTAAAAAAATACTGTAAATCCTTCTGTTTTCACTTCTGTAAAATCATTACAAAAAAAATTACAAATAAGTAGCTAGCAAAACTGAATTTAATGTGAAGTTTTGAAGAAGAATGTCTAAAATAATATTTAGTTTTATTTAATAATATTTGCAACTATAAACTTTTTACAGTTTATTTCTGTCAGCTAATTAACTGCAAACAATTTTTGGTGACATTAGGGTTATTATAGTTTAAACCTAAATGAAAACCATAAAATTAAAACCATTTTTGTTGAAATAAAATACATGTTAATTGAAAATAATTAAAATATATTTTAAAAAAATATTATTATCATTATAATTTCACCTAGTTGCAAAGGAAATGTCTCTCATTTTCATTGTCTAAATTAAAATAACTAAAACTAAAAACTATAAATTATTTTTTTAAAAAAAGCATATAGACATATTTAGAAATTAATAATAATAAAAATATATTTAAAATGACAATTACTAAAACTTTAACTAAAATGAAAAATATAAATAAAAGCTTTTAAACTGTTATACAAACATGTTAAACAACACTGAAATTTCAGACTTGGTGTAGAAACAATTTTCACTCACATATTGCTAATAAAATTATTACAGAAATAATTACAAAGAAATGGCAAGCAACACTGAACTATTTGTTTTGAAGTTGAAAGACTGAAATAATATTTAGTTTTTATTTACAACTTCAAAAACATTTTCACAGTTTATTTCTGTCGGTTAATTAACTGCCAACAATTTTTTGTGACATCAGGGTTATTATAGTTTAAATTTTAATAAAAACCATAAAATTAGAACCATTTTTGTTACTTAAAATAAAATACATGTTATTTGAAATGTATACAAATGTATTTAAAAAATATTATTACTATTATAATTTCATCTAGTTGCAGTAAATGTTTCTCAAAATAATTTATAAAAAGTATGCATATTTAGGAATTAATGATAATAATAATAAAAAAAGAAATTTTTAACTAAAATGAAAACAAAACATTAACATTTAAACTGTTAATAAACATAACACATTTTTATGCTGGCAATTTGTAATACAAATGCATCCGATTACACAAGAATGCATTCGAGACGTATTTCCCAGACGCTGTCGGAGCACCTGAGTGTTTCGTTCCTCTCCAGGCTAATAAGATGAAAAGTTTTAGATGAAGCACTTCAAAGCTGCTCTTTGTTGTTAGAGATTACCGCCGTTATGACGGCCCTTGGTTTAATCTACAGAGCAAAAAAGCTGGGGGAATCATTCTCTGAATGGCGTATTCATGGCAAAAGTGGCACAGTCAGAAACTTTTCAGTTCTTTTCTATTCATAATAATGATTTTTCCTTATTGCATAAGCAGAATTGGCTCTATTCTTGATGTTTGATCATGCATCTAAAATTAAAATGACACACTTACATTCAAAGCTCAAAAGCACACATGCATTTATTTTTCCATGCTGTCGAGCAAAACAGATGGTGTTTTTCAGACATATTTGTTATGTTTAGTGTGTTTTCGGGTATTAGATGTGGTATGATAGGACCACAGAGCAGCTGACCTCGTCCTGCAGGGTCTCAGCGGATACAGAAACACAGGCTGACAAACACAAACGCTCCCTACTGAGAGTCCAGAGTGCATTAATGCGATACAGACGGGCGGAGGATCAGCCTGTGTGGGCGCTAGAAAACACGACTGATGCCACTAATGAGGATGTTAGGTCAGGCTTATATCACAGCAGAGATTAAACTACTGATCTGTCACACATTTACATCTTCTCTGAAGTTGTAGTGGTGAAAGGAAAATGCAACCTATATATGTTTTGTGATTCTATCAGCTCCAAAAGCAAAAGAAAAAAAATCACAATAGTGTTTCAATGACTTTTAAATAGAGGAATATACAATATGTGACCCTGGACCACAAAACCAGTCATAAGGGTCAATTTTTTTATTTATACATCATCTGAAAGCTAAATAAATAAGCTTTCCATTGGGGCAATATTTGGCCGAGATACAACTATTTAAAAATCTGGAATCTGAGGGTGCAAAAAAATCAAAATATCGAGAAAATTGCCTTTATGGTTGTCCAAAGGAAGTTCTTGCAATGCATATTTCAAGTTTTGATAAATTTACAGTTGGAAATTTACAAAATATCATGGAACATAATCTTTACTTAATATCCTAATGATTTTAGGCATACAACAAAAATCAATCATTTTGACCCATACAATGTATTTTTGCCTATTGCTACAAATATACCCGTGATACTTAAGACTGGTTTTGTGCTCCAGGGTCACATATGGGGAGATTGATTATGTCGGCCAGTTTTCAGCTAGTTTCCAGCATTAATTTGTTTTCTGTAATTAAATGCAAAGGTAATATAACACTAAGTATATATTATCATATATATTTTATATTATATATATTTTACATTTTTATGAAATTAGATTTAATAACTGTGTAAATGCATCATCAAAAGTTTAGAGACAATTTTACTGTTTATTAACAACTATTTATATTTTAATTTTTGCAATTACATTTGTTACAGTTGCATCCTTATTTTACTAATTTAATTTCTTAGTTGGTTAGTTAGTCCCCAAAAATCAAAACTCTTATATTTCAGATTCTTCCAAGAAACCAGTAGTTTTATTTTTGTCAATAATAATAATAATAATATCATAATCATAATAACTATTAGTAGCAGTAGCAGTAGTAGTAGTTTTCATTTTTCTTGTTGTTCTTCTTCTTGTTGATCCTTTATTATTATTAATATTTAATTGTATTATTACTATTGTTGTTGTTGTCGTTGTTGTTATTATTACTGGTGTTGTTGTTAATCCTTTATTATTAATAACAATAAAATAATATTTAACTATTAATATTATTATTATTATTATTATTGTTATATTATTATATTTAACTTTATTGTTATTAGTAGTAATATTTAACTTTATTACTTATATTTTTAGATATAATAAACCTACTTGATCTACTGTGATTAATAAATCCACAGAAAATAGTAATAGTAGTAAAGTATGAATGTGTTCAAACTTTTGATTGGTAGTATAAATGAAATCATAATTATAATTGATAATACTTTAATAATGGACTGTGATGATGCATTTTCACAGTTAATAACAATTTAAATCTAGCAGTTTATATATATGTATATATGTGACCCTGGACCACAAAACCAGTCTTAAGTCACTGGGGTATATTTGTAGCAACAGCCAAAAATACATTGTATGGGTCAAAATTATTGATTTGTTTCATGTTTCATGAAGATATTTAGTAAAATTCTTGCTGTAAATATATCCAAACTTGATTTTTGATTAGTAATATGCATTAGTAAGAGCTTCATTTGGACAAATTTAAAGGTGATTTTCTCAATATTTTGATTTTTTGCACCCTCAGATTCCAGATAATCAAATAGGCCAAATTTTGTCCTATCCTAACAAACCATACATCAATGGAAATTTTGTTTATTCAGCCTTCAGATGATGTATAAAGCTTAATTTCGAAAAACTGACCCTTATGACTGGTTTTGTGGTCCGGGGTCACATATGTGTGTGGGCGTGTATATATATATATATAGATCATGTTCTGCAAAGATAGTTTGTAAATTTCCTATCAAATAGTAATAGTAATATGCATTGCTAAGAACTTCATTTGGACAACTTTAAAGGTGATTTTCTCAATATTTTGATTTTTTTGCACCCTCAGATTTCAGATTTTCAAATGGTTGTATTTCAGCCAAATATCGTCCTATTCTAACAAACCATACATCAATGGAAAGCTTATTTATTCAAATTCAAATTGACTTATGACTGGTTTTGTGGTCCAGGGATCAAAATGATATCACTTTATGTACATAGTACAGAAGCAAATCTGTCTGTCTATTCTTACAGTCAGGACAAAAGCAGAAATGTTCATATAAAACCTAATTATCATTGTTTAAGGTGCATAAAATCTTAATTAACAAATGTAAAAATGCTAGAAAGATGCAAAATATGACATATTCCTAAGTGCTGAAGTCACTCCAGGGCAGACACTCATGGCGTTTGCCCTAGATTTCCAGTCCTCAGAGCGATTCTTAGAAAGCTTGTCTTGCACGTTTAGACAGTAAAACAAAGCCACGTCAGGACACGGTGCTCGTCAAACATGACTTCAATATAAACAACACTCTTCATATACTGTAAAACTGGCGGTCACAATATCACAATGTCATACAGTGTTCTCAAAAACCTCAAACCACACTAAGAGAAGCATGGTTAATAATTAACTCGCAAGTTTAACGGCTTCACGCTGCCAGCTGCGAAAGCTCACACACCCGAATGAGACCTAGATGTCATATAAACCCATATACATCAGCAAACATGCCCAGTTCATCATATTAAACTGTATTATTAGACATCAAGCTCTTTAGAGCTCTTTTACCCATATTGCTTTACCTCTAATGTATCTGTAGTGTTAGGGCTCTACGATTTCCGCAATGTGCACGGAATCGCAGAATCCAGTCATAAAAACAGAAGTTACTGAATAGCGCAGAATGTCAAGGAATTTGTTTGAATGGATTAATCAAAAGTGTGTCATATTTCCATAAGTATGTAAATATTACGCCGCAAAAAAATACCATTTAAATGTGAATCCTGCATGTTCTGTGTGTCTCTGTTTTAATGAATGGAGCAGACGAGCGGTTTTGTTTACTACACACACTCCATGAGCATTTGACCGTTCCATTTTAGGAAAATTAGTATTATATCATATACGCACAGAAATGTAAAGGTACAGCAACCTGTCAAAATAAAAGTTGAAGGCATAGTGCCAGATATATATTACTACTAGTACTACTACTACTAAAATGAAACAAACATTATTTTTTAGGGTATAATCACACAACATTTATTCCATGTTTTAATTTTAGTAGTAAATTCCCCTTTGTTTGCCCCCAAAAAAGTTTTCAATAATTAAAAGATAAAAGAAATGAATGTTTTATGCTTTCATTTGATAACCAGAACATTTTAAATACACAACACAGAATTTCTCAGGGTTAAAAAGCCTTTCATAAAACTATTAAATTTGAATAAATGAAGTATGCATTCAAATAATTAGACATGCTAAAACACAGAATTTGATAACAATAAAACAAACATGTCATTTTTTGTTAAACCTTTATTAAACTGATGTGAAATTGTATAAGTTTCGTGATTTTAATTAATTAGACATGCTCTTTGATTAATAAAATATAATTTAACCATTAAAAAGGAGTTAAAACGGAAAAAAATAAAATGGAATTTGGGAAAAAATAAAACAGATTTCACAGGGCCCTATAGTGTTTAGTTCACCCACAGAGATTAATTAAAGCATAAGATCTACTTTAATACTGCACAGGGGAAACACTGATGCAATCATCAGCCGGTCACATTCATGCACACAAACAAATATGGCTGTATTTCAAACTATCTTCCATAGGCGTAACATATCTAACACTCAGGAATCAGGTTTGGACTAATTATAAACAAGCTTTCGGATTCAGACAATGACTAGCAAAACATGCTGACTACAACAGGAAGTGTAACACGAGCACGACTTTTGCTTTCCAAACATAGCACGGAGTACCGTATTTCCTTCCCAATTTATCATAAGACACAGATGATGACCAAACTCGCATGAGGGGATTTCACACGGTTATAATGAAGAAGAGAAACCCAGAAGACATATTTATAGACACCGCTTTTCCCATTTCCATTGTTTGAGGGTGTCATCTGCTAATATGTGGTCTTAGTTGTAACCGCACAATAATTGTGCTAAAAGTGCATCATGAATGGCATCAAATGAAAATCACCTTTAAGACATAATTATGGTTCATTTTTGTTTAATGCACGAGTAATTGGTCCGTTTATATCAGCTTGGAAGGAATCGGCTCGCTCTGCTTGCTCAATCCAAAGCCATTATACGTGTTGCTACACGTCGAGTTACTAAATCAAGTTTTACTTCACTAGAAAGTAAACACTGGTGAGTTTGGGTCATGATTCAGAGCTGAATGTACATGTTTCTGTTTATGGAATGTTTTCAATAATATTTACACAGGAAAAGCTTAAAAAGTCTTTAAAAGGTTTGAAAGATTATGAATGAGTAAACCTGAACTAGAATTGCATTTCCTAAAGGAAATACCAACTCTTACAGTGTTTTCTTAATGTTTTGATACCTAAATTCACTGTTTTTACCTTTTAGTGATTTATTTTTAATTTATTAACAATTTTGAATTTTAATATCTGAAATAAAATGTCTTACCCCATGATTTACTCACCCTCAAGCCATCCTAGGTATATATGGCTTTCTTTTCTTCTTTCAGATGAATACAATCATAGTTATATTAAAGTATATATTAAAGAGTTATATTAAAATATCCAAGTTTTATAATGGCAGTAAATGGCTGTTAAGATTCAATCTATCATAAAAAGTGTTCCACATGGCTCCAGGGAGTTAATAAAGGCCATTCGGAAGTGAATCAAGGTGTTTGTGTAACAAAAATATCCAAATTTAAACTTTAGTAACTGTAATCTATAGCATGAATGTAATAGTAATATTAGCAATAATAATATTGTTTTTGTTGTTCTTCTTCTTCTTCTTGATCCTTTATTATTAATAATAATCTAATAATATTTAACTTTATTATTATTGTTGTTGTTGTTGATCCCTTACTAATATTAATAGTCTAATAACATTTAACTATTATTATTGTTGTTGTTGTTGATGATGATCCTTTATTAGTATTATAAATTTAATAATATTTACCTTTATTATTACACAAAAAAAGTGCATCCATAAATCATAAAAAGTGCTCCACATGCCTCCAGAGAGTTAATAAAGGCCTTCTGAAGTAAAGCGAGGCGTTTGTGTAACAAAAATATCCAAATTAAAAACTTTAGTAACCGTAATCTATAGCATGAATGTAATAGTAATTTGTTCTTCTTCTTCTTCTTTATCCTTTATTATTAATAATAATATAATAATATAGCTGCAAGCAGCGATGACGGGCCCTCGCCCCAGTGCAATCGCCATGCCGGTAGCATCAGATAAATGGTGCCCAGCGGGCACATGCATAGACAGTAATCCTGTGGCAGTTTGGATTGAAGGGTTACAGCAATGAAAGGGTTAAAAGCAAACTGCAGCAACACTTTGTATGAAGCCCGTATTTATAATACTCTACATGTATTTGGACAATTGCTTATTGTCAATAGACTAGGGGGACCATCAAAATAAAACATAATATGTAATGTAAAAAATATATGTAATATGATCAAGTCCATTCTAAATTAAGTAGATTTGACATATTGTGCATTGTGTGTTATAAAAAATAAATCATAGTCTTAAGAGTTATAACCTCAAATACTGAAGTATTTTAATGTATTATAATTGTTGTTATGATTATTCATGAGATGATATAACATATTATAAGGTTTTATAATGCATTATGCATTCATAATAATCCCTAATAAATACCATTATAATGTATTGGGCTTCATAGAAAGGGTTACCCAAAATGCTTTTACACCATTCTGATAGATGGAGAATGAGCTGAAAAAGATTCCTTATCCTATGAGGTCATCTTGTGTTCATCCTTGGTATTATAGTCTTCATCTGCTAGTTTACATGTGTGATATTTGAAATGTTTTTGCAGTCTCTGAAAATATGATAAACATATTTCTTAAGAATGACTTGTTTTTCATATGTAAAAAGTTGTGTGAGTTAGGATAATGCACTTTAAATACACTCTGTCTCTCTCTGTCTCTGACAGCCACCCTCCCCCACTGTCAACACTCACACTTACACGCACACTTAACGCACACACACAGAGTTAGAGTGAGAGAGTTAGAGTGAGATCAGATGTTTAATAGTTTTTGAATTTTCTATTTTTAGTTGACTATTTTATAGTGATGGATCTAAGCATTTATTTCTCAGAATGACTAGTTCTATGTATGAAAAATTTTTTGAAGTGTTTGGATGCTGCATTTTAAAATTACGGTTATGTTTTTTTACTGATAGTTTAAAAAATCACCATAAATCAACCGTTCAAGATATCCCAAATCCGCTCGCAATTTAACATCTTCAGTATGTTGGCATCATGTTGACAAAGTTTGGTGTGAACTACTTATTCCTGCTTGGAGGAGTATGAATTTGTTTATAGCCTGATTTTTCCAAAAATCCACATTCAAATCAAAATAGCAGACTTCCTGTTGGTCGTAGCTAATGGGTGTAAATTAGAAAGTTGTCCGGGATGATGAGCCCAATATACATACCAATTTTGGTGTCTGTAGCTTAAACGAACCCCCCCACTTTTGACAAAAGGTGGCGCTATAGAGCGCCTCCTCCACGCCCATTTATGAGCCTTTACCAGTATCTAACTATCATTAATACTGATGTGCGTGTTGAGTTTCATGAAAATCTAAGCTTATTAAGTGCCTCAAAAGCACAGGAAACAAATGTTCAAGTTTGACACATTGCCATGACAACAGCATTTAATGTATCAACGACCCCTTTACAGATTCTCATCGGGCGTGTTTTGACATTATTCTGATGAAGTTTGAAGCAAATCGGGTAAAAATAACCATGTGATATCAAAGCACTTTTAAAAGAGACACACTTGCTGTTGGCAGTTGGTGGCGCTATAACTTTGACTCCTAATAGTCACATCTATGTGATTGGCATCACACATCGAACAAACTCCTGAAGTTTCATCCGAATCAGACAATGTGTGCAATAGTTATTAGCCATTTCCTGTTTCTCATTTCTCGCCATAATTTCAACGCCTCGCCACGGCCAAACCGTTCGAGATATCAAAAATCCCCTCACAATTTTTCATCCCCAATATCTTGAGATCAGGTTGACCGAGTTTGGTTGCAATTGGGTAAAAAACCTAGGACTAGTATATCAAATTCCAGAGCATGCGCTTTTTAAACAGCCCTGAATAGCTCACTTCCTGTTGGGATTAGCTCATGACACAGAGTGCGTGAGTTGTTCGGCTCAGTGAGATCTATATGTGTACCGAGTTTCATATGTATATGTGCAAGCATGTGCGGGATATACATCAAGATTTAAAAAGTGTTCCAGGGGGCGCTGTGGAGCCCCTTTTCAGGCGCTGTGGAGCCCCCTTTCAGGGCTCGGGCCCTAAATATTAAATTTTACTATTATTATTATTATTAATATTGTTGTTGTTGTTGATCCCTTACTAATATTAATAGTCTAATAACATTTAACTATTATTATTGTTGTTGTTGTTGATGATGATCCTTTATTAGTATTATAAATTTAATAATATTTAACTTTATTATTACACAAAAAAGTGCATCCATAAATCATAAAAAGTGCTCCACATGCCTCCAGAGAGTTAATAAAGGCCTTCTGAAGTAAAGCGAGGCGTTTGTGTAACAAAAATATCCAAATTTAAAACTTTAGTAACCGTAATCTATAGCGTGAATGTAATAGTAATTTGTTCTTCTTCTTCTTATTTATCCTTTATTATTAATAATAATATAATAATATTAAATTTTACTATTATTATTATTATTGCTATTATTATTATTATTATTGGTGTTGTTGTTAATCCTTTCTTATTATATTTAATAATACAATAATATTTAACTATTAATATTATTATTGTTGTTGTTGTAGATCCTTTATTATTATTAATAATCTAATAATGTTTAACTTTATTATTATTAATAATATTGTTGTTGTTGTTGTTGATCCCTTACTATTATTAATAATCTAATAATATTTAACTGTCATTATTATTATTATTATTATTATTATTGTTGTTGTTGTTGTTGTTGATGATGATCCTTTATTATTATAATGAATCTAATAATATTTAACTTTATTATTACACAAAAAAGTGCATTTATAAATCATAAAAAAGTGCTCCACACAGCTCCAGGGAGTTAATAAAGGCCTACTGAGTGAATCGATGCGTTTATGTAACAATAATATCCAAATGTACTATAAACCATATAGCGTGAACATGCATAAGACAGTTAGCAAAAGCTACAGATTACGGTTTATAAAGTTTTTAATATGGATATTTTCTTACACAAACACATCAATTCATCAATTTGGCCTTTATTAACCCCTGGAGTCGTATGGAACGCACTTTTTGGACTTCAAAATCTCAACACCCATTCACTGCCATTATAAAGCTTGGAAGAGCCAGGATATTCACATACACGTAAGATGGCTTGAGGGTGAGTAAATCATGGGGTAATTTTCATTTTTGTGTGAACTATCCCTTTAAATAAAATATCTACAATAATTATCAAATCCTGCTTATCAAACGTTAAACATAAAATATTTTCTGACTGGATGTGATTGTTTCACATCACACAGCAGTTTCACATTCAGATAGACCTGTTTTACTGTATTTGTTTTCAGATATTGACACTTTGAATCAATGCTGTTAAAGTTTTAGACACATTTAAGTTTCAGGGTTTGGTTCTGTGTAAATGAAACAATCATCCGAGCCACTTTGCAGTTATCATGTCAGCTTCAGGCAGCCGCACACATGAATCAGCACAGATGCTGTGTGTCATTGCACTCAAGTTGCACCCCCTAGACAGGAAATCACCATCACCAAATAAATTCAGACACTAGAAATTGTGCACTAGACATTAGGACACTGTGGTTGTAATGTTTCACCATCGGCAGGACCCATTTCTCAAAACTTTGGTCTCTTTTTCAAAACTCTTCACACAGTGAAGCACAACAGCGTCTGTATCTGTGAATCATTCTGGCACAAAATACAGGCCAATTTACATGTTCAACTTCAGTTCAAAATCTAGCATAAATCTCAGTAAGACAGCAATCTGTGTAATGCTACTTGTTGTTAGTGTTTTTTAGGTCATTATGCTGTTGTTATAGAAGAATGGGTTGATTTGAGACTGTATGAAGTGTTTTGGTAGTTTTACTGCATTTTGAATGTGAAATTAACTGCTGAACGTTTAAAAAAAACCCTGGTATTGAGAAATGTGTCTTAGTAATTCTAAATAAAACTGTAAATGTCACTGGAATTTTTCAGTAGCATCCCGTATTATTGTATGCTTTTGGTATTTGTTTCACTTTTCATACACATTCATTGCAACTATTAAAAAATACAGTGCAATCGTGAATTACACGCTCATCTTCTGTTTCTAGTAACTGAATATATTGAGGTTTCATGTATTGAGGTTTCAATATATTGAGGATTTTGGTTTGTTTTATGCTGCCCTAGATTTGTGATTTGTCTTCAAAAAACAAACAAACATGGTGAAATCTTACTGTCCAAATGACAAATCACATGCTTTATTTCTGTCATTATAAAGCTGGCCTCAAGTACTCAGAATTAGCACATCTGTAGACTTTTTAAATATTAATAAAAGTTAAGATAATAGGTAAACCTTTTAGCGTTACGTTGCTGGAATCACTCCACAGTAACTGAACAAAACAAAGCACACCCAACAGAGAGATTAAGTGATCAGAGTTATGTAAGTAACAGATATAATTGTAAGCTATTAACTTAAAAGCAGGGGTGCCCAAACTCAATCCTTGAGGGTCGATGTCTTACAGAGTGTAACTCTAGCTTGCCTCAAAACACCTGCCGGGAAGTTTCTAGTATGCCTAGCAAGAGCTTGATTAGCTGGTTCAGGCGCTTTTAATTGTCTCGTGACTGGCACTGAATGTTTTTTGGCTCTGAATATATTTAATGTCTGCTTTAGCACTGCTGTCAATTCAGGCAAACACCTAAATAATGACTTCAGCTAAACTCTGTAGGACACTGGCCCTCCAGGACCAAGTTTGGGTACCCCTGACTTAAAGGAGAAGCTCATGAAACAAATAAATGAGCTGAAAATAAGCTCACCCTTAGGTCATCCAAGATGCAGATGAGTTTGTTTCTACATCAGATTTGGAGAAATGTAGCATTCCATCACTTATGTACCAATGGATCATTTGCAGCAAATGGGTGCCGTCAGAATGAGAGTCCAAACAGCTGATAAAAACATCACAATAATCCACAAGCAATCCAAACCACTCCAGTCCATCAATTAATATCTTGGGAAACAAAAAGCTGCGTGTTTGTAAGAGTCTATAATCCATAATAACGCTTCTTACAATAACAAAGTCCATCTTTTGTGTTTTCTCACATCAAAATCCACCCACACATTTGTTAAGGTGCTTGTTCTGTGCAGATTTCTCTCCTGATTCAGACCAGACCACTTTTTCACCAGAGGAAGCATTATTATGGATTAGGAACTCATATTTTAGTTAAAAACATCTTAATCGTGGATTTGTTTCTTACAAACGCAGCTTTTGGCTTCACAAGATGTTAATTGTTGGACTGGAGTGGTGTGGATTACTTGTGGATTATTGTGATGTTTTTATCAGCTATTTGGACTCTCATTCTGACGATACCCATTCACTCTACTGGTGAGTCATTTTCTCCAAATCTGTTGGAGACATCTTGAAGGGTTGCTGCAGGTTCATTTTTGGCTGAACTATTCCTTTAATTGCAGAAAACTTTTATTAATACCCATAAAAGCAAGGGAACCTGCTCAGAGTCATTATTTAGGTGTTTGATTTGACTGCAGTGCTATTAGGGATTAATTAAAAGTTAATAGGTAATAGATAAACGTTTTATGATGCTGGAAACACTCCACAGCAACAAAACAAAACAAATCACACCCAAGAGAGAATGACAGTATTACTCAGAGAGTTATATAAAAGTGATAGATACATCTGTAGCTATTAACTTAAAGGAATAGTTCGTGCAACAATTAAAATGAGCTGAAATGTACAGTTGAAGTCAAAAGTTTACATACACCTCGCGAGCTGCAAAATGTTAATTATTTTACCAAAATAAGTGGGACCATACAAAATGCATGTTATTTTTTATTTAGTACTGACCTGAATAAGATATTTCACATAAAAGACGTTTACATATAGTCCACAAGAGAAAATAATAGTTGAATTTTTAAAAATGGTCATGTTCAAAAGTTTACATACATGTGGTTCTTAATACTGTGTTGTTACCTGTATGATCCACAGCTGTGGGGTTTTTTTGTTCAGTGATAGTTGTTCATAAGTCCCTTGTTTGCCCTGAACAGTTAAACTACCCGCTGTTCATCAGAAAAATCCTTCAGGTCCCACAAATTCTTTGGTTTTTCAGCTTTTTTGTGTATTTGAACCCTTTCCAACAATGACTGTATGATTTTGTGATCCACATTTCACATTAAGGACAACTGAGGAACTCATATACAACTATTACAGAAGGTTCAAATGCTCACTGTTGCTCCAGAAGGAAAAACCACGCATTAAGAAGCAGGGAGTGAAAACTTTTGGTATTTGAAGTTAATAGTAAATTTAACTTATTTTGTCTTCTGGGAAACATGGAAGTATCTTCTGTAGCTTCTGAAGGGCAGTATTAAATAAAAAAATATGATATTTAAGCAAAAGAAGAAAAATGTACACATGCTTAATGCATCATTTTTCTCAGTGAGCATTTGAACCTTCTGTAATAGTTATAGAATATGAGTCTCTCAGTTGTCCTCAGTGTGAAAAGATGGATCTCAAAATCATACAGTCATTGTTGAAAAGGGTCAAAATACACAAAAATGTTGAAAAACCAAAGAATTTGTGGGTTTAACTCATGAACAACTATCACTAAACAACAAGAACAAAAAAAACTCAGCATTAAGAATCAAGTGTATGCAAACTTTTGAACAAGGTCACTTTTATAAATTCAACTATTATGTAAACGTCTTTTATGTGAAATATCTTATTCAGGTCAGTACTAAATAAAAAATAATCAGCATTTTGTATGACCCCTCTTATTTTGGTAAAATAATTAATATTTTGTAGATTCTGCAAGGTGTATGTTAACTTTTGGCCTCAACTGTGATTGTATTTATGTAGGTGTTTGCCTGAATTGACCACAGTGCTAAATAGGGATTAATTCAAGCAGACATTAAATATCATCGGGGCCAAAACAATTTCGATGCCAGTCACGAGACAATCCAGGCAAAATCCAGTAGGTCGCCAATGCAGTCTAAGACTTTCCAGTGAAAACATGGGTCAAAAGAGGTGAGAGATTTGAAACAGAGCAGACCTTAACAATCCGGCTAAGAAATATGTTATGTCCTGGAATGAGTTACCTTACCTGACATTTCACACATGCTAGTAATTACTTTAGCGCTCATTATAGTAACATTCAGTATTAACGATTGGGAGGTAATCCCTGATGGATTAACTACTTTGTGCTCATTTGAAATTGGGACAGCACAACACTACAACTAATTCCCACTGATCTCAGTTCAGGAACGACTGCTGTTCTCGAGTAACTCTGAGCACTGAGATGGATTTCACCTAAATATGAAACATGAAATCGATGGGGTGCCATAAGTGTTATATGACACAATGAAATAGTAACATTTCAAAGTTACAAAGTTACAAAGTTACAAAGCTGGGCAATATTTTATCCGAGTGAGCAGCATCATCTTGACAAAATTATACTGGAACAATTTGCATTATAATATACAGGCTGATACTATATGAGATTTTAGATATTTCTAAATCAATATTAGATATTTAATTGTGCATGCTCATTCTTAATTTTACATGCATGCAGAATGAATTTACTATTATATAATGCTCACTTACAGATTAAAATACACTAATAATTTAATAAACACTACCAGTCAAAAGTTTTTGAACAGTAAGACGTTTATTAAAGAATTCTCTTCTGCTCTTCAAGCCTGCATTTACTTGATTCAAAATACAGCAAAAGGAGTAATATTGTGAAATAGTTTTACTATTTAAAATAACAGCAAATCAGAATATTAGAATGATTTCTGAAAGGATCACATGACTGAAGTAACGATGCTAAAAATTAAGTTTTGAAATCACAGGAATAAATTACATTTTAAAATATATTCAGATAGAAAGCAGTTATTTAAATAGTAAAAAAAAAAAAACATTTCAAAATTGTACTGTTTTTGCTGTACTGTGGAGCAGAAGAGACTTCTTTAAAAAATATTAAAAATCTTACTGTTCAAAACTTTTGACTGGTAGAGTAGTTACATATTTTTTTTGTAAATGTTGTGATGCCTAAATTCACTGATTTCATTGTAGTAATTTATTTTTAATTTAAAACGATATATTACAGTATTTTAATATTTAAATAAAAAGATCTTTATATATAATTTAATAAATATTAAATTACACATTTTTACATCAAATAAAAATATTATAAAAATATTTTATACAATGTAATAGCAAAATAATTCTAAAATAATTATCAGCAATTGCTAAATCTGATTCTATGATAAAATGTCAACCGACTGACAGATTAATTCACATCCTGCTGCAGCTTCTTGTTCAGTATGGAGAAACAAACTGCTTTTTATTTGATTTCAGATACTGACACTTTCAATCAATCTTGGAAAGATTTTCCGCATTGCAGCGATTATTTTTGCTATAAAATAGCCTGAGTTTTTCTTTAGTGATTTTGATGTCCTTCATATAAACACAGCAGTGGCGCTATTCTGCAATGGCTGCCGGAATGAATGAAGACATTCGGGGACATTTGAGGACACGAGCTGTATGCGCAGCACAGAATATATAGCAAGCAGGAGAAACCGAGATGAAAAAAGGAGTGGGAGAGAAATGTATGTCTCATGCAAAAGAGTCGCATCAATGAGATTCAATAAGGAGCCGCTGACACACACGTTCGGCGCTGCAGACGGAGAGAGTCTGCCGTTACCTTATGTGACCCACGGCTTCTGAGCAAAACTAATCTAAATCTGAGTGAGCAGAATGAAATGAGCTGAATGCAGCCAGACAGCGGCGTCTCGGTCTATACAGTGAGACTAGCAATAGTCGAAACCGACTGCCTTACAGTATTCACAAGAAAAGCTGCATGCTAGAAAATGATGATACTGCCTAATATGAGAAAGCAGAGCAATGCACATTTTTATTACAGCATCCTATTATCTTTGTAGTACAGCCCTTAGATGATGATAGTGGTATCAGTGCACTCAGATCAGTGGGTTAACAGGAACGATACGCTGATTAAATCGATGCAACCAAATATTCTCAAAACAAGAGATTTTCTAAGCAAAATTAGATTTGCATTAAATATTCCTGTAGGTATCAAGAACAATATGATCCTATAGTTACATTTTGGGATTTAAATCTTAAAAAATAAAACCTGAAAATTAAATTAGATTTAATAAGAATACTAAACTGAATTTACAGAACTGAGAATATTTTTTAACATATTCTCTTGTGGTCATGCAGAATAATTTCACAACACAAGCCTCAAAACTTCCTCTGTCTGTCCAGATCGCTTTAGCCACAGGAAACTGATTCTTAAGACATGATCATGATAATTTAATAGATCAGATAGACATAAAACATACTGGATTTTCTGTATTTTGTTGTAAATGTGGTGTATTAATGATATAGATTATACAAATGTTTAATATTATAGTAACATTGCACTTGAAGCCTTTATAATGCATTGCATATTTTCATTAATAATTGCAACCTAAGTTCAAATGCATTATAATATTTACAGATTTTTTGTTGCATGTGAAATCAGTTGCTTGTCACATGTTTAAATGCATTGTACCTTCTAAAGGTGTAACAATAAGTATTATTATGTATTATAAATGTGTATATAATTTTTTATGCAATGCATTATAAGGTGCATTATAAAAAATAATTCATGCATTAAACATGCTTTTTGATGCATAATATATAAAAGCTTCAAGTAAATGTTTTAATGTTATTAAAGTTATTCTATTTATTTATTTATTTGAAATTATATAATTTATATAAAATTATAAAGAAGTTGAAATATAGCTTTTTTAATACTGGCTTGTTCCAGGTCTGTTGAAACCTCTTGCAAAATACGGTTACAGTAAGGACATTTTATGAAGAACGAAAAAGGAGGTTGCAGCAGCATAAATAAAAATCTGAACGTGTTTAACGTATGAATCCAGGAGAAGCCTTGATTTTTGCACTGCAGTATCCTGTTTTGACCCTGGACTCGGTGATTGACGTTTCCGAATGGAGAAAAGTTTCAGCCCTTTACGTTTCTTCTTAACCTACATAGTGTTGATCGTCTATAATGCTGACTGACTGTACGGGCCCCTCGGAGAGTCTAATGACCCCGAGAATAAGCCTTCGCTGTGTCTGTCCGGCTAACTAGGCCACGGATGCCATTACCTCCAATAACCTCGTAAACAACAGAAATTTCTCTTCAGGAGCTGCGACGCGGCCTGACCCCGAATAAACCGTCATGAACATAGAGGTGAGCAAAATGTCACACCATATGGAGAAAAACACCCTATTAATGTTAATGGAGGTTGGAGAACATGATGTGATGTCTGACTCATTTCCCTGAATCGCTTCTTTTGAACTGTTCATTTCAAAGAACCAGTTCAATAAACTGATTCACTGCTTGTTTGTGATCACATGCTCCCTAGAATCCCACTGTGGGCTCTAAAATGATGACATAAAATCATTTGGAGATGCATATCATGCAAACATTTTTTTTTTTTTTTGTAGCAATACAGGTATTAACTGAAACCATCACTCAGCTCATAAAACAAAGTTTCAGCCATTTTAAACCTAAGTATAACTTAATTTGCATTAATTTGCATACTAAAATTATTTCGTTTTTGCATGTTTTTAGAAAAGGCCATTCATCTAACTCTTTATGTATTCATTCATTCAAATCTGTTTCACTTACGTGTTTAAAAGATACAATTCTTAAACATATTATTATTTGAATTTTTGAATTCAAGTATTAAAGTCAACCCGATAGTGACTCAAATTCAATCAGATTCAAATACTCGATTCGCTCAAAATCCTCTCTGTAAACCCAATGAGGCAAACATGTTAAATGAGCTCGATGAGTCAGTGAGTTATCACCCAAACTGACTCAGTAAGCAATGTTGTAAACCGATTCATTAAAATGATCCAACTCCATTTATTACGATGACAACTTGCTTGTTTCGTCTAAGAACATTTATTCAAAACGATCTGGTCATTCTCAATATATATATCATTCAAGAAACATTTCAGGTGGAGGTTCAACTAACTTTATTTCTGAATCATTTAAAATGTTCTTTTTGGTTATGTAAACATTAGGAAAAACATTAACTTTATAAACATTAAAAAAAAATGTTATAAAGTTAGACTAAGGTCCAAATAAAATGTCTGATTACACTTTTTTTTAAAGGTGTCCTTGTTACAGTGTAATTACACATTTAAGAACTGAGTAATATTAATGAACTACATGGTTAGGGTTACTTGCATGTAATTATGCATAATAATTGTTATTATAATAATAACTACATGTAAAATGTGTAACAAGGACACCTTGAAATAAAGTGCTCCCGATGTAAACGCTAGCTGAAGTTAGTTTTCCCTCCTATTTGCGTAACATTTGAACTTTTTTAAAATGTTACTTTCCAGAGAACATTCAAAAATAACTATTTAACCGAAATAACGTCTGTTGTAACGTTCTTAAAACACATTTCTGTTAGCTGAAAAGATATGTAATGTTATTTGAACGTCTGTTACTATAATACTAAGTCATAGTAACGTCGTACAACAGCGTTACATTTATTACGCATTATTTGTTGCTAATGCGTTACACCGCGTCACTCCGGCGGCTGATGTAGTTTAATGAGTGTCAAGGAAACAGAGCTTCATACGCGTTCATGAGCTGATAAACACATCCAAAGCTCGCGGTACAGCTGTTGTTAGTATGCGAGAGTTGATGAGAACTTACCCAGAATGGAAGATTGGCGCATAAGTGCTTCATCGCTGTTCAACAGAGCTCTTCCTTATGGCGAGATGAGGATGTGGCTGCTTTTCTTTGCTGCGCTTTTGTTCTTGCATGCAACTCAAACACACGCTCATACGCGCACACATAGACGAAACACACGGCATCGACGGACAGCGGATAATCTGTTATTAGTTGTATGCCCGGTTCCTAACCTTCCTCCTCCCCCTGGGAGCGCGTATGACGTCCGAAACTACTTACTCTCTTACCCCCCCTCGGTACAGTACAGACAGTTACTCTGAGGTTGTCATGGCACGAGAGGCCCCGCCCACTTTCTGTCAGGCGCGCGCGCGCGCCACGGCCACACACATGCACACGTTTACTTTTACAGTAGATTCATTCAAACCGTGTTTGTTCGCATTTTGAATACTGAAACTGCACCAAGTCATCCATAAAATTAGTTGTACCTATTTACGCACTATTTTATCTTCTAAGAACGTTTTGATAACGTTATTTCTGTATTAAATCATTTAAAATGCGTTTTCTTGTTTAAGTGATTGTTAGAAACAGCATTAAGGGAGCGTTCCGTTTTATCATTATGATCATTATGGGAAAGTTACTTTTGATTGTTTTCTGAACATTAAGACAATCTTGTCAAACAACGTTCTCTGTTAGCTGGGTCTAAATAAGCCCTGATAGCACACATACGTCACAGAAACGTATATTTGATGTCTGCATTTACATCTGGAAGATGTATTTTTTAAGAATGTTTGCTCATCTGCAATACGTCTATAGGACGTTTCCTATCAGATGTTAAATAGACATCTATTAGATGTCTTTAAGATGTTTATCATTTAAAATGTATGTAAAACTGACATCTTACAGACGTCTGTCAGATGTTTGTACATAGCAGATCCTTTCCAGATCAAGTGATCTTTAACAGACATCTATTAGATGTATACGTGCTATCTGGGAGCTTTTATAATTACAGTTTTTTTAGCATTTTTAAAAATGTAAAAAATATATATATATAAAAAACAAACACCTGTCACGCGTCTTTAAGACGTCAGTTTTACATGCATTCTAAATCATAAACATCTTAAAGACATTTAATAAACGTCTATTTGACATCTGATAGGAAACGTCCTATTGCAGATGAGCAAACCCAGTTAGCACCGTACGTCTGCAAGACGTCTGTTAAAGATCACTTGATCTGGAAAGCAACTGCTGTGTACAAATATCTGATAGATGTCTGTAAGATGTCAGTTTTACATACATTCTAAATCATACATAGCTTAAAGACATCTAATAGATGTCTATTTGACATCTGATAGGAAACGTCCTATAGACGTATTGCAGATGAGCAAACACTCTAATTAATACATCTTGCAGATGTAAATGCAGACATCAAATAGACGTTTTCATTGAGAATGTTAATAAATAACCAAATAACTTTGAATGGACTTTCTTTTAATATTACTGGAAGAATGTTTGTTCATAACTTTAGGAAAACCTTGTTATTTGTCTATGATGGTAGACACTTTTGCTCTGTCTTCTCTTATTTTTATAGTGAGGAAATTATCTTGTGACTATCCTCATGACTATCCGTGCAAGTGTTTGCCTTTTTAGATTTTCATACGACTTTATTCAGGATGTTTACTAAGCTGTTTCCTCACAGTGTAGGTGATTTTAAATTTTATGATGCTTGCACACATTGCTGGTGAAACCACACAAACATTTGCATTATTATGCCACACAGAAAGAAAATACTACTTACCAGACATTAATTTGCATTTATGCAAATTGTTTTAAGGCACGTACATTCATCTAGAATCACATCACATTCATATAGGATCTTTGCTGTCACTGTTGAACAGCATTTAAGAAAAGGCCTGTGCATATATGCACACATTTTATAAAGGCCTATAGCTCTTAATAAAAACAAGTCCACCAGGTTTACAATAGAGGACCATGAAAAAAAAGTAAAGCTTGTTAACCAGCAAAGAGTGTAACCGAAGCGTTGATCCTGATGAAGGAGATCTCATTACACGCATTAAAACCTCTTCCTCGTTCTGGAACAGCTCATCTACACCAGAGCCAAGAGAAGATGAGTACAGGCCTTTCTTCAAGAAAGGCCTAACAGAATAACTATCTGCTCCATTTGCATCTGCTTGTTATTACGTCCATTATTCTTCCTTAATGCCAAAAACATGCTTTCTGCTCTTGTATGTCTATAGCTCAGTTTAATTAAGTGTAAGTCATGGTCAGTGCTGAAACATTAGACATGTTGTCTGCTCTGGAGTGATTTGGAACCTCTAAGTTGAGTAAAGTGCTTATGCTGCTTTTAAAACTTTGTAACATTAAGACGACTGAAGCACACTACAGCAAACTCTAGTAATTTGTTGTAGTATTCTAGTATTTGTTTCAAGGGTAAATACTACACAGCCTAGTGAGAGTGTCAGCTCATTGTGACTCAGCACGGCTTTAAAAAAAAAAAAATTAACATATTCTTTGTCTCTTGTATAAATGGTGATGTTTTTTGCTTTTTAAGGTGTTGTGCACCCTCTAATGGTCTAATACAGAACTGCAGAATCTTCTTGATTATCTGTGATTATACTGAACAGGTGACTTTTTACAGTTTTTCTTAGTCGCTTTGGTGCATTTCTCAGCTCAGAAATGAACCTCTCAAAACTACTTGTACAACCTCCGCATCATCTAGTCACTTGTGCACATCATAATAGCAGTTTCTACAATCATGCAATTGATTATGTACATTTGTCTGCGTTTTCCTACATTATCAGTTGCTAGTGTCATGTTGCGCAAAATGTATTATATAGTTCTCTGTGCAATAGTCTTACCCCTCAAAACATCTAGTCATTATTTCATCGTATAAATCATTAAATGCAAAATGGTTGATCTAGTTGTCATAAACTGTCAAGTATATTTTCTACACATTCCTGTTAGTCTATTTGTAAATTTGCCATGCATTGTGCAGGTGAATCTTGACTTTCACTAATAAGGGAATGTAGATTAACCAATAACAAACCAGTTCTCTGAAATTCCTCATCCAGTGCTAAGTGGTGATTCCTGTGTTTTCCTTTCTAATTTTGTATTTTCGCTTTTGTGCATCTGCCATGTACAAACATCTGACAGACATCTGTAAGATGTCAGTTTTACATACACTCTAAATCATAAACATCTTACAGTAAAGACATCTAATAAAAGTCTGTCTGACACCTGGTAGGAAACGTGCAGATGAGCGAACACTCTAAAAAATAAATCTTGCAGATGTAAATGTAGACGTGAAATAGACGTCTTAGTGATGTACGTGTACTATCAGGGATATTTCTTTTTCTTGTCTATCACAATGACTCTGTAATGTGTTTTTTCTTTTCTTTTTTCTTTTTTGTTTGTCCTATCCAGTTTCTTTCAGTCAATATCTCACATACAGTAATGTGTACATTTGTACTTTTGAAATGGATATATGACACACATAAGAATTGCAGCCTTCTGCATTTCAATACAGTAACTGTCATGCAAACGATTGCTATAGTTTACATCAGGTAATGCTAATAGAATACACTGTTTGATTGACAACATGACTAAGCATTTTGACTATCTTGTTTGTGAACAATGACACAAGGACTTTTCATTCTGATGGCACTGATATGTTCATTGACATGCATACTTACTTTTGATAGATGAACTAAAGATTTTGATAAAGTTACAGACTTTTGCAGGTAATCCATTGTGTTGTGCTGTTTGTACGAATTGTTTTGAGAAATGCACATACTTCTTTGCAAATGTTAAGAATGATTTGAGAAATGCACCAAAGCGACTGAGAAAAACTGTAAAAGTCTTTTTGACACCTGGTAGGAAACGTGCAGATGAGCGAACACTCTAAAAAATAAATCTTGCAGATGTAAATGTAGATGTAAAATAGACATCTGAGTGATGTATGTGTACTATCAAGGATATTTCTTTTTCTTGTCTATCACAATGACTCTGTAATGTGTTTTTTTCTTTTCTTTTTTCTTTTTTTTTTTGTCCTATCCAGTCTCTTTCAATCAATATCTCACATACAGTAATGTGTACATTTGTACTTTTGAAATGGATATATGACACACATAAGAATTGCAGCCTTCTGCATTTCAGTACAGTAACTGTCATGCAAACTATTGCTATAGTTTACATCAGGTAATGCTAATAGAATACACTGTTTGATTGACAACATGACTAAGCATCTTGAACAATGAACAATGAACAATGACACAAGGACTTTTCATTCTGATGGCACTGATATGTTCATTGACATGCATACTTACTTTTGATAGATGAACTAAAGATTTTGAGTAAGTTACAGACTTTTGCAGGTAATCAATTGTGTTGTGCTGTTTGCACGAATTGTTTTGAGAAATGCACATACTTCTTTGCAAATGTTAAGGATGATTTGAGAAATGCACCAAAGCGACTGAGAAAAACTGTAACTTGCAAATAAAAGTGTTAGAGAATATCTAGAAGGTGAAGAGAATAGTAACTATGCATCTGTGTTTTTTTAATAGCTTCTGTCTTCTATATTTTTAGTTGTTAGACAATAAAACATTATACAATATGCAATATACAGATAAAATAGTCTTACAAAATAATATCTATAAGTATAAAATATTATAAACATATAAGTTCTATAATATTATATAAACCTATTTAAAAAATTCTTGTTAGGTGTGATAGTGATCATGAAAGCTGAGGTTGTTTTTGAATCTAAGTATGCCCTGTATCTGTATTTGTCCACTGACCACTAGATGGGAACATTGTCCAGACTGACAACTGTCCAAACATATAACAGAGACGTTTACCGATTGAAGACAGGAGTCACATGGACCCTATGTAGGCAGTTCGCTGTGGCTGATTAAGAGTTACAGTTTGAGGTTTGGGGTCTGTGGTTGTTGGTTTTGTTATAGGTACGTTGCATTAAAAAGGTTTGAGTTTAGATAGATAAATAGACAGATAGATAGATAGATAGATTGATTTATGGATGGATGCATAGATGGAAAGATGACTGGACAAATTGGTTGATTAAAGATGGATGGACGGATGGACAAAGATGGATGCATAGATGGAATGATGGCTGGACAACTGATGAAAGATGGATAGATGGACGAGTGATGGATGGATGGATGGATGGATGGATGGATGGATGGAAAAATGGATTGATGATGGATGGATGGATGGATGGATGGATGGATGGATGGATGGATGGATGGATGCATAGATGAATGAAATGGATAGATGAATGGATTGATGAGTGGACGGGTAGATAAATAAATGGATGGATGCAAGGATGGATGGACAAATGAATTGATGATGGATGGATGGATGGACAAACGGATTGATGATAGATGGTTGGATGGATACTTAGATGGATGCAAGGATGGATGGATGGATGAGTAGAGGGATATACATGGATGGATGGTTGGTTGGATAAATGGATGGATGGATACTTGGATGGGTGAATGGATGGATGCATAGATAGATGGATGGATGGGTGAATACATAGATAGATGGATGGATACATGGATGGATGCTAGGATGGATGGACAAATGGATTGATAATAGATGGATGGATAGGTGGATGGATGGATAGATACATAGATGGATGGATACATGGATGGATGAGTGTAGGGGAATATGATGGATGGCTGCATGAATGGATACATGGACGGATGCAAAGATGGATGGACAAATGGATTGATAATGGATGGATGGATGGGTGGAAAAATGGATTGATGATGGATGGATGGATGGATGGATGGATGATACTTGGATGGGTGAATGGATGGATGCATAGATGGATGGATGGGTGAATACATAGATAGATGGATGGATACATGGATGGATGCTAGGATGGATGGACAAATGGATTGATAATAGATGGATGGATAGGAGGATGGATGGATAGATACATAGATGGATGGATACATGGATGGATGAGTGTAGGGGAATATGATGGATGGCTGCATGAATGGATACATGGACGGATGCAAAGATGGATGGACAAATGGATTGATAATGGATGGATGGATGGATGGATGGGTGGAAAAATGGATTGATGATGGATGGATGGATGGATGCATAGAAGATAGATGGATGGATGGATGCATAGATGAATGAAATGGATAGATGAATGGATTTATGGGTGGATGGATAGATGGATAGATAAATAAATGGATGGATGCAAGGATGGATGGACAAATGGATTAATGATAGATGGTTGGATGGATACAAGGATGGATGGATGAGTAGAGGGATATACATGGATGATGGTTGGTTGGATGAATGGATGGATGGATACTTGGAAGGGTGAATGGATGGATGCATAGATGGATGGATGGGTGGATACATAGATGGATAGATGCTAGGACGGATGGACAAATGGATTGATAATAGATGGATGGATAGGTTGATGGATGGATAGATACATAGATGCAAGGATGGATGGATGAGTGTAGGGGTATACATAGACGATGGATGGTTGGATGAATGGATACATGGACGGATGCAAAGATGGATGGACAAATGGATTGATAATGGATGGATGGATGGATGGATGAAGTGTTAAAATGATAAAATGATAAAATACGTTAACAATGATGGATTTAAGTCTGATAGTTTCATTGGTGAAAAGTGTTTAGAATGTATTTATACCATGGTATGTTAGTAGGTATGGTACTTTTTGTTATTATTGTTTTGATACTTTTCCCAGTAGTTAGCCATCAACTTTCAGAGTCCGTTGTGAGGAACCTCCCTTCAGGGCATCAGCAGCACATTTGGTCAGTCCGTCTGTAGCTGCGTCTCAATATTCAGTAAGCTGTCTGTATAGTCAGCATTTGTAAGCATCACAGGCACGCGCAGCATTTTTAACAGAGCTGACTCGGGAACGCGCCCATGATGCCCACAAGTGCTGCCCACGTAGACAGTTCAGCACGTTTGAGACGCAACGCGTGAGCAGAAAGTTTTCTTCTGGATGTCATTCTGCTCGCAGCATTGATTTGAAGAGTTCACGTTGCTTCTGGAGTGATGTCTGCCGGTTCTTAACGGAGTATGATATGTGTGCTCGGGCTGGTACGTGCCGGTCATTCTAACGGACCCGTTACTTTGACGACACGAGCTCCGGACAGCTGTTGGGAATGATGATCGGGCAGGAGCGGAGCTCACAGACATCCAAACCGCCTCCTCCAGCCTCACCTGCGGCTTTACCGCTTAGCGCGTCCCGCAGAAGATTCTCACGGGTCGGGAGGAAACACAGTAATGGATCCGTCCAGTAAGTTGGCATTTTTGAAGTCCCACTTACATATACAAAGTTCAAAAAGGACTACATTTGTCATTCATAAGCTGTCTTTTTGATATAAGTTCTATAGTAGATATACAAGCTACTGTCATAAGAGCTCTTATATTTTAGACTTAACTTATTTTTAAGTCTCTTACAAACTTAAAGCAACTGGTGTTTCTCCTCTTTTTTATGTTATATTAAAGTAAAATAAAAACATCTAAACTTTTTTACCATACCTTCAACATTTAATCATTTTTTTTAAAATGGCTTTTAAGATTTTTACATCATTCTAAACCAAGACTTTCAATAACAAAACTGTTCCTACTACATTTTAAAAGACTACTCATCTAACAGAAAATGCATTCTGATAATGTTTTGGTAATGTTACAGTACCATTAAGTTAAGAAAATGTTATTTCTGAATGTTTTCTCAGTGTTCAAAATGCTTGTTTTTGTTTTTAAATTATGCAAATGTTGAATGAACATTCCATTTTATCCTTTTGGAAACATTATGAGAACTTTAGTTTTGAATGTTTTCTGAACGTTCTAAAACTGTAGCAACATAAAAAATGCTTGAGATTAAATATGAGATGTTATGTGTGAAAAATATCAGGGTAAATATCAGAATACTTACACTGCTCTCCAAAAGTTTGGAAACGCCCTAGAAAAGTGGGGTTTTGGACAATATTGGCAGGAATCCTTTTTAACTTGTGATAATTTTGCACTGATAAGGGACAACACAAACTATGAACACATATTTTATTACATAAACAGTTTATACATAAAAACTTACATTTTCAATTCATCAAAATATCCACCATAATCTGGGCCTGAATTCATTGTATTCTAAACTTAATTGCCAATCAGTCTTTGAAGCTATTAAGGTGTGCTGACCCAAAATCTTTTAAAACCAAATTAAAACCAGTAACCAGGCGTCACAGCTGGCAAAGGGGCATGTCTGACTTTGGCGTGTATATATTGCCATTATTACGTAATCAAAATAAAATTATTATTGCTATATCTTCAATGACAATGTGAAGTTACTTTAATGTATTTGCACCAAAAAATGATAAGAATTTATGCTGATATCGTCCAAAACCACACTTTGCCAGGGGTGTTTCCAAACTTTTGAAAGGCAGTATAATCGTGCATTTGCGGTCAAGCTGCAATTTTGTTGAGTTATGTTAAATAGTGGGAAATTGTTCAGTTGTTTTTATGATACAAAAAAACGTATAAAATTGGCAAAATAGGTCGGTGCCAATAGCCTCGTCTCGAGGTCCTTTGCCTATCCCGCTCCCCTCTCTCCTCACAGCCCTTTCCTGTCATCTCTCTATTGTCCTATTACAATAAAAGGCATAAAAATAGATTTATTTATTTATTTATTTAAAAGACAACTTTATTTCTTTTAACAACAACAAACAAAAAAAAAACTTTTCATTGCACACAAAGTTCTTTATAATGGAAACAGGCTCTGTAGATGTATGATTAAAATGTTCATCACTAAGAAAAATGGTTCTTTTAAGAACTGTTCACTGGACGGGACTTAAGGGAACCAAAAATGGTTCTTCTATGGCATCACTGTGGAAACACCCTTTTCTAAGAATTTTCTAAAGAATTTATGGTGGAAATGTTCACATGTTCTTCAAAAAAAATTACACAAGAATGATTTCTTCTGTTTGTACAGTTTTGGACACTGTTAGTGGAAAACTGAAACAAGTTATAATGTAAAATGCATGTTGTAAGAGATTTTTTTTAGGGGCAATAGGTGAAGAAACACACACGGTCCTCCTGACGCAATTAGTGAAGTCTGAAAAGGAGCTTTTGTACCACTGCTACTGAAGTAAACTGATTACAGGATTGGACGAAATCCTCAAAAGTATTATGCAGGCTGCAGAGCTTTGTATGAGAGATTTTTTTAAGTCTCTTCGTGCATGTTGTGAACATTGCTGTTCATTAACTGGATGCAAGTAGTGTAGCAATGAACAGCCAGATGTAAGTTTGCATCTACAGTCCAGTAGAGATCAGAGCAATCATTTTGGTGCCTCTTCCAGGTCCAGCTCATCCAGCGGCACGGCCAGATCAACGGAGAGCGTGGGAATCCGCCAGCCGGCGAAGAACAAGATCCGGCGTCACCAGCACCGACTGTCTGCGGTGTTCGGCCGTGGGCCTCGAGGAGGTTCTGGAGAGATGGCTGCTGCGGGAGAGGAGGTGCTAGCGACGGACGACCCCTCCGAACTGTCCAATCACATAACGGCTCCAGGCATTCTAAAAATTTTTGGCACTGAGATCTGCGAAGGAGCCAACTACAAGAGCGTATTGGCCACAACACGCTCCAGCGCCAAAGAGCTGGTTAAAGAGGCACTCGCCAGGTGAGGCCAGAGAAGAATGCAACTGATTTTGCAGCTGAACTTTAATCTGTTAATTGTCTCTCCCCCCTTTTTGAGCAGAGACATAAAAAAGCATTATTCAAACTTAAATGGTTGTAATTTGTAATGCTTTGGAATACAGACAAGCTTATAGATTTTTACGTTTACTGTGAAGCAAATTCACTGCACTAAACATTATTTATGTTATACAAAAAATATATTTTACAAAAATAGTTCGGACTCTGACATTGCTAGAAATGTAACGCCATATATCTAACTAAGTTGTGTTCCGAATTTGAAGTTGATATCACAAAAATTGAGGTTATTGTACATTTTGTTTAGCCGCTAAATAACCAAACAGGTGACTAATTTTTTTTTTTACCAAAAATGTGACCCTGGACCACAAAACCAGTCATAAGGGTCAATGTTTTGAAACTGAGATTTATACATCATCCTTGCTTCAAAGCTGAATACATAAGCTTTCGATTGATGTATGGTTTGTTAGGATAGGACAATTTTTGGTCGAGATACAACTATTTGAAAATCTAGAATTTGAGGGTATAAAAAAAATATAAATATTGAGAAAATTTGTCCAAATGAAGATCTTAGCAATGCATATTATCAATCAAAAATTATGTTTTGATAAATTTATGGTAGGAAATGTACAAAATATCTTAATGGAACATGATCTTTACTTAATTTCCTAATGTTTTTTGACATAAAAGAAAAATCGATAAGTTTGACCCATACAGTGTATTGTTGGCTATAGCTACAAATATACACGTGCTACTTAGTCTATGACATTCCAGACTAACAGTGAACCTTTGCACAACTTTCACTAACATTTTTTTTTTCAAGTTATAGAAATGTTATGACAAATCTAGAAACATGCTAGAAATATGTTAGCAACATGTTAACAACATAGTAATCGTGCAAAAAACATTCTAGCAGCATGCTGATTATGTTAGAAACATGCTAGCAACATGCTAATTATGTTAAAAAAATGTTAACAACATGATAATCATGCTAAACATGATAAACATGACCAAAATGCTAATCATGCAAGAAATATGCTAGCAACGTGTTAACAACTTGGTAATCAAGCTAAAAGCATGCTAGAAACATGTTAGCAACATACTAATCATGCACAAAACATTCTAGCAAAATGCTAATTATGTTAAAAACATACTAGCAATATCCTAATGATGTTAACAACATGTTAACAACATGCTGATCATGTTAGAAACATGCTAGCAAAATGCCAGTCATGTTAGAAATATGCTAGTAACATGTTAACAATATGCTAATCATGCTAAAACATGCTAGTAACATGCTAATAAATTTAAAACATGCTAGCAAAATGCCACTCATGCTAGAAATATGCTAGCAACATGTTAACAACATGCTAATCATGTTAGAAGCATGCAAGAAACATGTTAGCAAATATACTAAGCATGCCAAAAACATGGTAACAACATGCTAATCATGCTAAAAGCATTCTAGTAACATGGTGATCATGTTAGAAAAATGTTAGAAACATACTAATCATGGTAAAATCATGTTTAAAACATGCTAATCATGCTAAACATGCTACCAAAATGCTAATCATGCAAGAAATATGCTAGCAACGTCTTAACAACTTGGTAAAAAAGCTAAAAGTATGCTAGCAACATGTTAGCAATATGCTAATCATGCTAAAACACGGTAGCAACATATTAGCAACATACTAATCATGCACAAAACATTCTAGCAAAATGCTAATTATGTTAAAAAACATACTAGCAACATCCTAATGATGTGTTAACAACGTGCTGACCATGTTAGAAACATGCTAGCAACATGCTAATTACACTGAAAGCATGTTAACAACATGCTAATCATGCTAAAACATGCTACCAAAATGATAATCATGCTAGAAATAAGCTAGCAACATGCTGATCATGTTAAAAATGCTAGAAACATACTAATCATGGTAAAATCATGTGAAAAATAAGATAATCATGCTAAAAACATGCTAACAACATGCTAATAATGTTAAAACATGCTAGCAAAATGCCAGTCATGTTAGAAATATGCTAGTAACATGTTAACAACATGCTAATCATGCTAAAAGCATGCAAGAAACATGTTAGCAAATATACTAAGCATGCCAAAAACATGGTACCAACATGCTAATCATGCTAAACATGCTATAAAATGCTAATCATGCAAGAAATATCCTAGCAACGTGTTAACAACTTGGTAAAAAAGCTAAAAGTATGCTATAAACATGTTAGCAATATGCTAATCATGCTAAAACATGCTAGCAACATGTTATCAACATACTAATCATGCACAAAACATTCTAGCAAAATGCTAATTATGTTAAAAAACATACTAGCAACATCCTAATGATGTTAACAACATGTTAACAACATGCTGATCATGTTAGAAACATGCTAGCCACATGGTAATTACGCTAAAAGCATGTTAACAACATGCTAATCATGTTAAAACATGCTACCAAAATGATAATCATGCTAGAAATAAGCTAGCAACATGCTGATCATGTTAAAAATGCTAGAAACATACTAATCATGGTAAAATCATGTTAAAAATAAGATAATCATGCTAAAAACATGCTAGCAAAATGCCAGTCATGTTAGAAATATGCTAGTAACATGTTAACAATATGTTAATCATGCTAAAACATGCTAGTAACATGCTAATAAATTTAAAACGTGCTAGCAAAATGCCACTCATGCTAGAAATATGATAGCAACATGTTAACAACATGCTAATCATGCTAAAAGCATGCTAGAAACATGTTAGCAAATATACTAAGCATGCTAAAAACATGGTAGCAACATGCTAATCTTGCTAAAAGCATCCTAGCAGCATGGTGATCATGTTAGAAAAATGTTAGAAACATACTAATCATGGTAAAATCATGTTTAAAACATGCTAATCATGCTAAAAACATGCTAGAAAAATGCCAATCATGCTATAAATATGCTAGCAAAATGTTAACAACATGCTAATCATGCTAAAACATGTTAGTAACATAAAAATCATGCTGAAAACATGCTAGCAACATGCTAATCATGTTATAAACATAGTAGCAACATGCTAATCATGTTAACAACAACTTTCTTAAAGTCATGTTGTTAACTAATGTTGAGAAAACACTTTGAGATCAATATTCTCAGTCTCAGAACATCCTTGTGATGATATTTTTACTTGATAAACATTCTAAGAAATTTTTTTTTTTTGGAACATTTAAATAATGTTATAATCACAGCAAGAAAACTGGACATTTTCATGTTCTTAGAATATTGTATTAATGTTCAAATAATGTTATATTTTTACATTTTATAAAAGGGTATCAGGGCAAAAACTAAAAGACTTACCCAGAAGTAAATGTAATTATACTCATTCAGTTATACACAGGATCGTATGAAACAATATTTAAATTTGGCTGATAATATCTGATAGTATTTAAAAAATATTTAGATTCATAATGTGGTTGCTACTTTGAACAAAAGCCCAGATGATTTTCTGAATGGTTTGGATTTGATTAAATGCACAAAACTGCCTTTGTGCACACTGGTTACAGTCCATTGTAACGGCATGTGAAGTTTTCATACCAAATGTCTCGGTTGGTTTGGAGAAGTTTGAAATTCAAGGCAAAAGAATTCCTTGGTGAAGCCACTTTGGATCGAATGCTGCGTCAGCACTCAGATACTTAAACTCCTCCATTCTCTCACAATACTACAGCTAGGATGTGTGCCTGAAAGTGCCGGCTTTTCTTGGACTGTAATGTTTTACTGTAGCTTTAATTTATGACTAGGATGCATTAAACTGATCAAAAGTGACAGTAAAGACGCATGTTTTAAAGAACAATATAATTTCTAATGTTACAGAAGAGTTCTATTTCAAACAAATGCTGTGTTTTTAAACTTTCCACTCATCAAAGAATCCTGAAAAATAAAATGTGTCACAGTTTCCACAAAAATATGAAGCTGTTTTCAGTATTGATCAGAAATGTTAGAATATTAGAATGATTTATGAAGGATCATGTGACACAGAAAACTGCTAAACAAATTCAGCTTTAAATCAAAGAAATAAACTACATTTTAACATATATTCACATATATAAACAGCTATTTGAAATTGTAATATTTCACAATTCCAAATAAATGCAGCCTTGGTGAACAGAAGAGACGTCTTTGCAAAATATTAGAAAATCATAGTGAACTCGAACAGTTGTGTGAATATATATCCTATTATTTCATATACATCTGTTGTTCTGCTGTTTGTGTTTGTTTCAGATACTCCCTGAGCAAAGCAGACGCTGATGACTATGTGTTGTGCGATGTGATCGGCTGTATTGGAAACCAGTGTTGGAGGACCGAATGTGTTCGTGTGGTAGGAGACAATGAGAAGCCGCTGCTGCTGCAGTCGCTCTGGAAACCCAAAGAAGGATACGCTCGCCGCTTTGAGATCCAGCGCAAGGTCACTGTAGAAGAAAACAACTCTAAAGACAAGGACACTGTGACCGCTGGTACACCTCGACACGATTCCTCCTGCATAATCATGTTCAGCTTTTCAAATTTAACCCACTTGTATGATTTTTTGCAATATTTGCATACTGAATTGTGATTGGCTGTCTTTCTTACACCTATTTGCATAAATTGTGATTGGTCTTGCATATAAATAAAGTATTAGTTCACCCAAAAATGCACGCACCCGCAGGCCATCCCAGATGTAAATGAGCTTGTTTCTTCATCAGATTTGGAGAAATGTAACATAACATCACTGTAGTGAATGGGTGCCATCAGAATGAGAGTTCAAATAGCTGATAAAACATTACAATAATCCACAATAATCTACACTAACTTTTTAAACTAATATGCAAATCCATAATCCATAATAAAGCTTCCTTCAGTGAAACAAATCATCTCCTGTTATGTTTCACATCTGTGCAGATTTCTCTCCTGATTCAGACGAGGCTTCTTTTTCAGCGTTATTATGGATTTGCTTCTTATAAACATACAGCTTTTGCCTTCTCAAGATGTTAATTAATGGACTGGAGTGGTGTGGGTTACTTGTGGATTATTGTAATGTTTTTATCAACTGTTTGGACTCTCATTCTGACGGCACCCATTCACTACAGTGATGTCATGCTACATTTCTCCAAATCTGATGAAGAAACAAGCTCATCAACATCTGAGATGTCCTGCGGGTGAGTACATTTTTGGGTGAACTAATACTTTATTTATATATTCTGACGGCACCCATTCACTGGATCCATTGGTTAGCAATTGATGCAATGCTACGTTTCTCCAAATCTGATGAAGAAACAAACAAATCATTTACATCTTGGACAGCCTGAGGGTGAAATATTCCTTTAACACTTTCTCCAGGCATAAACGCACAGGCACGTAAGCTGCAGAAGACGCGCTCCAGAGGGAAATCCGTCCCGCTGGACGTATGCGTGAGTGACGACGCCGTGAACGGCCGACACAATCTGTTCAAGAGTCTCAGTGAGACGGATCTGACAGCCGAAGCTCAGAGCACCTGTACGGAGCGAACGCAGGAGGAGGATCCAGAGGCCGAGGCCGACAAAGCAACACAGTGTCCTGCTAATGAACGGGAGGAGACGGAGAGCAGCGATGACAGCGCCACACAGTATTCCATTCACCCGCCTCTGGACTTCCCCTACTTCCTGCTTCTGCAAGGCTTCAGTTACAGACAGGTAGACAGACTCACACTATATCTGTGCTGCTCCTCCCTCTCGCTCACTTCACCACTGCATCTGTCTTTTCTCCAGACCATCACACACACGTGCCACTGTTTCTGGAATTCAGTGGCATGAAGGTTGTTATCAGTGCAGCATATTTGGGCTGGCTTGAGAAAACTAACTTACTGATCTACTACTATTTAAGCTTCTTCTTCTTCCTCTGAGCTACAACCACCAAACTCAGGTCAGACCTTTAGAATGGTCTGACTCAGGGTGCTTTATCTTTTCTAACTGATCAGACTTACATTTTTTCAGTAAACAGACTTTCAAATCTATGAAAAATCCCATTGACTTTCATTGAAGGGGTAAAAACTTTTGTACAATAAGACTTATATAGTGTTTAATCTGTCTATCACTAACAAAGCTTAATGACTATTTTAAAACTACAGGCTAAATCTGCTGGTTTTTTCACCAGGGTAATATTGCTAAAACATGTTAATCATTATAGAAACATGCTAGCAACATGCTAATCATTGCAGAAATATGGTAGCAACATGCTAATTATGCTAAAAATAATTTTAAAGACACAAATAACATGTTAATCATGCTATATAAATATGCTAGCAACATTCTAGCAACAAGCTAATCATGATGAAACATGCTAACAACATGCTAATAATGCTAAAACATGCTAGCAACATGGTACTCATGGTAGAAATATGGTAGCAACATGCTAATCATGCTAAAACTCATTTTAAAGACGTGAATAACATGTTAATCATGCTATATAAATATGCTAGCAACATGTTTACAAAATGCTAATCATGCTAAAAACATGCTATCAACATGGTAATCATTGTAGAAATATGGTATCATTATGGTAGCAAAATGCTAATCATGCTAAAATATGCTAGCAACATGTTAATCATATTAAAGATGTTAACAACATGCTAATCATGCTAGAAACATGCTTGCAAAATGTTGATGACGGTATATAAATATGCTAGCATCATGTTAACAAGATGCTAATTATGTTAATACATGGTAACAACATGCTAATCATGCTAAAAACATGTTAATCATACTAGAAACATGCTAACAACATGGTACTCATGGTAGAAATATGGTAGCAACATGCTAATCATGCTAAAACTAATTTTAAAGACGTGAATAACATGTTAATCATGCTATATAAATATGCTAGCAACATGTTTACAAAATGCTAATCATGCTAAAAACATGTTAATCATGCTAGAAACATGCTTGCAAAATGTTGATGACGGTATATAAATATGTTAGCATCATGTTAACAAGATGCTAATTATGTTAAAACATGCTAACAACATGCTAATCATGCTAAAAACATGTTAATCATACTAGAAACATGCTAACAACATGGTAATCATGGTGGAAATATGGTAGCAACATGTTAACAACATGCTAATCATGTTTGAAACATGCTAGCAAAATGCTAATCATGCTATAAATATGTTAACAACATGTTAACAAGATGTTAATAATGTTTAAACATCTTAACAAAATGCTAATCATGCTGGAAACATGCTAGCAAACAAACGAATCATGCTAAAGACATGCTAGCAAGATGCTAATCATATGAAAAACATATTAGCAACATACCTATCATGCTAACGACATGCCAACAGCACGCCGATCATGTTAGAAACATGCTAAAAACATGCTAATGGTGCTAACAACATGGTAATCATGTTAACAACATGCTGATCATATTAGAGACATGCTAGCAACACGTTGATCATGTTAGAGACATGGTAGCAACATGCTAATCATGCTAAAAGCATGCTAGCAACATCTAGTGTAAGCTTTCAAACTTTTAAACTTAAAGTTTTTTCACAAACTTCACTCATTTAGTTTAGGTTTTATACAGTTTACAATTCAAATTAAAAGTTTTACTTTAAAATACATTTTAAATCATTACGTTTTACACACTAAAGCACATGTAAAATACTTGATTATAATTGTAACTGTGGAGTGTTATTTAATATTAAATTCAAATTAATATTTTTAAATGTACTAAAATGCAACGTCATCATTACAAATGTGTAATTGCAAATATTTTTCAAATACAAGTTTCAATAGAAATGGCATTAAAGTATATTTTAGTTTAGCATAAACTCTTGTCAGTGCATTGAGCAGTACATCATATTTCAAAGACAATCATATAAAAATGACATATAAAGATGTACTTAAGTCCTACTTAAGTGAGTAAAAAACACACTTAGGTTGAGCTAATTGCATTTAATGTCAATTTAAACCATTTTCATGTAATTGTAAATAACATAAAAAAATTAGTGTCTGAAAACATTCTTTTGAAGTATATTGTTTCCATAACTGTTTCCATAAAGAGCACAATTCCAGCTTTTATTGCAATTTGAGACTTCAGCTTGATGTTTATCTTGTTATAAACCAGTGATGTTTGACTCCAGAATTATAGGGATTTTCGCTCATTTTATTTGTTTTAGGAAAATGATTTATTCAGTGATCAGAATTCACAATCTTACAATCACAAAGATTCACTGCCTTTACACTGGGTAATACAACACAGGTGACGTCAATGAACCATGGAAAAAAATGTTCCCACATCCCTTCGATTCCATTGGAAAATAACAGTGTGTGCCAAACAGCGGAAAAGCGGCATGAAAAATGAACACGTATGCAAAAACAGGCCTAAGTGTTCACGCTGGACAGGAAGTGGAGTGTCCAAAGTGGAGCGTCCTAAGGGCGGACACACTTCCTGTTAGATTGACTGTGTGCGATGACAACCGTAAATGATCAAACACACACATGCGCACGTGTACACACTCTACATGTAAACTTGTGTTATGATTATTACACTCTATGTCCATATTAACAGAAGCCAGCCTGTTCCTGGGAACCAAACCTATGACCTTGGCATTGTTTGTGACATGCTCTATTATTTCAGAATCAGGAATGTTCAAACTGTGGACATTATTATTATTATTAATGATACTGTAATCATTTAAAAAGCTAAAATAATATTATATATATTCAGTACTTCAGTAAAAGCAATTTATTATTACCACATTAAAAGGTACACTGTAAACAAGTTTTCATTATTATTTCTAATGTATTATTATTATTATTATTAATGATAGTTAATAATTCTAACTCAGCACTATATGGCTGGCATTCAATGAACCAACAACAGGTTGTAAATTAAAAATCAAACACATAATTGCTAGACAATTGTGAACAATTATTAATAAGCAATTTGAATAATAATATTCTATTTAAAAAAAAGTGTTTTAAAAAATATATATTTTTGACTTAAAAAAACAGTTCATATTTATAATAACACAATAATTGGTTTACTGTAATAAAAATGGCCTCATTGTTATTAATTACATCTTACTGTATTATTATTATTATTATTATTGGTAATATAAGATACTATTATTATTTTAAAATGGTAATAATACTAAAAAATTAGAAAAAATAAATATAAAACATATGTAATATTATATATATTATTTAAAATATATATATATATATATATATATATATATATATATATATATATATATATATATATAAATATAGTATAAAAAAATCAAAATTAAACATTTACTTCATTAAACCAGTTCATTTAAATCTTACCACAATTAAACAGTACACTATAAAAAAAAGTTTTAAATAATTACTTGTAACATTTATGTTTAATATTATTACTATTAATAGTATTAATAATAATAATAATTTCATGATTTTCACTCAGATTCAGTTTTCTCAGATTCCATTTTATTAGTAATAAATTCAAAGTGGTCCAAAAAGTGTAATAAAAGTATCACTGCAGGTTATAATTTATTTTATAGTTTTGTTTTTTTTTTTATCTACACATTTAAGACAACAACTAAACTTAAGATTTCAGTTTTAGTGTATTGACACTTTTTTAATAAATGACAAAGACTAAGGATCGTTTACTGATTTGTGGTATTTCCTAAAATACGATATGTGGATTAGAAAAACATTCTAAAGAAATTATTACAATTTCTCGTCATATTTGAAGTTGCCAAAACATCTAAAACACTGCATTGAATGTGTTAATGTGTTTCATTCCCTCCTCAGGATTTTGTCATCTATGCACTGATCAATAGCAGCACAGTATTCGGACGCAGTGATGAACAAACTCACAATGACACTGAGAGAGATGTTGATCGCATGAATCTCTGGGCTCCTGATCTAATGGCCAATCACTGCAGCGTCCAGCGTCTGGATGCCAATCGGGGCCTAGCGGCTGGACAGTCCGGGAGTGTGACCCAACTGAAACCCCTCGCCAGAGCAAAGGTCAAGAGGAACGGAGCTGTCATCAAGCACGAGGTGGAGCTGCAGTCAGGAGACATCATCGCGTTGGGCGATCATTACCTCTTCATGTATAAAGACCCCACCTGTCCAAAGGTCGCGACCCCTGCAGAGGTCACTCACCGACGGCCTCCTCTCTGTAAAACCTGCGTGAGAGCGAGAACATGCTTCAGAGACGTGGATGGAGCGGAGCTGCTTCTGCCGTATGACGTGGAGCACGAATCCAGGGTCCTGAAGGAGATCTTCAGCGTGGTTGAGCGGGATCCGGCCGCACACAAACTGACCGCGGCCTTCCTGCTGTGTCTGTGTCTCCAGCAGTCCGCCGCTCATTTCTCAATACCGGCCCTCCGGCGACTGCTGCTACAGATGGCCAACGAGCTGCAGACCATCGTACGGGTGAGTTTATTGAGTCATTTCATGCGAATACGATTGCTTGTCTTTTGGCCAGTGTTTGGATTTATCGTAATGTTGAGAGGAAATGCAACCACATTATAACCACAATATGATTAAAGGGATAAGTTACCCCAAAATGAATATTCTGTCATCATTAAAGTGTTTTTTTCTTCTGTTGAATACATAAAAAGATGTTTTGAAGAATCCTGGTAATCAAACAGCTGATGGTAGCCATTGACTTCCATAGTATGGAAAAAATATCAGTGGCTACCAGTAACAGTTTGTTTTCCAGCATTCTTCAAAATATCTTCTTTTGTGGTCAACAGAAGAACGAACTGAATATATTTATGTGAACGTATTTTAAGACAAAGCTCTTGTTGATGATTTTCAGTTCTGTTCAAGGTAATTGTTTTAATAGTTCTTCAATAACTGAAGAATATGTAAAATGATGGTATTTGTGGTGAAAAAAACCCCCACCCATATTATTATTGGGGATTAACGAAAAGAACAAAAATTGATATGATGATAAAATCTTTATTCTTTATTTTTTTAATATATATTTTTCTGTACATGAACATATTTGAATGACAGTATATTTATTAAATAAAAATAAATTGTTTTATCAAAATAAACAGAAAATGAAGTGACTGTTTGGAACAAGTATTAATTTAGATACCAAAAATAATTTTAATTTTTCTAAGATTTTTTAAAAGATTTTTAAACAAAAAATAATATGTAATATATAAAATATGATTTGATGTTCTTACAGTAGTTTTTACTTCCTAAATCAATGAGTGTGTTAAACAAATCAGCTTAGTGAATGATTCAATGACTCTTTGTTTAATTCCTGACTGAATCAAAGTTTTGAATGAATCAGCTGAATGAATGATTCACTCAAATATTCACTCATATATTTTTAATAACTCACTTGTCACCTTTTACTGTCGTTATCATAGTGTTATGATGTAACATGCAGAAGGTGGCATTGAAAAATCCAGCCTATTAAACTAATAAAAATTATTTTATATCTAATAATGTTAAGAGGAAATGCTATCACAATATAAAGAATATGGTTATCTAATATCACACAAGCAGAACTGCACATAAACAACAGTTCAAGTTTATATTTACTTTTAGACAAATTATATAAAATTATATCAAATATAATTTATTTTTAGTACTGTATGTTATGTTATTTTAGGATCTCATTAGAAGCTTTCGGAATCTTTACATTTTTTGTACTTTTTGAACTTATATATATTTTTGAAATTAACATTTTAATAACAGAATCTTTAATGAACCATTTTTTTTAATTCAACAAAATGAACAGAAAATAAAGTGTTTGCTGAAATTATTGTTTTCAACAAGTATTAACTTAATATTATGCAAAACATTACATTATATAAAATATAATAAAATACATTTATGATTTATTTTCCCACAGTATCTGTGAAACGAATCAACTAAGTAAATGATTCAACGACTTACTCATAAAGACAACCATTTTTTAAATTCCTGACTGAAACAAAGTTTTGAACGAATCAGCTGAGTGAATGATTCACTCATAAAGACTCACTACTGGTGTTATGACGTAACATGCAGAAGGAGACACTGAAAAATCTGGCCTATTAAACTAATAAAGAAAATTATTTTATTACTAATAATGTTAAGAGGAAATGTTAATATTAGTTAATATTAAGTTAGTATTATCTTAGACAAAATATATGAAATTATATTAAATATAGTACTATGTAAACCATATTTGAACCTTTCAGAAACTTTATATTTTTAATATATTTTTGTATTTTTAAAATAAACATTTTAATGACAGAATATTAGGTGAACAAAAATAAATTATTTTATCCATCAAAATAAACAGAAAATGAAGTGATGAGTGGATGCAGAAATGATTGTTTTGGACAAGTATTAACTTAGATATTATGTTAGCTACAATATAATTTTTGTTTTTATAATTTTTTTTTTTTTTTAAATAAAACACTACATTTATGATTTATTTTCCCACATTAATTGTGATTGCTTTTTAAATCATTATGTTAAACGAATCAGCAGAGTGAATAATTCACTCACTAATATAATTCACTCACTAATACAGACAGCCAGTTTCATTCCTGACTGAATCAAAGTTTTGAACGAATCAGTTGAGTGAATGACTCACTCATAACATGTTATGGCGTCACATGCAGAAGGAGGCAGTGATAATCTGGCCCATTAAACTAATAACAAAAATCGTTATATAATTTTTAATAATGTAAAGAGGAAATACTATCATAATATAACCAGAATATGATTATGCAATATCACATTAGCAAGAATCCACATAAACAACAGTCCAACTACACTGACCAAAATTATAAACGCAACACTTTTGTTTTTTCCCCCGATTTTTCATGAGCTGAACTCAAAGATCTAAGCCTTTTTCTATGTACACAAAAGGCCTTTTTCTCTCAAATATTGTTCACAAATCTGTCTAAATCTGTGTTAGTGAGCACTTCTCCTTTGCCGAGATAATCCATCCACCTCACAGGTGTGGCATATCAAGATGCTGATTAGACAGCATGATTATTGCACAGGTGTTCCTTAGGCTGGCCACAATAAAAGGGCACTCTGAAATGTGCAGTTTTACTGTATTGGGGGGGTTCAAAAACCAGTCAGTATCTGATGTGACTACTATTTGCCTCACGCAGTGCAAAACATCTCCTTTGCATAGATTTGATCAGGTTGTTGATTGTGGCCTGTTATCATGCTGCAACATGAGGTGATGGTCATGGATGAATGGCACAACAGTGGGCCTCAGGATCTCATCACAGTATCTCTGTGCATTCTAAATGCCATCAATAAAAAGCACCTGTGTTCGTTTTTCATAATATAAGCCTACCCATACCATAACCCCACCGCCACCATTGGCCACTAAATCCACAACGTTGACATCAGCAAACCGCTCACCCACACGACGCCATACACGCTGTCTGCAATCTGCCCTGTACAGGGAAAACCGGGATTCATCTGTGAAGAGAACACCTCTCTAAAGTGCCAGACGCCATCGAATGTGAGCATTTGCCTACTCGAGTCGGTTACAACGACAAACTGCAGTCAGTTTGAGACCCCAATGAGGATGACGAGCATGCAGATGAGCTTCCCTGAGACGGTTTCTGACAGTTTGTGCAGAAATTCTTGGTTATGCAAACCAATTGTTGCAGTAGCTGTCTTGCAGGAGAAGTGCTCACTAACACAGATTAAGACAGGTTTGTGAACAATATTTGAGAGAAATAGGCCTTTTGTGTACATAGAAAAAATCTTAGATCTTTGAGTTCAGCTCATGAAAAATGGGGGCAAAATAAACAGAAACCAAATTGACTGCTGAAATGATTGTTTTGAACAAGTACTAACTTAGATATTATGCAAAACTAAAACTAAAATCTCTTTACTAATACCATGTTACTCAAAATATTTGTAATCTCTGTTTTTATAAGATTTTTTTAAAGCAAAACAAACTACTTTTATGATTTATTTATTCACAGTAGTTGTGATTGTGTCCTAAATCAAGCAATGTGTTAAACAAATCAGCTCAGTGAATAATTCAATGACTCACTCATGAAGACAGCCACTTGTTTTATTCCAGACTGAATCAAAGTTTTGAACGAATTGGTTGAATGAATGACTCACTCGTCGCCATCTGTTGGTGTAATGATGTAAAATGCAGGAGTCCAGCCTTTTTAAAGTGACAAAAAAAAAATGAAAATTCTGAAAATGGAAATCACTTACTTTCTCTCTTGTTGTTTCAAACCTGTGACTTTCTGGTTTCTAGTTGGTAACCAGAATAGTTTAATTTCCCATTGACTTACAAGCTGTGAACATAAAATACAATGGAAGTCAATGGGAACTGTTTTCTTACAATACCAATATTATACAATATATATATATATATATATATATATATATATATATATATATATATGTATATATATATACATATATATACATATATATATATATATATTTGGTTCTACAATAGTAATAAAGTCATGTGTAACTAACTGGGTAATATATGACTTTTAAAGTGCTTTTACATCCTTTTAGAAACTTAAATGCTTGTAGCTGCATGAAAAACAGACTTTAAATGTTCTGTGTAAGATAGAAAGTAGCCAAATTTAGCATGAATTTGAGCAACATGAGGGTCAGTAAATGGCAGTGTTTTAATAGTTCTGCAGCTGGTCACTAGACATTTTTAGTCTTCCATGTTTTGCATTGTAACTGTACTGTATCTTTTATACTTAAATACAGGAAAAGGCAAAAGAACTGGCAGCTTTGCAGCCTGAAATGTAAGAGCAGGAACTAATTTCTCATCAATTCATAACCAGAGGAATTAAAATCCAATATCTCAGACACAGCTTACATTAAAACCAGATTTTCCTCGCTCTCCTGATGCAAGCAGAAGTGAGTCAGACGCGGCAGACTGGCCTTCAGGCGCCGACACGCTGATCCGGGGTCTGGAGCCGCTGGTCCTCTGGATGTCCAACTCCATCCAGATCCTTCACTTCATCCACCAGGAGGTTCCTCGTCTGCTGCACCGAGTCTCTCAGGAGGAGGAAGAGGAGGAGGAAGACTGCATCGGTAAATCAGTCAGTTCTGATGTGAATAATGTGATGTGTCCCTTCAGATTCAGTATCTGTCCGTGTCTGTGGTTATATGTCAGCGGTGCTGGAGTTGCGTCTGTCCTCCGTGCGCTCGGCCAGTGAGGAGGCCATGACGGTGCTGGAGGAGGTCCTGATGTTCACCTTCCAGCAGTGTGTCTACTATCTCACCAAGGTCAGGCCTTCTGCATACTTAAATTGATATTTCATCCAAAAATGATCATTCTGTCGGCATTTATTTAAAAGCTGTGCGACTTTCTTCTGTGGAGTTATTTTAGTACATCAATTTAACAATTTTTTTTTTTTTTCAGTCAAATTTTTTTCCCTTGTTTTTTCATTTTACTTTTAGTTATACTTAATTTTGTGAATTCATTTGTATTTTTATTTTTTATTTTAGTTGCAATTTTAGTGTTTTTCTTGTGTTGTCATTTTTATTAATATTTTTAAAATGTCCATATATATATATTTTTTTTTATTTTAGTTTCAGTTATTTTAGGGCAGCAGTTTACTTTTTTTCATATTTCTTTTTTTTTTGTTTTTGATATTTCACAAGTTTTTTTTATAATCTTCTATAATTTGTATTAATTTTTATTTCAGTTTTAGTTATTTTAATATATAATTGTGATACTACTGTATGTTTTTATTAATATTTTGAAATCATTTTTATTTTAGTTGCAATTTTAGTGTTTTTCTTGTTGTCATTTGTATTAATATATATTTTTAAATGTCCATATAATTTTTTTTTTTAATTTCAGTTGTAGTTATTTTATCATTATTATTATTATTATTATTATTATTATTATTTTTATTCCAGCAGTAGTTATTTTAGTACAACAATTTGACAATGTACCAGGGTTTTTTTTTTTTTATATTTTCTGTTTTAATTTTAAATTTAGTTAGTTTTAGTAATTGTTTTGACATTTTACAAGTTTTTTATCTTCTATAATTTGAATTATTTTTTATTTCAGTTTCAGTTATTTTAATATATCAATTTAACAATTTATACATTTATACATCAATTTATACATAAGCAGTACTTGTGACCAGTGTTATTTTAGTATTACTGTGATACTACTGTAGTTTTTATTAATATTTTGAAATGATTTTTTTTTTAATTTTAGTTAAAATTTTGGTGTTATTGCTGTGTTGTCATTTTTATTATTATATTTTATTTTATTATATTTTAAATGTCCATATATTTTTATTTTTTTATTTTAGTTCTAGTTATTTTATCATTTTTATTATTATTTTTTATTTCAGTTGTAGTTATTTTAGTACAACAATTTGACAATGTTCCTTTTTTCATAATTTCTATTTTTATTTAAATTTTAGTTAAAGTTTTAGTAATTGTTTTGTATGGGTTTTGTGACATTTTTACTAGTTTTTGTCAAAGTTTTAATAATGTTCTTGTGTTTTGTTAATTTTTTAATATGCATATAATTTTTTTTTTTTTTAGTTATTTTAGTACATCGGTTAAACACAAAAGAAGGTACACTGGCAGTGCTTGTGACCAGTAGTATTTTAGTGTCATTGAGATAATGTTATTTATTAATATTTAAAAATGTATTTTTATATTTTCTGTTTTCATTTTAATTTTAAATTAAATTTATATTTAATTTAACTTTCTGTTTTCATTTTTTTCAGATTTTTTTATATACTTTATACATAATCTAACATAAATGTGTATCATTTTTATTCATTTTCATTGCAGTTTTAGTTATTTTACTGCATCCGTTTAGCACAAAAGACATTTTGAAGAAATTCTACGTTTTTCGTTTTCTTTTTTGTCCATACAGTCATCGTCAATATGGTTCATTGTTGTTTTGAATGAACTGGCTGTTTGATTTAAATATTCATAAGGCAGTATATTAAATATACAAGTGCAGATAGCAGCAGGTTAAATTTGTGACAAAAGAAACTAGCAACAGATTTTTTTCTTCCGTATTATGACGCACATTTGAAGGTAATGGATTAATAAAAAAGTAGGGTGGGATTTTGTTTAATGCATTGGATATTCATTGGCTGTTGAGATGTGGGCGTGGCTCTCAAGCATATATGCAAATGCATATGAGATTGAAGGGGCGGAGCTTAAGAGCACTGAATGATTGGAGAAATCCTGCATTGGTCCCCAGAGTGAAGACTGAAGTTTCACTGGAGGATCCAGGACAAAAAAAAAAGAAACATATGCATGTATAAATAGTTCACAATAAGATCAATATAATGAATCAAGAAAACAGATGCATGTGTTGAAATGTGGAACAATGTTTGACTGAATTCACTCTTGGCAGTGCAGTGAAATGGGGTCAAAATCTCTCTTTACACCACAAAAATGTATATGTTACATATGACCAGCTTGATGGAAATACAGATTGTGCTTAAGAAAAATAACCAGACTCCACAGCTTTACCCTGTGAGCCTGTTCAAATGATGAATAACACAGGTTAGCAGTCCAGAGAAACTGTAACTGTGATCTCAAATGCTTCCAGATGTCTTTACTGCATCTGACCTTGATGGACCTCTTTGGCTCGTGGACATCAATGAATGAATCTAGTGTGCCATACATGGATGTCATGTTCATATCATTTACAGTACTGCTTTCCCACTGTATGTGCTTTTGTTACATGATTAGTAACATTGAGATACTCTTATAGCTTTTATTCAGATTTTTTTGAATTAGTTTTTAATTTATATATTTTCTGCTTTCATTTTAGTTTTAGTTGTTTTTATTGTATCGTATTGATATAAATGTCAATGTAGTTTTTAATATTTTTATTTCAGCTTTAATTATTTTAGCACATCAATTTAAAAATTAAATTAAAATGAAAAAGAAAATAAAAAGTCCAATAAAATAAAATAAATCATATATTATTATAATATATTAAATAATATGTTATTTTTTCTTTTTCTTTTTAAGTATCTTTTTTTATTTATTATTTTTATTTTAATTACAATATTTTAGTAATCACTTCAGCATTGCAGAAAATATTGCCAGTGAGCAAGACACAGATGGGAGTGACAAAGAAAAATAAGGAAGTAGGGTTTTTTTTTTTATAGTTAACTAAAACTAAAACTGAAACTAAAAACCCTTAAAAACATTTTTGTTACTTAAAATAAAATAAACAATTAAAATATTAAAAAAATACATTTTATTTCAGTTAGTTGCCTAGGCAAGATTTCTCATTTTCATTTAGTGTATTTTGATGATATATTAAATTACTAAAACTTTAACTGAAATAAAAATTAATGGAAAAAACAATAATAATATATACATATATAAAAAAGACAACAACAAAAAACAACAACAAAAAAAATAAAATAAAATGAAATAAAATAAAAAATATATTTTATTTCATTTAGTTGCCAAGGCAAGATTTCTCATTTTCATTTATTATTTTATTATTTTCATTTTCATTTATTTTGATGATGTACTAAAATAACTAAAACGTAAATGGAAATAAAAATGAATGAAAAAACATTAATAATATAGACATATTAAAAAAACAACAACTAAATACTAACAAATAAAAACACAAAAATAAAATAAAATAAAATAAAATAATTAAAATATAAAAAAAAAATTGTAATAAAAACTAAAAATTAACCCTGAATATAAGATACAATACAAAAAATAAAAAATAAAAAAATAAAAAAAATAAAAATAAAATAAAAATATTCGTACAATTTTTAATGTGCAGTTCCCCTTCAGTCGTTTCACTACGACGTTACATATGGGAACTCGCTTGAGAGTCCAATCATCTCCAAGCCTTATTCAAAAGGCCAATGAACATTCATGAACATTGGCGAGTGGTATTTGCATGCCGAGCCACTCCCCCGTATATACGGGTATATAGGAAGGCGGCGTGCAACCACTCATTCAGACTTTTGCTTTTGGAGCCTCGTCTTCTGAGCTATTTAAAAAAAGAAAAAAAAAGAAAAAGAGTTCCTGAGTTCACACTCTCTTTGCTGGCGTGCTGCCGAGCTACTAAAAGAGCTTCATCTAAAAGAGCGTTCGGCAGCCGCCAGCCTAATCCTGCGGGCTGCCGTTTTCACGGCATCAACGCCTCCCGCACTCCAGCGAGCGCCCCGTCTGAGTGCACGGTTGTGCCGCGGTTTCTCCCTGGGCGGACCGGGATTTCAAAAGAGTGAATTTCTCGCGGCTGTCGAGGACATCTTCCCGGTATGTCTCTCCGGCCGTGCGCTTCCGGGTGCGGTAGTTTCCTCGTCTCTTTGGACGGACATGATCGCTGTCTCACGTGCCTGGGCCGAGAGCACGCTGAGGCAGCGTTCACGGATGGTACGTGCGTTCATTGCGAATGTATGTCCATGGCTGCGTTAAAGTCCCGCCGCTCATTCATGAGTAGGCACCCCTTGTTGTCTTCCCGCGGTAAATCGTTGAGCCGTCAAGGTTTTTCGGCTGCCGCGGCGAGGCACTTGGGGGACATTCAGGTGACTATGCAGAATGTTCCGTCGGCCCCCAAAGCCCCGCGGACTTCTGCGTCACCGCGCAGTCCCGTTGAGCTGCCAAAGCAGTATACCTCCCCGTACAGCGGGCTGGGTATCTCCTTTTGCACTCCCCAGGAGATCGAGATGTCTGCTGCAGCATCAGAGGGAGAGTCTGACGATGAGGCTGACGATGAGGCGGGTCGGTACCCCTCTGCGGTTGCCGCCCCGTCTGAGACAGATGCTGAACTGTCGGCTATGCTCCTCCGAGCCGCCAAGGAGATCGGTCTGGACGTGCCCAGAACACCTCCGGCCGATCCCTCTAGGCTGGATGATTGGTTTCTGGGGAGGGCTCCCGCGGCACCGCCGCGCTCTCCCCCAGTGCCTTTCTTCCCGGAGGTGCATGAGGAGCTGGTGAGGACTTGGCGAGCCCCGCACTCTTCTCGTCCACGTCCCAGCTCCTCTCCCCTCGCCTCTCTCGACGGCGGTGCAGCCTGGGGTTATGAGGCGGTCCCTCAGGTCGAACGCGCTGTCGCGGTGCATCTATGCCCGCCCGGCGCTGCCACCTGGCGGGATCGGCCCCATCTCCCCTCCAGGGCGTGTGAGTTCTCGTCCGCTCTCGCAGGCCGGACTTACCACGCCGCTGGACAGGCTGCCACCGCCTTGCACGCTATGGCCACCTTACAGGTGTACCAGGCCAAGGTGTTGAAACACCTGCACGAGAGGGGTTCTGACCAGGGTGCAATGGAGGAACTCCGCGCCGCCACCGACTTCACCCTCCGGGCTACGAAGGTGACGGCGCGTTCCCTTGGTCAGGTGATGTCCACCATAGTGGTCCAGGAGCGACATCTATGGCTGACCCTGGCCCAGATGGCAGATGTCGACAAATCACGGTTTCTCGACGCTCCTATCTCCCATGGCGGCCTATTCGGCGACACCGTCGAGGACTTCGCCCAGCAGTTCTCGGCGGTTCAAAAGCAGACGGAGGCGATTAAACACATCCTGCCCCGCCGCGACATTCCAACCATGTCCGCAGGGCCCCAACCTCCGCCTGCTTGTCGCCGAGGGCGCCCCCCCGCGGCTTCCAAACGACCAGCTCCGTCCCCTGCTAAGGTACATGACACCAGATTGGCAGCCCGACGTCGAGCTGGCCGTGGGAGAGCAACCCGGAGGTGGAGAGAATCGCTCTTTGGGGGATGACAACATCAACGTCCCCACTCCCGGTGGAGGGCCGGGAGCTGTCACAGGAAGAGTCAATTCTCTCACCTCCGGGGTTCAGGCCCCGAGTTCCCTCTTTGAACAGTGCCCCAGAAGTGTCTCCTCGGATTCGGACTCGGACTCGGAGCCTGATGTCGCCAGCGCGGGAACCAGGGAAGAAGGTAAGCGCTGCCCAGTGCAGTATGACTTTTCTCCAGGACGTTCTTCCTTCTGGGATCAGTCCCCTTCCCCTTCCCCCCCCAGGCTGCCCCACTGCGGTCACGTCGGTCAACGTCCCTTTGATACCCCTGGCGACCAGGCTGGGAGCCTGGCTTCAGCTTCCCAGCCCCTCGCGGTGGTTGATTCGGACGGTACGTCTCGGCTATGCGATTCAGTTCGCCAGGCGTCCGCCCAGGTACAGAGGCGTCCTTTCCACTTCTGTCCATTCGGACACACATGCCGCTGTGCTTCGTGCGGAGGTTGCAGTCCTACTGGCGAAGGACGCAATCGAGCCTGTCCCTCCAGCCGAGATGAAGTCAGGGTTTTACAGTCCTTACTTCATCGTGCCCAAAAGGGCGGTGGGTTAAGACCCATCCTGGATCTTCGAGCCCTGAATCGGTCCCTTCTCAGGCTGCCGTTCAAGATGCTCACGACGAAGCGCATGCTAACATGCATTCGTCCCCAGGATTGGTTCGGAGCCATCGACCTGAAGGACGCGTACTTTCACGTCTCGATCCTGCCTCGACACAGACCCTTCCTACGGTTTGCTTTCGAGGGTCGAGCGTATCAGTACAAAGTGCTTCCATTTGGCCTCTCCCTCTCTCCCCGCGTCTTTACGAAAGTCGCGGAGGCTGCCCTGTCCCCTCTTTGGCAGACGGGCATTCGCATCCTCAACTATCTCGACGACTGGCTTCTCATAGCTCACTCGCGAGATCTGTTGTGCGAACAGAGGGACTTGGTGCTCCGGCACCTCAGCCATCTGGGCCTTCAGGTCAACCGAGAGAAGAGCAAACTCTCCCCAGTGCAGAGGATCTCTTTTCTCGGTGTGGAGCTGGACTCGGTCAGTATGACAGCCCGCCTCACCAACGAGAGCACGCAGTCAGTGCTGAAGTGTCTGGAGTCATTCATACACAAAACAGCGGTCCTCTCAAAACATTTCAGAGGCTCCTGGGGCATATGGCAGCCGCAGTGACGCCGCTCGGCCTGCTTCATATGAGACCGCTTCAGCGCTGGTTACACGATCGAGTCCCGAGATGGGCATGGCACCGTGGCACACTCCGGATTGGCGTTTCCCCGCAGTGTCACCGCCTGTTCAGCCCGTGGTCAGACCCGGCCTTCCTTCAGGCCGGAGTCCCCCTGGGACAAGTCTCCAGGCATCTTGTGGTATACACGGATGCCTCTTCCACGGGTTGGAGTGCTGTATGCAACGGGCAAGCAGCATCGGGCTCCTGGACAGGACCTCGACTGCAATGGCATATCAATTGCCTAGAGTTGTTGGCTGTGCTTCTGGCCCTTCGTCGCTTCCGACCGACTTTGCGTCACAAGCACGTGCTTGTTCGTACCGACAGCACAGCGACTGTAGCCTACATCAACCGTCAGGGTGGTCTACGCTCCCGTCGCATGTCACAACTCGCCCGCCATCTGCTCCTATGGAGTCAAACGTGGCTGAAATCGCTACGTGCCGTTCACATTCCAGGAGAACTCAACCGTGCAGCCGACCAGCTCTCACGGCAGTCCACCCATCCTGGAGAATGGCGACTCCACCCCGAGACAGTCCAGCTAATTTGGAGCCATTTCGGGGAGGCCCAGATAGATCTGTTTGCTTCCCCGAATCCTCCCACTGCCAGCGGTTCTACTCCCTCAACGAGGCTCCCAACAGCCTCGGCAGGGACGCACTGGCACACAGCTGGCCTCCGGGGCCCAAGTACGCCTTTCCCCCAGTGAGCCTCCTTGCACAGACACTGTGCAAGATCAGGGAGGACGAGGAGCAGGTTCTGCTGGTTGCGCCATACTGGCCCACCCGGACCTGGTTTCCAGAACTCATTTCCCTCGCGGCAGCCCCTCCCTGGAAAATCCCCTTGAGGAGAGACCTTCTTTCTCAGGGGATGGGCACAATTTGGCACCCGCGCCCCGATCTGTGGAACCTGCACGTCTGGTTCCTGGACGGACGCGTCAGACCTCTCCGGCCTTCCACAGGCCGTGATAGAAACTATCACTCAGTCCAGAGCCCCCTCTACAAGGCAGGCTTATGCGCTGAGATGGGGTCTGTTCGTCGACTGGTGTTCCTCTCGCGGGGAGGACCCACAGAGATGTACGATTGCAGTAGTGCTTTCCTTCCTGCAAGAAAAGTTGGAGCGCAGGCTGTCCCCTTCAACTCTCAAAGTGTACGTTGCTGCCATTGCAGCGTACCACGATGCAGTGGATGGAACATCCCTAGGTAAGCACCAACTCATCGTGAGGTTCCTGAGGGGTGCGAGAAGGGTTAATCCCCCCCAGGCCGCACCCCATACCCTCTTGGGACCTCTCCGTCACCCTCCAGGGCCTGCGGGAGGCCCCATTTGAGCCACTTGCGTCAGTTGAGCTAAAATATCTGTCGCTTAAGACAGCGCTCCTGACCGCACTGGCCTCCATCAAGAGGGTAGGGGACCTACAAGCTTTCTCTGTCGACGAAGTGTGCCTAGAATTCGGGCCCGGCGATTCTCACGTCATCCTGAGACCCCGGCCTGGTTATGTGCCCAAGGTTCCCACCACGCCTTTCCGCGATCAGGTGGTGAACCTGCAAGCTCTGCCCCTGGAGGAGGCAGACCCAGCCTCTGCGATGCTGTGTCCAGTTCGCGCTCTGCGTATATACGTGGACCGTACTCGGCACTTCAGACGCACCGAGCAGCTCTTCGTCTGCTTTGGAGGTCAGCAGAAAGGGAATGCTGTCTCCAAACAGAGGTCGGCCCATTGGGTGGTAGATGCCATCTCCCTGTCGTACCAAAACCAGGGAGAGCCATGCCCCTTAGGTGTTCGTGCCCACTCCACACGGAGTGTTGCCTCATCCTATGCGTTGGCTCATGGCGCCTCTCTAGCAGATATCTGTAGAGCTGCGGGTTGGGCGACACCTAATACCTTCGCCAGGTTCTACAACCTTCGCGTAGAGGCCGTATCCTCCCGTGTCTTAACATAGACATCACAGGCGAGCGGGAGTCCGGCTGGTGTCGGCTTGCTGCGCCATTCCTAATGGATCCGTGCACTATTTCCCTCAGTTGTTCCCTCCGGCGAACCTGGGTCCTCCATTCCCCGCAGTCAGGCCTAGTGCGGAGTAGTGCTTGTCTGTGCTCCGGTTGGGTCTCCTTCGCCCAGCAGGTTGTGGCAACATGTTTCAGTATTTTTCCACGGTCAGCCAGAAGGCCGATGTTTCCCTCATATATCCCTAAAATCTATGGATATATTGAATTTCTTGTGTTCCACATGTAGAGATTTCATGTGCTCCGCCCCCCCAACTCCTGCTTCAGTACAACTGGCATCCCTGTGGGGCCCCCTATTGGCCCCCAGGGCGTTGGGAAGGTTACGCTCATATCCGTCTGCTGACACGTCCGCCTGTCGGCACGCGGTGTGTTGCGTAACGCGACGTCTGGTTCGTGGCCTGTTCCATGGGTCTGTTCCCATATGTAACGTCGTAGTGAAACGACCGAAGGGGAACGTCTAGGTTACGTACGTAACCCTCGTTCCCTGAAGGAGGGAACGGAGACGTTACATCCCCTGCCACGACCTGACGTCGCGCTGACGCCGGGCTGCAGCTCAGCTCCTCAGCAAAAGCCTGAATGAGTGGTTGCACGCCGCCTTCTTATATACCCGTATATACGGGGGAGTGGCTCGGCATGCAAATACCACTCGCCAATGTTCATGAATGTTCATTGGCCTTTTGAATAAGGCTTGGAGATGATTGGACTCTCAAGCGAGTTCCCATATGTAACGTCTCCGTTCCCTCCTTCAGGGAACGAGGGTTACGTACGTAACCTAGACGTTTTTTTAAATCAGGGTTGTGTAAATAAGAAATAAACCTATTTACCTTTTTAGAGCTAGTTTTCAGTATATGCATGAATATGTCTTAATAAAAGTGTTCCTAATTAATTTTACAGGGAATATTGCCAAGTTACAGGTGACAGTGACAGGAAAAATGCTGAAGATGCAATGCAAATTAAAACAAAGAAAAATAAAATAAAATAAAATAAAATAAAATAAAATAAAATATATTTTGTTTCAGTTAGTTGCCAAGGCAAGATTTCTCATTTTCATTTATTATTTTCTTATTTTCATTTTCATTTATTTTGATGTACTAAAATAACTAAAACGTAAATGGAAATAAAAAATGAATGAAAAAACGTTAATAATATAGACATATTTAAAAAAATAACACAAAAGAAAAACAAACTAACTAAAAATACTAAATACTAACAAATAAAAACACAAGATAAAATAAAAAAAATATATATATAATATAAAAAAAATGTAATAAAAACTAAAAATTAACCTTGAATATAAGATTAAATTAAAACAAAGAAATAAAAAATAAAATAAAAGTAAAATAAAATTTAGTTCTAAATCTAATTTAATAATAACCTTGCTTGTGACTTGAAAAAGTTTGTTTGAGTGTAGTCAGTTTTAAAACCCTGTCAGAATCTGTTGGTTTCAGTGGTGGTTTTGGTGAATCGAACTGATATGTGTTTAATCTGAGTTGCTGCAGTCTTATCAGAGTTTCTCTTCCCTTTTAGCAAGTGCTGCCTGCTGATAAGTCCCCTGTATTGAGTGACTGAAGTATAGAGACTTCAGCATTTCTTCTGCTAAATTAGTCTGTGCTCTTATGTTAAATCTGCCTGAGCACTGATAAACAAGCAGGAAACAGAAAGCAAAACCACTGGTGTTGACCAAGTTTATACTGATCTCTTTATATTAATGTAAGAAATGAGTATATTTACTCATCAAGGCTGCATTAAATTGATCAAAAGTGACAGTAAAGACATTTATAATGTTCCAAAAGATTTCTATTTCAAATGAATGCTGTTTATGTGAACTTTCTATTCATCAAAGAATCCTAAAAAAGAAAATGTATGACAGTTTCAACAAAAATATAAATCAGGACAACTGTTTTCAACATTGATAATAATCAGAAATGTTTCTTGGGCAGCAGTTCAGCGTATTAGAATGATTTCTGAAGCCTCATGTGGTACTGAAGACTGCTGAAAATTCAGCTTTGCATCACAGAAATAAATTGCATTTTACAATATATTAATGTTGAAAACAGTTATTTTGGATTGTAATAATATTACACAATTTTTACTGTGTTTTTGATCAAATAAATGCAGCCATGGTGAGCAGAAGAGCCTTCTTTCTAATGCATCTACTAGTCTTTCAAGTCTTGAAATGATTAAAATTGTAGTCAGTTATATTTCAGAAGCTGCGGTGATTTTACTGAATATCAACAGGTTGGTTTCTCAGACTTTAATTCAGCGTTCAGACGTCGTTTGGCAAAGCCGGGATTTGGGATTGATTTGTATTCTGCATGGGAAAATCCTCCAATGTCTCGCCCTTTGGGAAATTATAATTCATCTTTGTTCTGACATTGTTTGCTGTGGAAAACGAGGCTGTTTATATGGGTGTGATTTGATTTAGTGCAACATTTGACGAGGCTTTACTGTGGAAAAAGTCAATTGGTTTATTGGAATGTGAAGCCGATTCATGGCCGACAGTAAATGAAACAACAAGCCGGAGGCTTTCTTCCGTCATCATGCAAACACGTCGGATCTGTGATGTTTAATACGTTTGTGTTTGAATATATAGACAGACGCACATGAATAAAAGCCAGACCGCACAGGAAAATCATAGTTTATTTAGCCAATTAACCACAGCTAACCAGCTATCCTTGACTAATTTTATTCATTATAAAGCTAGTCAATTCAAGCACGCAATAAAGCAAATGAAAAACGTTCGCTGGAGTCGTGGGAAATTTCCTTGAGAAGACTTAACATTTCGATTCTGAGAAGATTTTTATTGACGTTTTTATTGATTGGCATTTATTGAGAGGGGAAATGATTAAGTCCTGCGGTTTGTATCGGTGGCACAAACCATCCGTTCTTCTGTAAATGACATTTTTTACTTTAAAAGCTTGGCAGCGGTCTGTTTCTGTGCTCGCTCGGTGCCAGCGCTCCAGTATGAGCTCAATATTTTCAATAGGAAAATTGAATCAAAAACAAACACGGCCGGTTGGAAAGCAAACTGATGTTTTACGGCTACAATAACAGGCTGTGTTTTCTCTGTGGAGGTTTTGAGCCGCTTGTGTGTGATTCGATCTCGCTGAGAAGGAAACAGCTGCTGGACTTAAACCAATAAAACACGCTTGTTGGTGATTCCCAGCGCTGGACACAACATGTTTAGTTTATGTTCACTCAATGTTCGCTGCAGAGAAACATTTTACATTCAGTTCAAATTTATTTATGTAGCATTTTCAATAGATTAAATTTCAATAATCACTTCAACTTTGCAGAGAATGTTGGCGGTGAGCAAATTACAGATGGGAGTGACGAAGAAAAAGATGGAAGGTTTTTATAGTTAACTAAAACTGAAACTAAAAAACATTCAATCTGAAATAAAATAATAAAATAAAATACATTTGATTTTATTTCAGCTACTTGCAAAAGCAAGATTTCTCATTTTCATTTAGTTACATTTTTATGATATACTAAAATAACTAAAACTAAACCTGAAATAAAAATGAATAAAAACATTAATAACATACATAGGTCTATTAAAAATAAAAAAATAAAAATGACAAAACCACACAACAAAAATACTAAAACTACAATTAAATGAAAATATAAAAATACAAGCAATTTTTTTTTTAAATATATAAAAATAATAAAAAATAATATTTTTATTTAATAAATGAAAATGGAAAATATAAATATTCAAATTATTATTAAAAACATATTATAACATAATCCTGAATAGAAGATAAATAAAATAAAAAAAAAATAAAATAAAATAAAATAAAACTTTTCAGGTGCATTTTTTTTTTAATTAGGGTTGAAAAATGTTTGGCAAATGACAACACTTAAATATAAAAATATAAAAATACAAGAAAATTAAAAAATTAATGGAGCCTAATATCAGATTGATTTTAAAATAGCCTTGGATGGACAATACATAAAAATAAATAATAAAGAAAATATTAAAAAATATGGAAAATGGAAAATATAAGAACTTCACATTATTAAAATATTAAAAACATATTCATAAAACCTATAAAAAATAAAATAATAAAATATAATATAAAATAAAATAAAATAAAATAAAATAAAAGTCATTTAAAAAAAAATATTTTCATAAAACTTTGATGTGCATTTTTTTTTTAGCTCTTATTTAAAAATTAGGGATGACAAGCAATTAGATGGAAATTATTATTTTAAATTAATGCATTAATAACATACATAGATATATTAAAAATAAAAAAAATAAAAATGACAAAACCACACAACAAAAATACTAAAACTACAATTAAAATGAAAATATAAAAATACAAGCAAATTAAAAAATGAATGGAGCCTAATATCAGATTGATTTTAAAATAGCCTTGGATGGACAATACATAAAAATAAATAATTAAAAAATGTATAAAATAATAAAAATAATATTTGTATAATTTAATGAATGAAAATGGAAAATATAAAAACTCAAACAATTAAAACATTAAAAACATATTAATAAAAATAATAAATAAATAAATAATAACATAAAAATAAAATAAACTTTCAAGTTACAGATGACAGTGCCAAGAAAAAAAAAGATTGAAACATTTTCGGCAAATGACAACACTTAGAAATAATAATAATAATAATAATAAAAAACTTAAATAAAATAAAATAAAAGTCATTTAAAAATAAACATTATTTTTTTTTAGCTCTTATTTAAAATTAGGGATGACAAGCAATTAGATGGAAATTAATCAACTAAACTTCTTATTGTTAACGTTGGACTATATCCAACTATTATTAGACTATGATGAAATCTCATTCTCAGCACATACTATGAAATCTCCCGACGAGCACTGAAAGCGCTTGTGGATGATTCTGTGTTTCAGTTCCCAGATTAAAAGCGGGGGAAGCAGTTTGGTTGCATGTCTCAGTTTTTCCTTCATGGTTTTGGGTGGATATTTAGTGCTGTGTGGAGACGGAGCTGCCAGAGCGGCCGGCGGCTGCCAAACTGGTGTCAGCGAGAGACGCGTCTCCCTGAGAATCCATACATACGCCGGGATCCAGCCGTCTGCACACAATTACTAAGAACAAAGCCAGCTTTGTGTTATTGTGATGTGTGGCACATTGAGATGGAGGACGTGGGCCGAACGTCTTCAAACACAGACTCTCTTTCAGTGATTCCCCGACTGTATATCACTGCCGCCAGCTGGAAATGCATTTACATGCGTGCTCACTGCTTAAATATAGAGAGCTGTTAGCAACAGAGATGTCAGGGAATGGCAAACACATGGGCTTTATCTTCCTCCAGACAATCAGCAGCTTTATTACAGTGGTTTGGGGTCGGTTTTAGGCTGTTAAAGCATGAAGGATTGCAGGAAGGATGCGAGATGAAGAGAGCACAGTCATATGGTCAGTGAGTGTCGTAATCTTATCGCACGCGAGAGCGAGACCGTGCTCTGTCAGAGGAAGTTCGTCCTGTTTTGATGTTGATAAGACGTACATGGACTGTCTTGACTTCAAAGGAAAGGAAAGGGAATGAACTTTCAAAGTGGCATGACCTAAACAATAATCAATAATCAATTAATAATCAATTATATTTATATATATATATAGATAGATAGATAGATAGATAGATAGATATAGATATAATATTATTAAAAATCTATAAATAATACAAAATTACAAAAAAAAATAAATAAATAAATAAATAAAATCATTTTAATTATAAATAAATAATAATTTAAAATATTGTAAAATAAGGTTTAAAGTAAGGTTTTATTTAAAATGTGTGTCCATAATATTTTTATAATATAAATTCATTCAGTGCAGCTAGTTCATATTTTCATGCATATTAAATAATAAAATGAAATAACACAATTAAAAATTAAAATAAAATATTTTTTAAAACAAAATTTCTAAAGACGACATTAAATAAATTATTTGGCTTTTATTTGACAGTATAAAAAGTATTAAAATGACTACAAGTTATTAAAATGTCTGAAAATATTTACTCTTTCAGCTCAATATTAAAGCGATATTCGACATAAATATAAACATTTTTAATATTGATTAAAATAAATAAATATATATAAAAAGAAGATATTAAATAAATTATCTGGGCTTTATTTGGCATTGTATAAAAAGTATTAAAATGACTGTTAACTTATATTTTGTAATTTTTATAATATTCACTTTGAATTTAATCCAGAAAGTATCTTTCACTTCAATATTAAAGCACTATTAGACATATAAATATAAAGATAACAATTTGTAATATTGATTCAAATTAGTCTGAATATATCTATTTTTTTCCCCACAATAAAAATCTGCAAAAAAGAGACACTTAGGGGGAATACAAACTAGCCAGGAAAGTGCTAAAATAAAATAAAATAATGAAATAAAAATAAAAATAAATTATTTAATATATATATATAAAGATGACATATTAAATAAATTATCTGGCCTTTATCTGGCATTGTATAAAAAGTATTAAAATGACTACAAATTATTAAAATATTATCTGAAAATATAAAAAATATAAAGATAAACATTTTTAATATTGATTCAGATTAGTCTAAATATATTTTAAAATAAAATAAAATAAAATAAAAAATACAATAAAATAAAATAATTATTATTTTTAAATATATATATATATATATATATATATATATATATATAGAAGACATATTAAATAAATTATCTGTCCTTTATTTGGGATTATATAAAAAGTGTTTAATTGACTACAAATTATTAAAATATTATCTAAAAATATTCACTTTGAATTTAATCCAATGAGTAACTTTCAGCTCAATAATAAAGCATTGTTAGGCATATAAATACAGATTTATATAAATAAGATTTTTTTTAATATTGATTCAGCTATTGAGACAGCTAGGGGGAAAATTAACTAGACAGAAAATAAAATAAAATAATAAAACCATTTGCAGATTTTTTTAGCTATTCAAATTTGGGATTATTAATAAATTAGATTAAAATCCTTGTGACCACCTTCGCATGTCAGCTTTTATAGGTTTTGTTAATATTTTTATTATTATTATTAATAATAATAATTAATTAATATTTATTATTATTATTAAGTAATAATAATTAATGAATTAATAAATAATTAATATTTTTGTTATTATTTTTATATAGATTTTACTCTTATATTTTCCTTTTTTTCACCTCCATTTTATTTATTTTTCTTACCTCTGTCTCTCTTTGTTGATTTTTATTGTGGAAAAAATATTTTATTGTGGAAAAAGTATTTAACTGTGAAATATATCATTTCAGTTAACATTTATTTATTTTTTACTATAGGTTACTATATTAAGGTTAAGGTCAGTAGTTGTTCAGTGTTTTCTCCTGGGCTCATATGAGTGCGGTTGTGTGTGTGTGTTTTGTCAGATGCTGTACCCGCTTCTCCCCGGCGTTCTGGACAGTCATGCGTTCTCAGACAGCGGTCAGCTGCAGGTGTCGTCGCAGGTCAGACGTGTGCTGGACGTCTGCAATAAGAGCCTGCGTTTGCTCAAAGCGCTCGACGTGCATCCGGACATCGGCGCGCAGCTCTTCTCCTACCTCTTCTTCTTCATCAACGCTCTGCTCTTCAACCTGCTGATGGAGAGAGGTGAGTGAGTCCAGCAGATCCAGCTGATGTTCATCAGTGTTTCATCACGTTTGCTCATGCGATCGCTGCTCTCGCGTGCAGGGTCAGGAGGAGCGTTTTACTGCTGGTCCCAAGGAGTCCAGATCAGGGCCAATCTGGATCTGCTGATGGACTGGGCTCACGGAGCCGGACTCGCTGATCTGGCTCACACTTACCTTCTCAAGCTCTCCTCGGCCGTCAATCTGCTGGCCACACCTAAGGAAAACCTTCTGCAGGTCCTGCTTCTCTTCACCTAGAACCAGTCTCATGTGGGAACACTTTATTTAAAGGTCCAATTCTCGCTATTAATTAACTAGTTTAGGATTGGGTAGGATTAGGGATGCAGAATATGGTCATGCAGAATATGTGCTTCAGAAGGACTAATAAACAGGCAATAATAGTGAGAATTGGTCCCTATATTAAAGTGTTACCCATCCCAGTTAATGAATTGTGTTCATGTATTTATATTAATTTATATTAATTATTAAAATATTTATTGAATTGATTCAGATAGATTTAGGATTTGTGTGTGTGTGTGTGTGTGTTATTTAATTTATAATATAATAAAAATGAATAACCTAATTTATAAATAAATGTTAAATATTTTTTTATTAACCATATATATGCACATTAATTATAATAAATATTAGTAATATTTATATTATTATTTATTTTTTTTAATATAATACAAATTAACAACAATAATAATAACTAATGCGACAATAATACAATAATAATAACTAATACTAATAATAATTTATGAATAAATTATACATACATTTATTTACACAATACATTTATTTATATCTAAAAATATATTTTTATCTTTTTTATTTTAATATTATATATTATATAATATTATTTTATTGAGTATATATATATATAGAATAGTATTTAATTAGAATATAATAAAAATGAATAAATTTACATTTATTTAAAATATATTTGTATATTATCAAATTATTTATATTTTAATATTATTATAATATTATTTAATTTAGAATATAATCAAAAAGTAACAACAGCAATACTAATAATATTTTATAAAGAGATTTACATTTATTTATATTTTAAATATATTTTTATTAACCATATTTATATACACACACAATATATATATATATATATATATATATTATATTATATTATATTATTTAATTTAATATATAATACAAATTGACAACAGTAATAATTATACTAATAATAACATTTTATGAATACATTTACATTTATTTATATTTAAAATATATTTTTATATTTTCAAATACTTTTTATTTTAATATTATTATATTATTATTTAGTTTAGAATATATAGATATATAAATAAAATTTATAATATTATTATAATATTATTTAATTTAAAATATAATAAAAATTAACATCAACAACAATAGTAATAGTAGCAATTTAAGAATAAATGTACATTGTATTACTTATATTTATTATATTAATTATAATAAACATTACTATTTCAAATATTATTATATTATTGAATTTAATATATAATACAAATTAACAACAAATTTACATTTATTTAAAATATGTTTTTATGTTGTCAAATTATTTATATTTTAATATAATATTATTTAATTTAGAATATAATAACAATTAACAACATTAATAATAACATAATTTATAAATAACTTTACATTTTATTTATATTTCAAATATATTTTATTAACCATATATGTGCACACAATATACACAATACATATATTTATAATATTAATTATAATAAATATTTTAAAAATGAACAAATTAACAGCAATAATAATTACAATACTAATAATAACAATTTATGAATAAATTTACATTTATTTATATTTTAAGTTTATTTCATAATTGATTCAAAAATTATTTACAAAAAATTATTTAAATATATACAATAAAAATATATATTATTATATATTATTTTATATTATTATTTAATTTATAATATAATAAAAATGAACAACGACAATAATACTAATAATAATATAATGTATCATAAATGTACATTTATTTATATTTCAAATATTTTATTACCCATATACATGCACACAACATACAAAAATCATACAATTTTTTAATGTATTATTTATTATTATTTTATTTATATTTTTTATTTATATATGTGTGTGTGTGTGTGTGTGTGTTTTATTATATATGAATATATATAATAAATATATTTAATATATTTAAGATAAAATAGATGTTTCTGTTGTGTAAAAGTGTGGATGTAGTGCAAAAGAGGATGTTTATTTCCATTAATATTTAAAGCTCATTTATTTGTCCACACCATTCTGACCGTTCCCATGTTATTACACACGCATTCCTCTCTCATCACAATCTCTTCAAACATCAGAAGTTAGTGTGGAGCTCAGAAATAATTAACAGGAAGTATTACTCATTAAAGGATAAAGGTGCAAGAACACAAAGACTCTTTCATGCCAATAGATAAAGATGCTGGATAAGGCACGTTTCTAAATGGCATCTGACAAATGATCTCGACGGGACGTCCCGCTAAAGAATTTTCACTAATGACAAATTAGGTTTGTCTCGTCTAATCTATTAGGTCTCAGTTATCATCAGATGGAACATGTTATGATATTTCAATATTGTTAATAATATATATATATATATATATAAAATTATTTTTTTTTATTATTTTTTTTTTTTTTGCATAAAAAGTATTATTATTTAAAGGGGTGCTATTATGCTTTTTATGCTTTTTCAGTCAGTGTGTGATGTGTGTCTACAAAGTTACAAATCTCAAAGTCCACTCCAAAAGGAGATATTTTGATTTTAAAAAAAATCCCTTTGCAAGAACTACAACAAATGCTTCCTTTGGACTACAACGTTTGTTTTCGCATGCAATGATGTCACAACGCGACCCATTAGAATAAGCATGTGACGTCACCTCAGCTGTGGCTCCGCCCACTGAGGGGCAAAAAGACTGAGTGGCAGCACTGGTTTTTAAATGTGAATGCTGCGACAGAACATACAAAACACCTCTAAAATCAGAACAAGCTTTGCGATTGACTGTACAAAGTTTAGGTGTAGACCAGCCTATTTTGTATTTACAAAATGAGTTCACAGGCAAATTTGCTTTATTTATTTTCCCCGACGTCAAAATCAGACACACGATTGCTGGCTGCATCAATATGCAGTGACCACTGGATATTTGTTAAGTTGTTAGGAACATTATCGTTTGTTTTACTCACGTTTTCGCATCTTCCCTATTAAATCCATTCACGCTGAAGGCTCTTTTGCCACTCAGTCCACCTGAGGGAGCGTGTCCTGGCGGGAAAGTGACGTCAATGCATAAATCCCGCCCACGGAAATTTGAATTGTTTGAGGGAGGGTAGGGACGAGGTGGGGGATTAGCCTAACTTTGGTGATGCAGCGCAGAGAACTGCTTCAACGAGCCGCAGCGCGGCGGGTATAAACACGAGCTGTAACACACTGCAGACGTGTGCAGTCTGTGGTAATAGATTTATTCATCATCCAGTGTAGATAACGTTAGCTTCACTTATAACGCGAGTATTTTTTAAAATGCATAAACTTGCACTAGAATAGGCTGATCAGTGATGATATTCTTTGATAATGTTAGGCTGCTTTTAGTCTTATGCTGGAGCTGGTTTCGGGCAATGAAACTAAGTATGTAAATAATTAAATGCATTAGCACCATAATATGTATCGGCGATCTCGCAGGCTGACGATAGGACCCAACACTACTGTAGTGCATTATTTACTCACCCTCCATGCGTAGCTGTATATGACTTCCTTCTTTCAGACGAATGCAATCAGAGTTATATTAAAATTTATCCTGGTACTCCCAAGCTTTAGAACGACATAGACGGGTGTTTCTCCTCATCAGTCCAAAACAAGTCCAATAATGTGCATCCATCCATAATAAAAAGTACCTCACACGGCTCAGGGGGTCAGTAAAGGCCTCCTGGAGCGAATCGATGCATTTTTGTAAGAAAAATATCCATGTTCAAATAGGGCTGGGCGATTTTGCCTAAAAAAAAATCTTCGATTTTTTAAAGAAAAATTCGAGTTTCGATTCGATTTTCGATTTTTTTTTTCAATGCACTTAAAAAATGACTGCAGACATCAGATATAGTGTCAAAAGCGCAACTTTATTGCTATGATTGTCCTCAAGAGTTAAAATGCGTAGAATCCCAAAACAAAAAGTAAATGAGGCTCTGTCATTCAACAATTTCAAGCTTTAACCCAGGTTTAAGCAAAAGTGCAACAACTTCACAGTAGCTTAAATTTTCTGTTCAAGAAATCAGATAATCACAAATTTTGTAACATATAACATTACAATTAAAAAAATAAACTCTTCTCAGTATAGTGTGAATATAAAAAATGAAACATGCCTGTGGCAGACATATAGCCTGCTCAAAGAGTAAACAATTGTAAACTTTTATCTAGAACAACAAAACACGTGCTTGTTAGATCTCTGAAACATTATGCTCATTCTAAACATTTTTTGCAAGAAAGATGAGCCTGTCCACAACCTCTGGCTTAAGGCAGGCCCAGTTGCAGGTAACTATTCCCCCACCCACACTAAATACCCTCTCTGAGGGGGCACTAGTGGCTGGAATAGAAAGATATTTTTTAGCCAGTAAGCTTAGCCTTGGAAAGTTGGGCTGATGCAGCTTCCACCATTCGAGAGGATCTGTGTCTGGCTACATCGGCGAAATACTTGCGACTGGGGACAACGTACCTCGCATCTAATACTTTCAGCATGTGATTAAAGCCTCGCTTTTCGACAGAATAAATTGGCAGCATGTCTGTGGCAATATAAAACGTGATCGCCTCTGTAATCGCTTTCCATCGCGCTCCGTTCTTATCATAAGGCACACAGTTTGTAAAGCTCTCAGGAAGTGTAGTTTCAAAACCAAACCAGTTCCAAATTACGGAGTTACCTGTGCCTTTCTTTGGAAGTAATTCTCTGCTACACGCTGCCATGTTGTTTTGACTGTGTTACGCGGGGCGGGGGCTGGGCCTGGCTCATATCGCGCTACGGTAACGCACAAGGACGAAACGCGGAAAAGTCCGAAAAAACTATTGTGGCAAAAAACTCGAGTTTGCAAAATAAAAATCGTTTTAGACTACAAAATCGATAAATCAATTAAATCGATTTTTTGCCCAGCCCTATGTTCAAAACATAAGAATCACTTTAACGTAGCTTGCACTAACAGTTGTACCCAGAACTTGCTTCTTTGACAAGGGGCGTGGCAGTACTGAAACACCGTCTAAGCTGTTCGCCAATCACAACGCAGTGGGACAGCCAACCAATCACAACAGATTTCGTTTTTCGGAAGGCGGGCCTTCATTAAACCTGGAACTAATCAAGCCATATGTGCCAGACTGAGAGAAATGTATTGTAATAATGTAAATTATGTTAAAAATAATGCGTTTTTCGAACCACCAAGCATGAAAGCATGTTCTAGTACACCCCTAAAATAAAATCAAGACTTTGTAAAAGAGCACAATAGGACCCCTTTAATGTTAAACTATGATATATCAAGTCTTATTTGTGATAAATTGGGTATTATACGCCTAAAATAATCGCTTTGTTTTCTTGAAAATTTTTACTGCTTAAAATCATGCTATTTATTGTCATCATGGTGGAAAACAGTTAATGCACATTTACATAAGGACATCATGTCATTAAAGTGTGAGTAATGTGTGATAATGAGGTGTTTGTGTGTGTGTGTAGATGTCGTGGAAGTCTCTGCGGGTGGAGTTCCCGTCACTGAACGCAGCTCAGCTCCATCACATACTGAGAGAGTACGAGCCGCGCCGCTCCTGTCCCACAGCGTGGACGCCAACTGGCGATGAGGCCAGCGCTGCGCTCGCAACCGGTACATAATTGCATATTCACATCATTCAGACTTCAGTAAGCCTTCTAGAGTTACTGGAAATCCATATATAAATGATTTCAACATAAATGCTGCTGTTTCTGGTGTCTACAGCTGATATCCTGGAGAATTTCGATCAGCATCCTCCTCTCATCCTCCCGACTGACGGCTTCATAATCCAGCTGAAAACACCAATCAGTGACCCGGAGCTAATTAAACAGCTACACCGCTTTCAGAGAATCATCAAAAAAATGACAGAGACAGAATCAGAACCACCTCAGGTATACATCTTTATTTTCAGAGTTAGTTTTTATTTTATTTCAGATATTATTTTAAAATATAATATTTTTATTCTGCAAAATATTAACATTTATTATATTTGACCAATTAATGGCTCATTAAAAGCAGTTATTTTAGTATCACTGAGATACTATAGATTTTATTAACATTATGTATTCATTTTTATTTTTTATGTATTCATTTATATTTTCGCTTTTGATTTCAGTTTAATTTAGTTTAAAAGTTTTAGTACTCATTTTTAGAGTGTGTGTTTGTATGTATATATAAATTACAAAACAACACAACAAAAGCACTAATGCTTTTAAATTAAACTAAAAATATAAAATGATATAAAAATATAAAATATAAGCATAAAATTAAATTCAAAGCATGTTTAGTTTAGTTTTAGATATTTTAATACCAGAGTTATTTTGGTATTTTTGTGATACTATTATAGTTTTTATCAAAATGTTTTTTTATGTTTTTTATTCATATTTTTTCTGTTTTCATTTCAATTTTATAGTAATTCTGTTGTGTTTTTGAAATTGTATTATTTGTTGTTGTTTTTTGTGTGTTTTTGTAATTTTATTATTTTATGTTTATTAAAAATATGTCTATAATGTTTCTTTTCTTTTAGTTTTAGTTTGTTGTTTTTGTACCAATGTTATTTTAGCATCACTGAGATAATTTTTAATAGATTTTAAAAACTTTTCTTAGTTTTTTTTAGATTTTGAAAATATATTCTGTTTTTATTTTAATTTAAGTTAAAGTATTAGTAAGTTTTGTTGTGTTTTTTCCCCAATATTTTATTATTTATTTTTAGTTATTGAAGTTATTTTAAGTGCATGAAGTTAAACTAGATAAACATTAAATGCTGCTTTTGCTGAAATAAAATAAGTTTGTTTTAATATTGTTTAATATTTTTTTTTTATTTGAATTTATATTAATGAATTATATTATATTATTAATTTATATGATTTTATTCATAAAGTGTTTTTATGGTTTTTAGTTTTAGTTAATTATAATAACAGTAATATAGAGTTGGTTTATTATTTGCATTTAATTAAATATTATGGTGATATTTATATTTTATATTTAATTTCTAGTTTAGTTTTAAGTAAGCTTAAGTTTGAAAAAAATATATAAATTAAAAAAATATATATATACACTTTTTTAAATTCATAAAATGTTTTTATAGTTTCAGTTTTAGTTAATTATAATAACAGTAATTTAGAGTTGGTTTATTATTTGCATTTAATTAATTATTATGGTGATATTTATATTTTATATTTAATTTCCAGTTTAGTTTTAGGTTTAAAGTAAGCTTAAGTTTGAAAAAAAAAATGTATACATTTAAAAAATATATATAGAATTTTTTTTAAATTCATAAAAATTTTTTATTGTTTTAGTTTTAGTTAATTATAATAACCATAATTTAGAGTTGATTTCATATATTTACATTTGTGACCCTGGACCACAAAACCAGTCATAAGGGTCAATTTAATAAAATTGAGATTTATACATCATGAATAAATAAGCTTTCCGTTGTTGTATGGTTTTATAAGACAATATTTGGCTGAGATACAACTATTTGAAAATCTGAAATCAAAATATTTTAAAAATTGCCTTTAAAGTTGTCCAAATGAAGTTGTTAGCAATGCATATTACTAATCAAAAATTAAGTAGGGAATTTACAAAATACCTTCATGGAACATGATCTCTACTTAATATCCTAATGATATTCGGCATGAAAGAAAAATCGAACATTTTGACCCATAAAATGTACTTTTGGCTATTGCTACAAATATACACGTGCGAAGACTGGTTTTGTGTCACATTTAATTAATTATTATAGTAATATTTATATTTTCCCAGCTAACTCTATGAATTATTTTTGCTGATATCACAGCTGGTCTCTGCAGTGCCGATGGAGGCCAAGCTCACTAAGATGGAGGTTCACCCCAAAGCTCATCTTGAGGTCGGTCACACAGAGTTGGTGTTTCCTCACGCTGGAGCGAGTGACCTGTGCTCATGTGAAGCTCTTTTAACCAAGAAGCTTCAGAATCTTGAGCTTCAGAATAAAGACGCGGCCCGTCCGGCGCTGGACCCGTCCTGTTTACTGACTCCGCCGAACACGCCGCAAAACCTGGAGCTGACGGACTCCGACACGGATTCACCGCAGCTCACCTCCACAGTCAGACCGGAGGAAGGTGACGGGACCCTCTGTGCTTCATATCTCAATCAGTGCCATGCATGTCGGCCTAATGAAAGCAGAATGTCTGAACCGGAGCTGTTTAGTGACACAAGCTCATGTGTGTGTTTGTAGGTGAGAGTGAGGAGTGTGAGATTGGAGAAGACGATGTGTTTGTGCTGGAGCTGCAGAGCAGCGTGTGGTTTGGGTCTGATGCTGGTGGATGGAGAGGTGAGTGAAGAAATGATTAGTTTGCCTAAAAAATAAACATTTGCTGTCAGGCCATCCTTTGTTTTTCTTTAATAGAACAGTAAAGAAGATTTTAGTTGAAACCGTGGTCCTTTGTGATGCATAAAAAGCAATGGCTTTTTATGCATGGCTACCGTCACTTTGAGAGTCAAAAAAGCATATACAGGCGACACAAAATTAATAATTATTAAGGGAGTTTGCAAATGTGATATTGATTTAATACAACAGTTCAGTAAGTAAGAAGTTAATATTAAGTGACTTACTCTTGTCTGACTATGACACTACTCACTGATTTTATTTTATTTTATCAACAAAAATAGTTTTATATAAGGTAACAGCTCAGTAGCTCCGCATCTCTAAAAGCAAACACAGCGGTGTTTCATTCATAAATGAAAGTGCGTTTTTGAATCAATCTAGTGAGTCAGCGATTCATGATTATCCATTCATAAAGACAGTCGCTTGCTTCATTCCTGAGGGAATCAGCCATTCAAACGAATCACTTGAATGAATGATTCATTGATAAAATCAGTGACTTGCTGCCACCTGCTGGTGGATTTAATTTATTTTTAATGTATAATTTCAGTTATTTCAATCATTTAATATTTCTATATTTAACATTTTATATTTCAAACATTAATCTCAACATGAATTTATGAATTTAATTGCACTCATGCCACCTCTGAGCCTCATTAAACATCTGAAAATATACCTACAAGCCATTTTTGTGTTGTGTGCCATTGTAATAGTTTTTTTTTTATAATTAATACTAATTTTATATGATTGGCAACTTATTAGTCTTACTCTACTTCTTATATTGTTTTAATTAGACATTTTAAACAGCTTATATGCATAATTTGCTTTAAATTTGACATAGATGATGACATACTTTTAATAAAATTAGAAAAATGCTATTACAAAGGTAAAAAGAAAATACCCCTGTAAATCACTTTAAGGAGTGAAACATAACCTCATATTAGGAAGGATCATTTTTGATGAGAATTTTTATTATTGATCAGAAGGCGCTCCTAATTTTTTTAAATTAGGAGGACAAGCACTCATAATTACAAGAAGAAAAAAACTGCTTTTATACTCTGCTTTTAGATGACAGGTATGGATGTGGAATGAAGAAAAAAATTGCAGTCAAAATATTAACCCTTTAACCCTTAATGGCAATATATTGAGGTCTTATGAAGCGAAATGATCTGTCTGTGTAAGACACTGAACATTATTACCTGTAATCCAGAGCCTCAGGTTCAGTTTGTGAACGAATCATTGTTTTTGTCTTTTTAATGAACTAGTTGAATCAGTTCACTGAAATGGACTGAATCATTTGAAACTGTTTGCGGCTCAAGCAGCACAGATCTACACATTATTCAATCAAAAATCACTTTCAGTCACCTGACAGTCACACCGACCCAAAATGAGCCAAAATACCAATGTATCTGATCCTGTGATGAATGAACTTATTCAGCGCTTCAGTTCCTCCAACATTCACTGAACTGAGGAAACAGTTCGACTGAAGACATAAGCACATGTCTGAACCAAGTACTTTAATGGAGGGGTCAAATGAAGGTTTTTATGGGTTCTCATTGGTAATGAAGACTAGTTTATTCACTTTATATGCTTTAGACAGGTAAATCATCTACATTCCACATCCTTATTGGGTGCTTTTGTAATATAATGGTGTATAAGTTATGTTATTGTGTTGTGATGTAAACAAACTAGTGAATTGAACCAGTTCATTGAATCGAACTGTCCAAAAGAATCAGTTCATAAATAGAATCATATTTTCCCATTTGTCTGAGGCTCTGGATTACAGGTAATAATGTTGATGCTGAGTTTTTTGCACAGACCAATTGTTTCACATCATAAGACCTCAAAATATCATCAGCAGCAACGGGTGTTCATTTTGTATTGCCTGTATCTGCTTTTTTGCACTCTTAAAGTGACGGTAGCCATTGAGCTGCTTTTTATGAATCACCTACTGAATAAAAAGCACCCACCTCTTGAATGGCATGGGGGTGAATAACAGCAAATGTTCATTTTCAATTAAATTTTGACTTTTTTTTTTCTTACAATTGCAAGTCGATATCTTCCATTTCTAAGTTTGTCACATTTCTGACTTTTATATCAGAAATACAGAAAAAAAATGAAATTATGTAATAAAAAGTAGCACTTACCTATATATATATATATATATATATATACACACACACACACACACACAGCCATTCAAAAGTTTTCAATAAGATTTTAAATGTTTTTTAAAGAAGGCTGCATTTATTTGATCAAAAATACAGGAAAAAAAAGTTGTGAAATTGTGAAATATTATTATGATGTAAAATAATTTTTTCTGTTTTAATATACATTTAAATTTAATTTATTCCTATGATCAAAGTTGAATTTTCAGCATCATTACTCCAGCCTTCAGTGTCACATGATCCTTCAGAAATCATTCTAATATGCTGATTTATTATCAATGTTGTAAACAGTTTTTGAAACCTGTGATACTTTTTCAGGATTCTTTGATGTATAAAAAGTTAAAAAGAAGAGTATTTATTTAAAATAGAAATCTTACTTAACAAAATACACTATTATTTAAAAGTTTGGGGTCAGTAAATTTTTATTCTATATTTTTTTTTAAAGAAATGAACACTTATTTAGCAAGGATGTGTTAAATTGATAAAAAAAAAATGATAGCAAAGACTTTTGTTGAATATATGCTGTTCTTTTTAACTTTTTATTAATCAAAGAATCCTAAAAAAAAAAAAAAAGTATCACCGGTTCCAAAAAAATATTTGGCAGCACAACTGTTTCCAACATTGATAATTCTAATAAATCATGATGATAAATAACATTTTCGCAATATTAGTTTTTTTTTTTTTGTACTTTTGATTAAATAAATGCAGCCTTGATGAGCATAAGAGACTTCTTTAAAAAACATTACAAGTCTTACTGATCCCAAACTTTTGAACAGCAGTGTATACATACAAAATTCATGGCCTTTCAAAGATAATGTTTAAGAGCCTGTTGAAAAACTGCAATAGAAAGTTTATATACTTGATTATATACTTGCAACAGAAAGTTTATGTGAAATTCTATGTTGTTATTAGGGCAGTCAGTTTAACGTCAGTTTAGCGTGATCAAAAATGAGTCACGGTTTTATAGGCTGAACTGTGTTTAACCTAAAACAGTATCTTAAAATGCAGTGATTATGTTTAATGACATGAAAATTAAACCAAAAGAATACTTCTTAGGCCACTTGTCATTTTATATGTAGTCCTGTACTCCTCTGCAAACACTCCTGTCTTAAAGTATCTTCATTTGGGAATGTTTCCAAGCAAACATTGATTTTGCAATTAATTGCAGTTAAATATGTTAATTAGTTATATAATGCAGTTGCTTCAAATACAGCCTTACTCTTGCAAATCATTTCCATAAAGCATATCGTTATCACTGTTAATATCACCGTTTCCTTACAGCCCAATAGCATCTCCTTGTGGTTAAAAAGGGAATATTTTTAGATTGTATAAGAAACCAAGTCTGTTTGGTGGATATGTTTGTGGAATAACATTTGTGTGTTTTCCACAGGAAATCGAATCTACTGTCAGCGGGATTTACATCAAATCAGTGCTTACAGACTCTCCCGCCGCTTTATCCCGGAGACTGAGAGCCGGCGATCGCATTCTAGCAGTGAATGGACTGAGTCTGGTGGGAGTCGACTATCAGACGTGAGGAGAATTACATTAGATGTGAAACGTCCTGCAGTGCCTTTAGCATAAGCAGCAGGACTGTTCAGTAGTCTGTTGTGCATCGTGCTATTTCACTGAAGCACATTCATTATATGTTATTGATCATTTTATACTGTGCATTAACAACATTTCTTCCTCTTCTTCTATCTTGTAGAGGCCGGGATCTCATTCAGATGTCAGGAGAAAGGCCTCGGCTGCTGGTTGCCAGATCTCACAATGCTACGAAAGAAACAAGGACAAAAACTTCTGCATAAACCCTATATAGTGTTTAAACTCTGCTTTTGTCCTTAATTTAAAATGCATCAAGTGTGTGGAAGAAAATGGACAAAAACAACTTTTTTAACATCTGGTTTTATGTGCTTTTGCCACTCTTAATTGTGTGATCTTTGCATTTTATATTGAATTTTATGATTAAAAAAATATGAAAATTATTAGAATAATTAATGCACATTATGTGCCCTCAGAACGGACTGCTTTTTAATTTATTGCATAATGTATAAAATAAACAGATGGCTGCATAGTTTTAGTTTGACTACCTAAAACATTTTAAATGCTATGCCATTTGTTTCTCATGCTAAATTCAGAGATAGTTTCCTACAGACCTTTATTACATGCTATATATGCTTACAATATATTGGAAACAAACGTTTTTGAAAAAAAGGCAGCGTTTTGGTCAAAAATAAAGTAAAAATTATGAAATATTATTGTAATTTAAAATAACTGTTTTCTCTGTGAATACATTCTAAAATGCAATTTATTCTTGTGATCAAAACTGAATTTTCAGCATCACCGGCACCAACATGACCCTTCAGAAATCATTGCTGCTTAAAGGGGTCATCGGATGCCCATTTTCCACAAGCTGATATGATTCTTTAGGGTCTTAATGAAAAGTCTATAATATACTTTGGTTAAAAATTCGCATTGGTAGTGTAAAACAACACCCTTTTTAGGGTGTTGTTTAACAAATAATCTTGTTCTGGTCGAGGTTGCTGTAAATGTTAATGAGCTCTGCTCGCCCCGCCCCTCTCTTCTCTCTGTGGAGTGAGGAGCCTGTTTACTTCAGCCGTATTTAACCGTTAAACTTGCTAACTAGCACGTTATTAGGAAAGGCGATCGCAAAGATTCATAAAAACCTTTATACTCACTTCTGCTGCAAGTGAACCTGGATCACAAACAATTTGCGCAAACGTAGACGGATATATGTAGATCGGGAGCCTTCACAAACAAACGTAATCTACTGCATCTTCAGCGGCTCAGATGTCGGGAGTAAATGACGACCACTGTGTTCATTATTACATCCAGCAACACAACACCTCAATCCGAGATAGTCTTGTCTAATTTACATCCCTGCTCTTGCATAAACAATGGAGGTCGGACTGTTACAGCTGATTTAAGGCGGGTCTGAGGTAAGACCCTCATGTCAATCAACTATCGTGGGAGCGGCCTCACAGACAGGCATCTGAGAATGGCTCGATTTTTTACAGATTAATTAAAAACCACAGCATGGATTTTTATCATTACAGGGTAGATTTGTACATACACTGCGAACACACATTAATGTTCAAACAACATGTAAAAGTGAACTTTGCATCCGATGACCTCTTTAAGCAAAGTCTGTGTAAACTGACTGTACTGTGTTAATAACTTAATATTCATGATCCTCTGAGTTTTTATTTTATGTATTATACTATATAGAAGACTTTTGCACCAAACAGCTTGGCACTGGGAAGGAAACGGACTGTTTGCACACTATAGCACAGAAGTATATCACTAAGGAGCATGAACGTATTGCACAAGTTGATACAATGGTTATGACATTCATTTGCTTATTTACAGCTTGTCAAACAGTTGCGAAAGAGCACCGTTAATGATCTCTTGATTGCACATGAAAGTCCAGAGAGAGAACAAGGCCTATTTTACTGAGTTCTCCTGGTATTACAGTTCATTTGTCGTGTGCTTCAGAAAATGACAGAGGCTGAACTGTACTCGGTGTATAAAGGTGTGTACGTGCCGACGTTTGTACACCCTCCAGAAAGTCTGAAATATTATGAGGAGTTCACTTTCCGGCCGGATGACATCCTGATTATCACTTATCCCAAATCTGGTGAGTTTCAGCAGGTTTATGCATTGCATGATGCAGATTTATTGTAAAAATGACACTACTTAACATATAAAATATTGGAGTCTGCTAAAGTCTGCTAAATTGGAACAACTGATTTTGCACGTGATGCACTTTAATTGTGCAGAAGTTGTACTGAAGTCCAACTAAAGTGTACTGAAGTAACTTACGTATATTTGATTGTGCTAAAGTGGAACTATTGCAAGTAAACTTTAGGTAAACTTTAAATATTTTACATTTAAAGACCGATTTTATTTAAAGATCATACAATCCTCAATAGTGACATCAAAACCTATTTTAGGCTTAAGATTAAGAGATGTGCATTGTGCACAAGTTGTACTCCAAATAAAGTTTAATTACAGTTTTTATATCAGTAAGTCTTCAGCGATATGTCAGTAAATATGTTAATAGACTTGAACTATACTTAGTGTAAAATAAATGCATTTTAAATCTATTACTTTTTACTAGGGCATTTCTTAACACACTTAAGTCGAATTGTAAAAATTGCACTGTAATAATGTCAAATTAAAGTAATAATCATTCGTTGTGCAAGAAGTACACTTAGTCTGGTGTGCTGACTAATATACCAAAGCACACAAAGGTAAAGCACAAGATTATATTTTTAGCTGTAGTGTGTTATTTTAAATCACAAGTTAACATTTAGGTTAATATATTTTAAATGTACTTAATTGAAACTATCATTACAAATGTAATTAAATGCATTCATAATGCATTTAGCAATATAAATAAATGCAAGTTTCATTAGAAATTACATTGAAGTATTTTTAAGTTTATCATAAATGCTTCCATTTGTGTGCATTGCACTTTAGCTATTTAATAAGTAATTATAAATATGTATTTAAGTCCGACATAAAGTAAGTGGGCCAAAATGCATTCAAGTTCAACTAACCACATTTAATATAAATTTAAACTATAAGACATTTTCATTTGTTTTAAAAACATTATTGATTAATAACATTTAAGTGTCTGAAAACATTAGTTACATTATATTATTTCCATTAAGCATAATTTAAAGTATATACTTCTTTTTTTGCAAGGGTTTGCTTGCAGAAAATACTTTTGAGAAGTATTTTCAGAAAAGACCGTCAAGCTAAATTCAGTCTTTTTCCTACAGGAATTTTTTTTTTTTTTATTTATTTTGTAATGCATGTGCCAAGTTCTTTTAAATGCACTCTTTGTTGGTTTTGAAACACTTTTAAGCCACATTTCTATGTTTTCAAATGAAAGTAAGCTTGACATGTGACCTGTGCTTTTGCTCCACAGGCACAACATGGATGCAGGAGGTGATTCCTCTGATCGTGAGCGATGGTGATCTGACTCCGGTGCTGACGGTGCCAAACTGGGACCGAGCGCCATGGCTGGAGGAACAACGGGCGATCCAGCTCAATCTGGAGCAGAGACCTTCTCCACGTGTCTTCTCAACTCACTTCCATCACAGCATGATGAACGAGTCTTACTTCAAAATAAAGCCCAGGGTAAAAACACTCTGAAGAGTGAATAAATCACACTTTGTTCAATGTTTAATCAAATGCATTCAGATGATTGTGTTTTGCATTGTGCTTCAGGTTCTTTATGTCATGCGTAACCCGAAAGATGTGTTCACGTCCTCATATTACTACTACGGAATGGCCTCATACATGGTGAACCCAGGAACCCAAGATGAGTTCATGGAGAAGTTTCTCGATGGAAAAAGTATGGATTTCAGATCTATTTTATATCCACATGCTAAATATGTTGTTGTTTTTTTTCTGTGAGCATCTTAAACTATAAAACAACTTGTTCTGTTTTTTTTTTTTTTTTTTTTTTAAACAGCGGTTTCAGTGTGCTCAATTTGACAGGATATGACACCAAAAATGACTGAATAATATAACTTAAAATTAAAAATGTGTGGAGTATTTAAAAAAAAAAATCAAAATATACAAAGAATGTGTATTATATATTAATATATATTTTTAAAATATGTTTCAAAATATATTTTGTACCAATATATTTTTTGGCCATTTTTTGTATATTTTTGAAAATATATTTAAAATATATAAAAACATTTTGCCACTGAAATACCTTTTAAAATGTATTTTTGTATATATATATATATATACGAAAAATACTTGAAACTTAAAACTTAAAATTAAAAACGTGTGGAGTATTAAAAAAAAAATCAATATATGCAAAGAATGTGTATTATATATATTAATATATATTTGCTAAAAAATGTTTAAAAATTATTTTGTACCAGTATATTTTTTTACTTTTTTGGTATATTTTTGAAAATATATTTAAAAAAAAATAAATATATATATTTTAAAGTATTTAAAAATTATGTTGCCACTGAAATACCATTTGAAATGTATTTTTGTATATGAAGGTTGCAACGAAATATATTTCCAATTTCAAAAATATATGTAATTTATGTATGCATATACATATGCATGTGTATGTATTATGTAATTTTTTTTATAATATGGGCCCAAACTTTCCTCTTTGTATTCTGTTGTAAAATGTAATTAAACATGATGTTTTTTATCCACAGTCATGTTCGGTTCCTGGTTTGATCATGTCAAAGGCTGGATTAATGCTGACAAACAGGAATCCATACTGTACATTTTCTATGAGGAGATGATCGCTGTAAGTATTTTCTTCGCACAGCAGGACTGAATGTGCAGTTGCAGTTCATTTATTTTTAGTCATTCATGGGTTCCTGTAATTTTAATATAACAGAAGGGTAAATTGCTTTGGCTTTACTGTTTCTACAAATTATATTTTAAAAAGAATTACTACTTGGTCAAAAGATTCCTCAGTGAAATGTCCTTAAAACACCACAAATCGCTTACCAATGTGTTACCCTGTCACTGAGTTTGCCAGGTTATCTCATGATGACAGCGCGTTGGAACATTGCCAAGTAGTTCAAGGCCTTTTTAAAGTCTCTCTAGTAAAATGACCTCTTTATCGTGTCCTTGTACGCTTAACTGAACTTTGAGACATCCAAAGTCCTCCAACAGAACTTCTCTTTCTCATTTCTTATTTTGAGCATATCAAAAACACAAACAAGGAGGGTGCATGAGCACATTTGATTCACGTTACACAACAATAAATGGTCAAACCAAGGTGGATTTGGGATAATTTACATTCTTTTTTTGATGCTATAAAATAATGAAATCCATATTCAAAGTGTTTCTTGGCTTCTAACATGCAATCACACAAATCTTTGGCAGGATCTGAAAGGATCTGTGGAGAAAATTGCCAAGTTTCTTGGTAAATCTCTGAATCCAGATGTGATAGAGAAGATCGCTGAGCAATGCGTCTTCAAGAACATGAAACAAAACAAAATGTCCAACTTTTCTCTGGTTCCAGAGGAATACATGGACCACAAGAAATCTGAATTCCTGAGGAAAGGTAAAAATCACATAATTCATCTTAAAATGAAGGACAAAAATGAAAAATCTGACATCATTTACTCGCTTTCGTTTCATACGGTAAATGTGGACTGAGGCTTCTTACTTTTTACTAAAAAGTCTGCAAAACATCACTCATCTTATGAAAACAGTCCATAGACCAATGTTCTCTTGTCTTGTTTTACTCTGTCAGGAATTGTTGGTGACTGGAGGAATCATTTCACTGAAGCCCAAGAGCAGCGATTTAATGTCGTATACAAAGACAAGATGAAAGATGTGAAATTCAAATTTATGTGGGACTGAAAAAACACATCTGTTTCATTAGGGCCCGAGAACCGGTGCTGCGATTCTTCATCTTCTTCTTCTTGTCCAAAATAAAGCACATTTTTGAGGGCCTAAACATGCTCAAAAATTCATGAAACTCTGCACACATGCAAAAAGTGGTAAAAAAAATGACGTTTGATAAATTTACATTTGATATGTATATATATATATATATATATATATATGTGTGATCCTGGACCACAAAACCAGTCTTAAGTCGCTGGGGTATATTTGTAGCAATAGCAAAAAAATACATTGTATGGTCAAAATAATTGATTTTTCTTTTATGCCAAAAATCATTAGGAAATTAAGTAAAGATCATGTTCCATGAAGATATTTTGTAAATTTCCTACTGTAAATATATCAAAACGTAATTTTTGATTAGTAATATGCATTGCAAAGAACTTAATTTGGAAACTTTAAAGGTGATTTTCTCTGTATTTTGATTTTCTTGAACTCTCAGATTCCGTAAACTGAAACAGTTGTATCGTAGCCAAATATTGTTCTATCTTAAGAAGCCATACATTGATGGAAAGCTTATTTACTCAGCTTTCAGATGATGTATAAAGCCCAATTTCGAAATATTGACACTTATGACTGGTTTTGTGGTCCAGGGTCACGTATGTATATTCAGTGTAAATGAACATTTATTGGAGTATCATATATATATATGTATATTCAGTCTAAATGAAAATTTATTGGATATTGGAGTATTATTCTGTATGTGAATCTTGTAAAAGCATATATATATATATATATATGTATATATATATATGTGTATGTATATATATATATACACTACCGTTCAAAAGTTTGGGGTCAGTACATTTTTATTGTTTCTTTTTTTTTTTTTTTTTTTTTTTTTTTTTTTTTTTTAAGAAATTAATACTTTTATTTACCAAGGATGTATTAAGTTAATAATTAGAAGTTTATTAAAAGTTAATAATAAATAATTTACATTGTTATAAAATATTTATATTTTGAATAAACACTGTACTTTTTAAACTTATTATTCATGAAAGAATCCTGAAAAAAAAAATCACAGGTTCCAAAAAATATTTGGCAGCACAACTGTTGATATTATCCAACATTGATCATTCTAATAATAAATCCGCATATTAGAATGATTTCTGAAGGATCATGTGACACTTAAGACTGGAGTAACAGCTGATAAAAATTCAGCTTTTCATCACAGGAATAAATTCTATTTTAAAGTATGTTAAAATAAAAAACATTATTTTATATTGTAAAAACATTTTGCAATATTACTGTTTTTTTTCTATATTTTTAATCAAATAAATGCAGCCTTGATGAGCATAAGAGACTTCTTTAAAGACTATTACAAGTCTTACTGACCCCAGACTTTTGAACGGTAGTGTATATATATATATATATATATATATATATATATATATATATATTTTATACTTTTACATTGACAAAGGGACATGAGTTTTCAAAGATAATGTGTAGTAATGTACACAACATCCATACATTAAAATCAAAATCTTTTAAACCTTTGTTCATTGTTCCAGACAGGTTGGACATCTTCTATCTAGATTTTATTTCTTAAATGCTTTAATTTGCCTGAGCTTGAACAAAATGGCTATTACAGACATGAAATACACGGTATTGTAGAAACAAACAATGTTTTTGCACACTCACTGTACTGTACAACTGATATTGCTAAAGTTTGTGGTGTAAAGCTACATGTAATGTATGTTTTGCAATTGTTCATCTGGCTCCTGATGGAGACACTACTGATCATTTAAGTTTCAGGGTTATTTTATATGTTATAAACACAGTAAAAGACTGCAATAGCAATCAAGTTTTCAGTCATTTTCAGCAGCAATCAAAAGCATAAAGTCCTGCACAATAAAATAAATGATTAAGACTTGCTTCATTACCATGACAAATAGTTGCAAATGCCTTATGTGCTGTTCACATGAAGGGAGGAGGTCATCATTAGAAACATCATCATAGCGCACATTCCTGGAGTTCTCGCGATGATCTACACTAGTTCTGAGTTTTAGTTTGGGGTGTATTTGTCTCGCGCTTCGGAAAATGACGGAAGCTGAGCTGTATTCGGTGTATAAAGATGTGTACGTCCCGACACATTTACACCCTCCAGAATGTCTGAAATACTATGAGGAGTTCACTTTCCGTCCGGACGACATCCTGATCGTCACCTACCCCAAATCTGGTGAGTTTTATGACTCTGTGATGCAGATTATTGCAAAATAGTAAAACAACAGATAGTACTCTAAACCTGTAATGTGTGTGTTTATCGTGCATTTCGTTAACCTTGCATCTTATTTACCATGATAAACACGGTCAGGGGCGTTTCTAGGATTTGAAAACATCAGGGGCTAGTAGTGGTGGATGGGAGCTGTATGAAGTACGTATCATACTCTAACGTTTTGTTAGACACAGGTTAATCTGGTGCACTTTGAGAGCTCCAGAAAGTAAGAGCTCCAAGTTAACCCATGTTCAGTGCGCAAACTGAACAAAGAAAAAAGGTTTATGACCTGGCTCATCCCTCTTCTGATACTCTGAAAACATCGGTTCATGAACTCATCGTGTGAGCAAAGTCATATTGTGCTTTCGATTTTAGTTTATTTGACAGATACTTTGCCTTAGCACAAAACAACATTGTTACACTATGAAAAAAATAGTAAATCGTAATCACTACAAATAGCAAACGTATCAAAGTATTATCACAAAATTATAACTTTACAAAAATATATTACACAAATAAAATAATAAATTCAAAAATATATGTTTGCATGCAAAAATAGGGGCCCATTTTTATTTATTTATTTATATTTATTTATTATTCTTGTTTACCAAATTCCATTTTATTTTTTTAATTTTAATTCTTTTTTTTTTTTCTGTTTAAATTTTTCTAGTTAAATTTAATTTTATTAATCAAAAAAGATGTCTAATTAATTAAAACATGAAACTTATACAATTTAAAGTCAATTTATCAAAAATTAAGTTATGTTTAGGGCCCTATGAAATTATTAAATTTTTTTTTTTCTCACCTTATAATTTATACATATGTTTAAAATGCACCTTATTGTTACCAAATTTGTTTTAGCATGTCTATTTAAATGCATAAAACAACTTTTATTTATTTCTACAACGGCCTTACGAAATTCTGTGTTGTGTATTTAACTTTTCTGGTTATGAGGCATGACATATTAATTTATCTTTGAATTAATGAAAATTAAATTTCATTTTTGATAAAAATAAAGGGGATGTACTATTAAATGTAAAAGATGGAAGAAATATTGTGTAACAAAGTTTTATTACACTATGAAAAAAATGGTAAATCGTAATCACTACAAATAGCAAACATATCAAAGTATTATCACAAATTATATCTTTACAAAAATATATTACACAAATAAAATAATAAATGTAAAAATATATGTCTGCATGCAAAAATAGGGGCCCATTTTTATTTATTTATTTATATTTATTTATTATTCTTGTTTACCAAATTCCATTTTATTTTTTTTAATTCTTTTTTTTTTTTTCTGTTTAAATTTTTCTAGTTAAATTTAATTTTATTAATCAAAAAAGATGTCTAATTAATTAAAACATGAAACTTATACAATTTAAAGTCAATTTATCAAAAATTAAGTTATGTTTAGGGCCCTATGAAATGTTTTATTTTTTTTCTCACCTTATAATTTATACATATGTTTAAAATGCACCTTATTGTTACCAAATTTGTTTTAGCATGTCTATTTAAATGCATAAAACAACTTTTATTTATTTCTACAACAGCCTTACGAAATTCTGTGTTGTGTATTTAACTTTTCTGGTTATGAGGCATGACATATTAATTTATCTTTGAATTAATGAAAATTAAATTTCATTTTTGATAAAAATAAAGGGGATGTACTATTAAATGTAAAAGATGGAAGAAATATTGTGTAACAAAGTTTTATTACACTATGAAAAAAATGGTAAATCGTAATCACTACAAATAGCAAACATATCAAAGTATTATCACAAATTATATCTTTACAAAAATATATTACACAAATAAAATAATAAATGTAAAAATATATGTCTGCATGCAAAAATAGGGGCCCATTTTTATTTATTTATTTATATTTATTTATTATTCTTGTTTACCAAATTCCATTTTATTTTTTTTAATTCTGTTTTTTTTTCTGTTTAAATTTTTCTAGTTAAATTTAATTTTATTAATCAAAAAAGATGTCTAATTAATTAAAACATGAAACTTATACAATTTAAAGTCAATTTATCAAAAATTAAGTTATGTTTAGGGCCCTATGAAATGTTTTATTTTTTTTCTCACCTTATAATTTATACATATGTTTAAAATGCACCTTATTGTTACCAAATTTGTTTTAGCATGTCTATTTAAATGCATAAAACAACTTTTATTTATTTCTACAACAGCCTTACGAAATTCTGTGTTGTGTATTTAACTTTTCTGGTTATGAGGCATGACATATTAATTTATCTTTTAATTAATGAAAATTAAATTTCATTTTTGATAAAAATAAAGGGGATGTACTATTAAATGTAAAAGATGGAAGAAATATTGTGTAACAAAGTTTTATTAATTTTTCAACACTAGTAGTAGTAGTAGTACTGTAGGTAAGTACATTCTACTGAATGATAGTTATGTATTTCTGCCACAATGTCTACAAACTAAACCGAACTTTAATTTGACGGGTTTACCTAAATACCTTAAAATTTCTGTTAGTATATGACCCTGGTTTACTCAAATGAAACAGTGAAGTGCTCACAAAGTACTCTCAGAGCACTTCTGGAGATGTTGTTTATGCATTTTCTATGGCAGACGCTGAAATTATGAAATCACCGCGAGCGTCACACGCTTATGTGTAGTAAAGGAAACCGCGCCTGCGTCTGCACCATTTATTCATAAAGTTTCGGCTCGAGCCCCGAATGATTAGCCCTAACGACGCCCCTGACCACTGTAATATACTACACCGCCAAGAAAAACAATGGTAAAGCTTTACAATAAGGTCCCATTAGTTGCATTAACCAACATTAACTTCCAATGATAAGCAATGCATTGTTACAGCATCATTGTTAACGTTACATGCAGGTACACATATTTCTATTTGTAGTGTTCAAGTATATTATTTAGTTTTTATTATATAATAGTGTATTTTTATTTTACATTGTTATGATTGAATTATTAGCTTTTTATCAGCTCAAACCCACTGCAGTTCTTACATTAACTCTTGAGAAACCTTGCAGTTATGCAATTCTTAAACCCATTTTCATGATGTTGACATCAAACAATGAAATATCAATGTGGTACTTTTAATGGTAAGTTTAAAACAAGTTAGATAAAATGTAATCTAGTCATCTAAAAAGTAGTCAGAATACATTACCTGAAACAAGTAACGCAGATTACGTTACTAACTACCACGCTATTAACGTAATTTACCCAGCGCTGTCTTTCTACTCCAAAAAATTCAGTTTAATTTAATGTGTTACTTGCAGTCTCTTATTATTAGTAATTATTTGTGAAATTAATGAGCAATTTCTGAGTAAAAAAAAATTGTTTCTACACCAACATTTGCAACTAAAAAGCAGCTTTTTAATAATATATACGACCCCGGACCACAAAACCAGCCATAAGTGGCACAGGTATATTTGTGGCAATGGCCAAAAATACACTGTAAGGGTTAAAATGATCAATTTTATACCAGAAATTATTGAGATATTAAGTAAACATCAAATTCCATGAAGATATTTAGTAAATTTTAAGGTAAGGTAAATACGTCAAAACGTAATGTTTAATTGGTAATATGCATTGCTGAGAATTTCGTTTGGACAACTTTAAAGGCGATTTTCTCAATTTTTTTTTGCACCCTCAGATTCCAGAAACTGTAATTACCATGAAAGTGTACATTTTTGCCATATTGGTTTCACTGGTTTACGCTAACGAAATAACTGTTGCTTGCAGAAAATACAATTGGGTTTTACTTTGGTTATACTTGTAATACCTGTATACCTGTTTTCACATCCACCCACTTTTGTTTTATGACAAAACCTATGATGGATTAAAACGTTGGCTGTGCATGTTATTACTTGTTTATTTGAGTTCAGGGCATTATTAATCGGGCAGAAGATAATTTGATCATGTGGGTCAGTGTCATATGAAAGTCAAAAACAACTTTAGACTTTAAAATGCATGTGCCAAGTTCTTACGTTGGTTTTGAATGAAAGTAAGCTTGCCTGTGACCTGTGCTTTGCTTCACAGGCACAACATGGATGCAGGAGGTTGTTCCTCTGATCGTGAGCAATGGTGATTTGACTCCAGTGCTGACGGTGCCAAACTGGGACCGAGTGCCATGGCTGGAGGAACACCGGGCGATCCTGCTCAATCTGGAGCAGAGACCTTCTCCACGCGTCTTTGCGACTCACTTCCATCACGGCATGATGAACGAGTCTTACTTCAAAATAAAGCCTAGGGTAAAACACTTTAAAGAGTGAATAAATCACACATTGAGCACTGTTTAATCAAATGCATTCAGATGATTGTGCTTTGCATTGTGCTTCAGGTTCTTTATGTCATGCGTAACCCGAAAGACGTGTTCACGTCCTCATTTTACTACTATGGAATGGCCTCATACCTGGTGAACCCAGGACGGCAAGATGAGTTCATGGAGAAGTTCCTCAATGGAAAAAGTATGGATTTCAGGTCTCTTTTACATTTACAGGTTAAATATGTACAAAAGTGAAGCATGCAACATTATGTGTTCTCATGTTCTCATTGTTGTAACCAAGCAAGATAATGCAGCTTTTTTGCGATACAACTATGTCTTTGCTCTATAAAGGAATGATATGAGCATTTGAGCATGATGTCTTTTATCCACAGTCATGTTCGGTTCCTGGTTTGATCATGTGAAAAGCTGGATTAACGCTGAAGAAAAGGAATCTATACTGTATATTTTCTACGAGGAGATGATCGCTGTAAGTAGCTTCTTCACACAGCAGGACTGAACATGCAGCTTCAGTTTATCATTTATTTTGCTAGTTCTGCCACATAAGTTCATGGGTTTACCTTGTGATGGCAGTGAATATTTTAGGTTTGACTTGCTCATGAACAAGACTTCACTTGTGTTTCAAGGCAATGTTTTCCTCACTGTCATTCTTAAGATTCCCCTGTACTTGCATAGAAGAAATTCTGAATCCCCTGTAGTTTTCTTTCCTTAATTTGTATTGTTACATTATTTTATTGCAGTTATTTTATTATTGCACCTAGGCATGAAATAGTGTATAAATGTGTACTTTCCAAGATATTAAATCTCAATTAAGATTTATTATTTTTACAATACAATTATGTAAGCTTGTTTTAATTCTGTCATTTGATTACTTTCTCTGTTTAGTTTTTTGACACTTTTATGTGAAGATTTTGCATTTTATGTTAAGCTAGACAGTGCAGTAAATTATTGAAATCCTTGTAAAGTGCTTCTTTGTTTCTAACATGCGATCATACGAATCTTTGCCAGGATCTAAAAGGATCTGTGGAGAAAATCGCCAAGTTTCTTGGTAAATCTCTGAGTGCAGATGTGACGGAGAAGATCGCTGATCACTGTGTCTTCAAGAACATGAAACAAAACCAAATGTCCAACTTTTCTCTGGTTCCAGAGGAATACATGGACCAGAAGAAATCTGAATTCCTGAGGAAAGGTAACATATGCAATAACCCAAGAATGCCAAAAATCAAAAATGTGAAAATTTACTCACTTTCATACAGTTAAAGCTGTCACTCCTCAAAAAGTAAGCAAAAGCACCGTTATAGTATAATAAAAGTAGCCTATATTATGTGTGAACTGTTTCACAAATGTCAAATGGACTAATTTTATAATACAGACCAAAATTATGGTCAGTCAACAGGAGGGTGAATGAAATGAGTTTTTGTCAACAAAGTCAAAGTCAACTAGCAACTTTTACGGCGTTGTTATTAGTTCACTTGAATATACAGTTGGGGTCAAAAGTTTACATACACCTTGCAGAATCTGCAAAATGTTATATATGTTACCAAAATAATAGGGATCATACAGAATGCTTGTTATGATTTATTTAGTACTGACCTCAATAAGATATTTCACATAAAAGATGACCCTGTTCAAAAGTTTACATATGCTTGATTCTCAGTAATGTGTTGTTACCTAAATGATCCACAGCTGTGTTTTTTTGTTCAGTGATGTTTGTTGATGAGTCCCTTGTTTGTCCTGAACAGTTAAACTACCCGCTGTTCTTCAGAAATATGCTTTAGGTCCCACAATTTTTTTTTTCAGTATTTTAGTGTATCTGAACCCTTTCCAATAATGATTGTATGATTTTGAGATTTATCTTTTCACACTGAGGACAGCTGAGGGACTCATATACAACTATTACAGAAGGTTCAAACGCTCACTGATGCTCCAGAAGGAAAAATGATGCATTAAGAGCCGGGGGGGTGAAAACTTTTAAATTTGAAGATGGGGGTAATTTAACTTATTTTGTCTTCTGGGAAACACATAAGTATCTTCTGTAGCTTCTGAAGGGCAGTACTACATGAAAAAAATATGATATTTAGGCAAAATAAGAAAAATGTGCACATCTTCATTCTGTTCAAAAGTTTTCACCCCTGTTCTTAATGCATCATTTTTCCTTCTGGAGCGTCAGTGAGTGTTTGAACCTTCTGGAATAGTTGCATATGAGTCTCTCAGTTGTCCTTATGGATCTCAAAATCATACAGTCACTGTTGGAAAGTGTTCAAATACATAAAATAGCTGAAAACGCAAATAATTTGTGGGACCTGAAGTATTTTTCTGAAGAACAGCAGCAGTTTAACTGTTCAGGACAAACAAGGGACTCATGAACAACTATCACTAAACAAAAGAAAAAAAAAAAAAGAAGCACAGCTGTGGATCACAGTATTAAGAATCAAGCGTATGTAAACTTTTGAACAGTGTCATTTTTATACATTCAACTATTATTTTCTCTTGTGGACTATATGTAAACCTTTATGTGAAATATCTTATGCAGGTCAGTACTAAATAAAAAAATGACATGCATTTTCTATGATCCCTGTTGTTTTGGTAAAATAATTAACATTTTGCTGATTCTGCAGGGTGTATGTAAACTTTTGACTTCAACTGTAAGTTGATTGTATCCAGATGTGCCATATTCAAGATTACTTGTTTTGTTTTTCTCTGTCAGGAATTGCTGGTGACTGGAAGAATCTGTTTACAGAGGCCCAAGAGCAGCGATTTAACGCCGTATACAAAGAAAAGATGAAAGACGTGACGTTCAAGTTTATGTGGGACTAAAAAATACATCTTTTTAATCATACTTGTTTTTTATAAGCACATTAACCCTCCTGCAACAAACAGGTCTATAACGGACAGTTTAAACCATTCAGTGTTTGATATTTGCATGTTATTTTATATAACTGTTATAGTGTTTATATACATCACTGTTTTTATAACAAAATAACTTAATACTTATAAAATGTTTATACCAATACATCATTTAAATTATCTTTTGTTGCATGCATTTTTTAAATAAATTATATAAAATTGCATACATGACTGTTGAACTGATTTTAACATTAGATGCAAAATCCACTATTTACTGGTCTATAGTCTATATACGGTATTTTAATGCAAACAAGAAGTATAAAACAAAAATGAGGTCATTATTTTTTAAAGTAATTAAGTAATTCCTTACTTTGCTTTTTCAGGAAAAGTAATTAAGTGACATTAATGGATTACTTAGTAATGCATTACGCCCAACACTGTTTACATACACGAGTGAGTCCTGAATTATCAGCGGAGTGACTCACAAATGTAAACATGAACCAGTGTTGCCAACTAATTTTCAGATAAAGTTGCTAAAGGAAGGTCGATTTGTTGCTAAAAGTTGCTAAATGATGTTGTGACATCACAACGCAAAGTTGTCACAACATCAAATCTCAACAACAACAACAACAAAAGTAAAATAATATGCGTAATATAATGTCAACATATAAATAACTGTATTTTTAAATACACTGAATTATTGAACACACATTTTTGAATCATTACAAATTAAGTTTTTTCTTCTAATAGTAAACTAATAATACTACAAGTTCTCAATAATTCTGCTTTAAGCAGTGTATTAGTAGTTAGTTTGCTACACTCTAAGAAAAATCTGTAAAATAGGGCACAATCTACTATGTTAATATGAAATAATTTTTTTGTATTGTTTTTTTTTATTTGTTTTTTTTTTTAATTATGCATGGTGGTTATAGGGTTCCAGTGGATAATGGATAATGTCCTGGAAAATTACCAGTATATTTTCCATTTTTCTTACAGTGTATTAACTGATCAACATTCGCAGGTACAAGAATACTAACACAGTGTATCATAAATGAACAATTATTATTATTATTATTAAATTGAGCAATTGCAAAGAGCAGCAAAGTCACGTGATGTGTGTACTGCTAGGCATCTTTAATTTCCTCTTTCTGTGTAATTTGAATGTAAAATATGTGCCTTTTTATTGTCTAAGTCACTTATCAAAAGTTGCTAAAAGTTGCCAAATAAATTTTAAAAATTGCTAAATTTATTGCTAGGTGCTGTTGGAAGAAAAAGTTGCTAGGGTAGTCTGAAAAGTTGCTAAATTTAGCAGCAAAATTGCTAGGTTGGCAACAATGACATGAACAATACTGTTCCACAACACTAGAGGGCGGCGACGCACCGCGTATGTGAAACGACAACGGCGCGGGAAGAAAGAAGAAGAAGCTTAGAAACATTTCGCGCAACGGTTGCTGCACTGAGGGAATAAATCCGGAGTGAGACTCAGTCACGTATTTGGAGTTCAAGTAGCTAGAAGTACCTTACAAGAGAAGTGACTGTGATCACTGTTATGCGTTATTAGATGTTTTTATATATATTTTAAGCTAAAACGGGCGGTGTGTTTCTTGAGGTACCAATTTTAGCTGCGTAAATAACGTTACTTTTCCCACCAACGTACCTACATTACATGGTCTTGTTGGAAAACTGCAAATTTAAGTAATTGTAATTAATATTTGCTGCACTTTCCCTTCTGACAGAAATGTAAAAGCCATAATTCAGTGATTTAAAATACGGATTTATATCGATTAACGTTCAATGTCATGAGATGCAGATCAACAGGGAATCGTTTGAAGAAGTGACTCGTTATTGGATTTGTTTTTAAATCAGAGATGTCAGGCAGTTTTTCTGAGGCAATTGCAAAACAACTGAACTGAAATGTGTTTGTTTAAACTCTCAGTTAATTTTATACGTGGAGAATGTCTTGTTTTAAATGAGAAGCAAAAGATCAGAAAATCATGGCAAACAAACAGGGAATGAGCAGCGGCCCTCAGAGACATCAAGGGCCCCTGGTGAGGTCAAGGGTCCCGGATGAAGCACTGTTGTCGACATCAGGAACAGACCAAAGTATTGTACATTTCATTTTTCTTTAGTGCCTTTACAGCTCATTTTATGTGCAGGGTTTTTTTATACACTACCAGTCAACAGAAAATTTTTAAATGTTTTTAAAGAAGTCTCTTCTGCTCACCAAGCCTGTGTTTATTAATACAGCAAAAACGGTGAAAAATTTTAAATATTTTTACAATTTAAAATAACTGTTTTCTATTTGAATATATTTTAAAATGTAATTTATCCCTGTGGTTTCAAAGCTGAATTTTTAGCATCATTAGTCCAGTCACATGATTCTTCAGAAATCATTCCAGTATTCCGATTTACTGCTCAGAAACATTTATTATTAATTATTCTGTTGAAAACAGCTGAATTTTTCAGGTTTCTTTGATGAATAGAACATTCAGAAAAACAACATTAATCTGAAATAGAAGTCTTTTGCAACATTATAAATGTCGATTATCATCAATTTAAAGCGTCCTTGCTAAATAAAAGTATTTTTATCTTTTTTTTTTTTTAAATTTTTTAATTGAATAGTTTAATTAATTTTATTTAATAGTTAAATAGTTTTTGAATGGTATAGTGTATAATGTTGCAAAAGCTTTTTTTTTTCAGATAAATGCTGATCTTTCTATTCATCAAAGAATCCTAAATCTTGAAACAAATGCATTTAATTGTTACAAATATTAATAATAATAATAATAATAATAATAGATGTTTCTTGAACAGCAAATCAGTATATTAGAATGATTTCTAAAGGATCATGTGACACTGAAGACTGGAGTAATGATGCTAATTATTTAGATTTGATCACAGGAATAATTTACATTTTAAAATATATATTCAAATAGAAAGCATTATTTTAAATATATATAAAAAAAAATTCACAATATTACTACTTTTGCTGTACTTTGAATCAAATAAATGCAGGCTTGGTGAGCAGAAGAGAATTATTTAAAAATCATCAAAAATCTTACTGTTCAAAAACTTTTGGTAGTATAGCACTTAGCCTAGTTTGTGAAAGGAAAGCATTAATTTGACAGTAAAAAAAATTAGAATAATAATAGTAATACTGTTATGTGTCAGAACATACATAAGGGACCCCACAGTCATTGAAAACCTGCAAATATCACAATATTAAAAGGGATTTTATTTATTTATTTATTTATTTATTTATTTATTTATTCATGGAAATGAAATCTCAAACGTTTCCAGTTTTGCCATTTACAGTTGAATCTTGCTTTATCAGGCCCCTCATTGCAAACACTGAAAGAGGAGGTTGTCAACTTAATACACAGCTTTCCGGAAGGAATCGAAGTGTCCAGGTTAATCTTTATGTACAGGAGGGTCTACGGCAAGAGGTTTGGACCATTAAGCAGTTATGGTTTGGAAGGCCTTCAGGAGCTTTTTGAAGAGCTTGGCGACCAAGTGAGTGTGGAAAGGATTTACAATAAAAACATGATCAAATCTGCAAACCCTGTTCAGAGGACTGCTGTGTTTCAAGGTATGAACTAAAAGCATTGACTTAATTTCCTTAATTGTTTATATGGCGTCTAGTGATCTGGTAACCAAAACATCCAACACAACCATTGGAACCAAAACCATTCAACACAAAATAAGGAGGATTATCCCTAAAATAAGTTTAAAGTAAAAGATTTTCAGTGAATATTTAAAGGAATAGTTAACCCAAAAATGGAAATTTGGTGAAAATGTTCTCACCCTCAGGCCATCCAAGATGTAGATGAGTTTGTTTCTGCAACAGATTTGGAGAAACGTAGTATTACATAATTTGCTCACCAATGGATGCTTTGCAGTGAATGGGTGCCGTCAGAATAAGAGTCCAAACATCTGATAAAAGCATCACAATAATCCACAAGTAATCCACACCACTCCAGTCCATCAGTTAATATCTTGAGAAGCCAAAAGTTGTGTTTGTAAAAAAACAAATCCACCATAAAGACGTTTTTAACTAAAATCCATAGCGCATAATAACACTTCCTCCAGCGAAAAGTCATCTGAAATCAGAAGTGAAATATGCACAGATCAGGCACCATTTACAAGCTAAAACAGGCCATAACACATACGTGGGTGGATTTTGATGTCAGAGGACAATAGAGGATGGACTTTTTCCACTGGAGGAAGCGTTATTATGGATTATGGACTCGTATTTTAGTTTAAAATGTCGTTGTGTGGATTATTGTGTTGTTTTTATCAGCTGTTTGGACTTTCATTCTGACGGCACCCATTCACTGCAGAGGATCCAATGGTGAGCAAGTGATGTAATGACACATTTCTACAAATCTGATGAAGAAACAACTCAACTGCAGCTTGGATTGCCTGAGAGTAAGTACATTTTCAGCACATTTTCATTTGTGGGTGAACTACTTCTTTAAATATTTAAAGTGATGTAACACAAATAATTCTTATTTTATAAACTTTTATCTAATTTTCTATCACTAAATTGTTTATAAAATCATAGAACTGACAAAAACACTGATTAAATACTAAATGCAAGTCGGTGTGAATAAAAGCCACTGTTAAACAACAAAAGTAGTCATTTAAAATATGAAAAAGCCATTTTGGAAGTATTTTTATTTTCTGAACAACTGCGTAATGAGTCAGATTAAGCATATAATGTTCTTACTAAGAGTTCGACAGTCTTTTGAAATAATATGAGAATAGTTTTTATTTTCCTCCTTTCCCCTTTAATTGGCAAGCCAGTTAAGTATCATGTTTCAGGAAATGTAATGGCGTATGTTATCACAGGCTCCAGCTGGAAACTGAACAGACTGAGCGCTGAGTCACATGACTTCTCTAAGAACAGAGAGCGTATTAGATCAGCTGAGAGAGAGAGCGAGAGCGAGCAGGAAAACGAAACCTAAGGCTGTGGCTCCTGCCAACGTTAATCATTCCACACAAACATTACATGCTCACTCTGTTGATATCAGGTCTTACAGCATGTTAAGCATTTCTAGCAGTCTCTGTTCAAACAGGTAGGATCAGATAATGTTTGCTGTGTTTTCTAGCGATGAGAGTAATGCTCTAGGTATTTGCACTTTAACTTTCAGTTTTGTTTCTTATGATGCAGTGCATATTTATAGTGAAGGGAGAGACTAGTATAAAACAACAGACAATAAATTAGTCATTTAGTTTGGACAGGCATTCACTGAGTACATACACAGGGTAAGACTTATGCTGTTATTTTAATATTCATTTTCAAATGTCTGTTAATCTGTTTAAATTATTTCCATTCTGTTTTCTTGGTATATTTCAAAAGGTTTATAGTAGTACTTTATTTTTTTATTTTTTTATTAACACTAGTTAACTACGAAAACATAACAAACAGCATTTATTAATAATAATTTCAACATTTTCTAATACATTTTTAAACCAAACGTTGTTAATGCACTGTACACTAAAAGAAAATTGTATTTCTGTCAACTGACATAAAGAATAATAAATGCTCATTGTTAGTTCATGTTAATGAATTATCTAATGTCAACAAATGTGACTTTACTGCAAAGTGTTGCCAGTTGTTTGGTCATAAATTATAATGTTGATGTTGCTGTTGAGGTGCATTAGTAATTAATGTAGTGTTTATGTGATTATTTTATGAAACTGCTTTTGAAAATGCATTGTTTTTCCTGATTAATTAGTACAATTTTGGTGACTACAATAAGGTTCATTAGTTAACATTAGTTAACCACATTACTTAACATGAAGAATAAACAATACTTCTACAGCGTTAATTAATCTTAATGTTAATTTCAGCATTTACTAATGCATCATTAAAGTCACAAGTTGTGTTTGTTCATATTAATTCATGAACTAACATGAACTTACAATGAATGACTGTATTTTTATTAACTAACGTTAACAAAGATGAATAAATACTGTAATGTATTGTTCATTGTTTGTTCATGTTAGTTAATGCATTAACTAATGTTAACAAATGACACCTTATTGTAGTGTTACCAAAATTTTAAACTTTGACTCCAATATACAATGTATTAGGCATTAATTATCATCTGAAGTCATTTTATGCTGTGTTTTAAGAATTGATTTTCAGCATTTAAGGGAAAAGCTTGATGCCAGTTATCATTTCCTTCTTTTTTTTTTTTTTTTTCTCGTAATCATTGCTGACTTTGTCTCTGAGGAAGTTGATATGCCATCTTATGAAGATAAATGCCAAATGATTATTTATTTAAGTCTAAACAAATTCTGCTCTGAATAATGTTGTACTGTTTTTACAGATGTAAATATGGATGACGCTCCTAAGAACGCAATTCGTAAGAAAGTTATTAAGTTATTGAAAAAGCATCCTGATGGAATTCCTCTTAATGAACTAAATGAGATCTTTGCTCAGAAGCATAAAAAGGCCCTTTTGCCGGCTGAACTAGGGTTCTCTTCAATCGAAACCTTTGTGGATTCTCTTAGCGAAGATCTGACAGTAGAAGATGGTGTGATCTTTCACAAGGAAAACATAGTTCTTACAGGTACTGAATTTACAGTTTGTGACTTTTAGATACGTTAATTCCATTAATGTAACTAAGAAATTACTGTTTTGTAAAAAACAGAAGTAGTGGATGTTTCTTTGTATAAAGATGTAGATTTATGTTTTAAAGAACATTATACAAGGAAACATTCCCTACTGTATTTAAATATGTGTTTACGCCTTTTTCCAGAGCACCCACTGCGTTTTTAAGTAGCAGATTAAAAGTAGTCTAATATTAACCAAAGAAGAATTATTGTAAATCACTTGTTATACTGTCAGGAAAGCCTACTTCCAATTCCTTATATTGTCGTAACAATGTTGTCACACATTTTTTTACAGGTGAAGACTTTGAGAAGAGATGCAGGGATGTTGTGAATCTGGTAAAGAACCACCAGGAAGGCATTCCTCTTTCACAATTAGCAGTAGTTTTTATTAGGGAATATGGGAGGCCTTTGAGAAAAAAAGAACTTGGGTTCTCATCATTAGCAGATTTCATTGACTCCCTCAACCAAGAGCTGTATGTAGAAAATAGCCAAATCTTCTACAGGATTGCCAAGCCTGAAGCTTCAACCCCTACAGGTAATGATTAGTTGCTAAGGTGGCAATACACTGTGTGCAGAATTATTAGGCATGTTGATATTCTGGTCATATTTTTTTTCCAAACACATTTTACCAATTCCAAACCACATCAGTCTTAATAACTACTGTTAATTTTGTGTTTAATCATTTATATGTGATATATAATTGTCCGTGAAGGCTGGAAGTGAAAAACTCCTTATATTCAGGTGTGCGGAATTATTAGGCATGTTTTCGTTTACAGCTAAAATGAGCCAAAAAAGAGATTTAACCCAGACTGAAAAGTCCAAATTATTAAATGCCCATGAGAAGAATGCAATACTAATGCATTACAAGAATTTGCAAAGTTAAGGCTTGACCATTGGACAGTGAAATGCTTGTTGAGTCTGCATGGTCAGAAAAAACAGGTGGAGAAGAAAAGATGCATGTTAACTGCAAAAGAATTAGGAATTAAGGTGAAGAATTAGGTGTGACACCATCAGGAACCGTTTCCAGTTCTCCAGCGCCATCATTTTCCAGAACTGCAACCTACCTGGAGTCTTCAGAAGTACAATGTGTCAGGTTCTCGGAGACTTTGCTTGGTAAAAAATCCTAAAAAATGCCCCTGACTTAATAAGAATAACAAGCTGACGTGTTGTGAAATACATGAAGACAGTTTTTTTATATGCTTTAGAGACAGATAAGTTGAGAGTGACTCTTGAAGGACAAGCATCACATCCTCTTGTACCTCTGATTCAAGAATTTATCTTCTAAAATCTGGCAGTAAGTTTTGGGAGTTCATTTTAGTCCATCTCTGCAAGTCAGACTTTTCAGGATAAGAGACTAAACATGAACTCCCAAAACTTACTGCCAGATTTTGGAAGATAAATTCTTGGAAGATAAATATCTGTCTCTAAAGCATATAAAAAAACTGTCTTCATGTATTTCACAACACGTCAGCTTGTTATTCTTATTAAGTAAGGGGCATTTTTTAGGATTTTTTACCAAGCAAAGTCTCTGAGAACCTGACACATTGCACTTCTGAAGACTCCAGGTAGGTTGCAGTTCTGGAAAATGGTGGCGCTGGAGACTAAACGGTTCCTGATGGTGTCACACCTAATTCTTCACCTTAATTCCTAATTCTTTTGCAGTTAACATGCATCTTTTCTTCTCCACCTGTTTTTTCTGACCATGCAGACTCAACAAGCATTTCTCTGTCCAATGGTCAAGCCTTAACTTTGCAAATTCTTGTAATGCATTAGTATTGCATTCTTCTCATGGGCATTTAATAATTTGGACTTTTCAGTCTGGGTTAAATATCTTTTTTGGCTCATTTTAGCTGTAAACGAAAACATGCCTAATAATCCTGCACACCTGAATATAAGGAGTTTTTCACTTCCAGCCTTCACGAACAATTATACATCACATATAAATGATTAAATACAAAATTAACAGTAGTTACTAAGACTGATGTGGTTTGGAATTGGTAAAATGTGTTTGGAAAAAAAATATGACCAGAATATCAACATGCCTAATAATTCTGCACACAGTGTATAGTAGTTCTTTCTCTCAATCTCATTTGGTTCTCATATGCATTTCTTATGCTCTTCTCAGCACCACCAGTGCACGTTGATAGCATTTTTAAAGACGTGGAGCTGGTTAAGGAACATCGAAGGATTGCCAAACCTGAAGCTTCAGCACCGTTAGGTAATGACTTTTTGCTTACGTGACAATATAATAGTTGTGTCATTCACTCTCATTTGGTTCTCATGCATTTCTTATGCTTTTCTCAGCATCACCCGTGCACGGTGATGGGGTTTTTAAAGACGTTGTGGAGCTGGTTAAGGAGCATCGCAGAGGCATTCCTATTAGGAAGCTGTCTATGTTCTTCAGTCAAAAGTATCGGCGTAACCTCACTGTGTCAGAGTTTGGTTTCAAAACAATCACCTCCTTCATTGATTCTCTGAGCGATGAGCTGTTGGTGGAAAAAGAGAAAATCTTCCACAAGAGTCACAGAGGAGCACCTGCAATCCCAACACCTGCGAACCCACCAGCAGTGAACAATGACTCAACACCTGCGAACCAAACAAGCCCTTTAGTTAGTTTTGGAGCTGACTTTGCTCAACGAGGTAATGAAATGACGCAAGAGGAATTGATGGACAAAGTTAAAGAGGTTATAAAAAAGTTTCCGGCTGCAAGCCATTCCATTGCTGAATTGCTGAATGGCTACTTCCTCATATTTGGGTCGGCATTACCATTAAAACTCTATATGTCATTGTATGACAGCCAAACAGCTAAACAATTTTCTTCCTCTTCTCCAGTTGTGAATAATAAACAAGCAGGGGCGAAGTGCCTTGAAAGTAAGAGAACATACTTTTTTAAAGTAAATACATTATTTCATGTTCTTAAATCTTAAAATCAACACACACTCTTATCCACTTTATTCTTGTAGCAGCACCACAGAAGACTGGTGAGGAAGCAAAGAAGGTTCAGCCCTTGCCCTATGTGGTAAATGATCAAGTGGTTCGGTCCAAGGCAGGATCCCCTTTGCTTCAGTTTCAAAGTTTAACCGCCCCAATCATGGCTACCCCTAGTAATCTGTCCGCTAGCGACTTCCCAGTTCTTGGTACCACACTGCCTAAAGCTGAGGAGAAGAAGCTGAAGGAGGGAAGGGGGCCTGTCTTCAATGAGTCCTACTACAGCCAAGTGAGGGAGGTCCATGGTGCTGACATGAGGGCTGCAGAAGCATTGCTGGAAGATGAAAACAATATTGGGAGACGGAGAAAGGCCATGAACGCACAGGATGTGAATTGTTTGGTAGAGGACGTCATGAGAGCCCTTGCAGCCGAAGGAGAGCATGTCACCATTGAGAGGGTCTGTGTCTTGTAAAATACCAAACCAGACCCGTTTTTTGCTCACTACAATGTCAAAATGTCTTATTTTATTTTGTGTTGTTGTGAAGGTGATAAGCAGAGTTTGTTCACTTCTGCAAGTATCCAGCTTGAAGGATATGAGTATCGACCCTCGTCGGCATCTGCCTGCAGTGCAGGACCTTCAGCGCACCGTCAAGGAGATCAAGATGTATATTGAGGTACAAGGTCTTAAACAACCTCCTGGTGTAGGTTTATGATCTGATTAACAGGTTTGGGATGGTGTCTTGACATCACACACTTGTGTTTCTTTCTAAATCAGTCAGTGGAGGCGGTGTCCTCCATATGCACGCTTTACGAATTGGGACAGGCTTTGGCCAACCTGAAGAACAAGAAGCGCTTTGAAGAACTCCATCTTGGCCCTCTCTGCAAGGTCCCTCTTATTCACAGAATGTTCAGAATAGATGCAAATACTAAAGATGATGATGTACATCAGATTGCAACTGTGGACATTCTTAGGGTGAGTCTGCTTGGCACAGGATGCATACTTGACCATTCTAGAATAAACCCAAGACAAGGAGTTCTTTCACTTTGATGTGACTCACTCTCACTTATTGAACAATATGGTTTACTTCTTGCTTTAGAGTCTCCGAATGTTCAGGAGAAAAAGCAAGACGCCCAGAATTGACCTTGCTGACTTCATGAAGGACCTTGCAGACCAGTACAGCTGTGAGTCGCCGTATGAACTTGGCATCAGAATCCAGAGTCTTGGGTTGCCTATTTCGGTAAGATTCTCCATTGTTGTTTACCCCCCCTCCCCATTTAATAAATATATCCCAAAACTCTGGAAGATGGACACCTGGGCAATGACCTAAAAGTGCCCAAGCAAACACCAAGGGTCAAGGGTAGCCAACCCTGCTTCTGAAGGAAAACCATTCTAAAGAGTTTAGTTCCAACTTTAATAAAATAGCTGAACCAGCTAATCAAGGTGGATTGCTTGAACATTACAGGTATGTGAGTTGGAGCAGGGTTAGACCTGAAGTCTGCAGGAAGGTAGGCCTTCAGGAACAGAATTGGCTACCCCTGCTTTAAGGGAAGTTACACAACTCCGCTTACCCCTTATCCACCGACACGGTTTATGTTCCTGTGCCGAGCCTGGCTTTCGGCCAGTTCTCAGTCAGACAAACTGGAGCCTACTGTGAACCGTCCATGAGTTTCCCTTGTAGTCCTATGTAGACAGGAAAGTGGGAGAGCAAGAGGGGGATGTGATCGGGAAAGGTCCCTAAGCTGGTATTCGAACTTGGGATGCCTGAAGCGCAGTGGCACTATATGTCAGCGCACTGCCCACAAGGCTATGCCGCCAGTTTTCTAGGTTGCCAGCATTAGCCATTGCTTGCCATATTACTTTATTTTTATTTTTTATTTTTCCCCCTTTGTGAGCTCTCTAGTTAGTCTTGGATCTCCGGTGAAGACCAAATGGACAGAAAAGTCCATGTTTCCTTCCTAGACCCCTGTTGAAAGAACTTGGAAAAACACAAAATGTCTGTTCAACTAGCCTTGTGGGCAACGTACCGACATATAGTGCCATTGCGCTTTGGGTGTCCCAAGTTCGAGTCCCTACTCACAGACCTTTCCCAATTCCACCCTGCCCCCTCTCTCAACAGTGGTCTATGAAGGAAACATGCACTCTTCTGTCCATTTGGTCTTCACCGGAGATCCAAGACTAACTAGAGAGCTCACAAAGGGAAAAAAAAAGTAATACAGCAACCAAAACTCAAATCCCGACCCCTACGTCACTAGTTTTGGGGTTCCAGTCCATCAGTTTTTTAGGGCCCAAGTTGAAGCAATCTTTCCAGCCCAGAGCCCTCTTTCCTTCTGTGCACATGCGTGGAACAGTTTGAAGATGAACACAGGCCAGGAACCCAAATCGGAACCAATGTAGGTGGAAAAGGGGTATCTGTGCCACTCACATACTCTGGTCTGAATTAATATGAACAGTAATGAGCAAAGTGCTGTTAAATTAAATGCCACAGAATGCCACTCAACCAGAACAAACTACTTTATAATTCCCAGCATGCTAAATCCAACAACCACATTGAACAGACTTTACTGCATTGTTTTCTTGTTTTCACATGCTGTGTTCTCAGACGCTGAATAAGGCATCTGCTACTGAGCACTGCCACATGGACAGGGCCAGAGAAGCCATTCAGAAGGAGATTCAGGAGGAGGTGGATGCCAAAATGTTTAAGATCAAGAAGAGCCTGCTGGATCCAGCCCAAGGACCTGTGATCTTCTCCCAGATTGGCAACTCTGAGCTCAGGAAAAAATATGCAAATATGACCGCCGCGGATGCCGTGATGGAAGTCTTCATCAATTCTGAAAGTGTCTTCAGTAAAAGCATGGCGAAGGTGAGCAACTTAGAGGCAAGGCTGGGAGGATCCTTACGTAGTCTGTTCAAAACAAGCTCAATCATTTGAAGAGTTTGCAGACTGGTTTTTCTTGTGGTTTGCAGACTGGTTTTTTGTATGTTTGATGAAGTGACTGCTCTTCATGGGTGGCAACTTGCTTAGTATGATCAGTAGTAATAAAGATGATGATAAGTAGCAGTGCTTGCTAAGGAAATCATCTCTATTATTACTGATCATACTTTGGGCAAGAGGTTTTTCCAAAACCCCTAACAGTGTTCTAGTACTTCAGACCAGACAAAACCAAACTGGAGTCTTGAGGTTTATTAAGGTTTAAGGTCAAAATGATTTGCAAATATGCTTTCCTTTGGGGTAATTGAAAACTGGTTTTGCGTCAGTGTCATGTGGACCTCCGCAGGGCACGATAGCACAGAGCACATTCTATGTCAAGACGAGTTGATTTTTTTTAAGAAAAATACCCTGAAAGAATGGCCTTGAATTTGAACTCAAGACAAAATCAAGATTCAGTCCAGTCTCAAGTCCTACAACACTGACACCTATTCTAAGTATTAAACATGAAGGTGCAAAGGTACAAAACTTGCAGCCACCCAAAGATCTAGATTTGCTTTGGCAAACACAGTTTTGGTGCTTTTTGTTTGGAGGAGCTTTTATGTCGGGAGAGTGCCAATGATGCTAAATATGTCCCTTGGTGGGCATAGGTATTTCTCTTTCTGAAACAAGGTTGGGTACCCATTTGTAATTATCCCTAAAGATATTCTTAAAGGAGTAGTTCACCTCACTTAGTCATTTACACCATGTGTCCACCAAATGATTACTTCCTGAGACTAGCTTGTGTTTTTAGTTGTTTAGTTGTCACTGTCACTTTTTGTCAACTATCCAATCATCGTGGAGGAGGGGTGGGACAAATATCACACCAACCAACAGTCACATCTTACTTGTACTATGACTGAACAACAATGGAGGAGAAATTAATATTGCTTGTTTCCAAGTAGGGGTGTTGTGATACACCAGATTTAATGACAATCGTAATATTTAAAAATGAAATATCGTTAAAGTGTTAATTGGAGGTGCCGTCTTATACCATGATAACTAGAAAAGCACAGTGTTATCGTAACGTTATCGGAATTGGCTGATAAAGGCTTAAAATGTCAACAGTGATTAGTCTCACTGTTTTGGATTGCCGCATTTAATTTGAGAATGCACGTACAGAATGACGGTCTGGTGTGCATTTAAAGGAGAAGTTTACTTCCAAAACAAAGATTCACATATAATGTACTCACCCCCTTGTCATCCAAGATGTTCATGCCTTTCTTTCGTAAAGAAATTATGTTTTTTGAGGAAAACATTTCAGCATTTTTCTCCATATAATGGACTGATATGGTGCCCCGATTTTGAACTTCCAAAATGCAGTTTACATGCGGCTTCAAACGATCCCAGATGTGGTTGTAAACCATCCCAGCCGAGAAAGAAGGGTCTTATCTAGGGATAATAAAATAAACAAATAAACGATCGGTTATTTTCATAAAAATTATACAATTTATATACCTTTTAATGTCAAATGCTCGTCTTGTTTTACTCAGCCTGGACTGTTTTGTTCCGGTTCATGACGGTTAGGGTATGTCGAAAAACTCCCATCTCATGTTCTCCCTCAACTTCGAAATCGCCCTTTATCGCTGCTTTACCTTTTTTGTTAAGGGTGTTTGATCTTCTTTGCATGTTCACTTTGCGAAGACTGTGTCGGTACTTCTGCAGTGATGTAGGATGAGTTTTAAATCATTTTTGAAGTTAAGGGAGAAAATACGATTGGAGTTTTTCGACATACCCTAACTGTCGTGTACTAAGACAGACGGAAAATGAGAAGTTGCGATTTTACGACTGAAAAAAGAAAGACATAAAATGAAAGTAAAATACGCAAATAACATTAAGATACTTGTGTGTCTGAATAAAAAAAAGCAGTAATTGATGTCATAAATTCATGAGTCTATAGCTTACATGAATGAAATCACAAACATGACACAAATGTATATGGATTTATTAATTAATATGTAATATATTTTTTCAAAAAGGTAAAAGATTTTTTTTTTTTTTTTTTTTACATAACTTTTGCTTTAGACTGCCTAGTAATATTAAATCCACAAAGAAAATGTTAAGGTTTCAACTGCATGTGTCTGAGCGAGAGAGGTATATCGGATATCGGCGGAAATCTTATATCATGCATCCATAACGAGAACCACGAAAAATAAAATGAAAAGAACACAGCAGAAAAACGTTTAGAAAATAATATAATTCCTGTCTCATTCGGTTATAAAAAGCCACATCAGTTCACAGAAGGAAGTTTTTTAAAAAAAAAAGTTGATAAAATAAAGGTGAATTTGACTGACAGGATTGTTTTCTGTTCTCCAAGACTTCTATAGATATTGCGATATAACGTTTTTGTGAATTCTTTTAGCCACGACAATCGTGTAGTGAAAAATCTGATATTGTGACAGCCCTGTTTCCAAATATTAATGTCTGTACCAAATAAAATTCCCAGACTATCAGCACTATTGATATGAAAAATAATGATGGGAGAAACATTGCATTGCAAATATTCGGTTTCGTTGGAATCAAAGTGTCTCAACTGAAAAACAACTACAACAATACAGAAACAAAAAAACAGTGCTGAGCTTCTAGGCAGTTTGAGATGAGCGCCCGTTGCATAACACAAGGAGAAATTTTTTGCTTGGTTTTTGCAATTACTGAAACTGGGACTAAAGCTTTCTGACGCTTTTGAACTTCTAAAAGTGTCTTAAAATTTTTGGGTGAGCTATTCCTTTAAACCAGGGGTGCTCAACCCTGGTCCTGGAGATCGACTTTCCTGCAGAGTTCAGCTCCAACCCTGTCCAAACACACCTGAACCAGCTAATTAGGATCTGAAGGAGCACTTGATAATTACAGACAGGTGTGTTTGGACAGGGTTGGAGCTGAACTCTGCAGGAAAGTCGATCTCCAGGACCAGGGTTGAGCACCCCTGCTTTAAACAGTGCCTCTCTTATTTCACGCTACATTCTTGGTAATTGCAGTGGTAATTCCTTCTAGCTGTTTAAGGATGTAAACGGATGTCAGATGAGAGTAGGAGAGAGATCAGCTGCTGTTTTTATTAATGTGATGTCATGCTCATCATCTGCTAATCCCACCCAGAAATGTCTCTCCCTATACTTGCATCATTAATACTGTTTTGTCGCAGTTTTGACTGACCTTTTCTCCTTCATTCACTTTAAGAAATTAGCATGTGATTGGGTCATTTCTGGTGCTAAACGTCCATGAATGTAATCATGCCGCTTGTGCTCTAGTTTGATTAATTGAATCTGACTGGGAACATTGAATGAGCGTTTCTAATTTATTAATTTGTGACTGTTGTTTCATAACTGTTCCGGAAGGAACTAACTGTGCTTTTTTTGTGTCCTCAGAATATTCAGATGTTCTTGTCATGTATAAACAGAGACAGGCTCGCTAGAGCCTTATTCCAGCTTGCTATATGCTGTGGCTCCTTGGACGCTCCTCAGGACCTGGTAGCAAAAGAAAAACCACAGAAAAAAGCGGAGATAAAGAAAAGTACAGAAGACAGAATCACAGAGATGCTTCCCACTGAAGGTGTCAGCTTTGAATTAATTAGTTATCTAAATCTCCACTTTTAGTTTTAGCACCATCCGCAGTAAGGGCAAAAGGACAATGTGATGCTATTTGCAGAAAGAAATTACAAGTGAAAAGGCGAAAAAAAAAAAAAAAAAAAAAAAAAAAAAAAAAAAGTGTATATATATATATATATATATATATATATATATATATATATATATAAAAACGTTAAATATTAAAAAAATAACTACAATTTTAAAAATGTAAATAAAATTATTACATTTAATTTTATACAAATATTTTTTCAGTTATTTTAAAAATGAAATTAAAATGAAATAATTTTATTTTTAAAATAACAAATGGTCCATATAGAGGCATTGTTTTAACTAGAAAAAATGTTAAACAAAAAATAATGAAAATTAAAAATTAAAACAAAATCATTAAATTGATTTTTTTTTTTTAAAAAAACAAAAGGTTTATAGAGAGAGGGATTATTTTAATAAAAAAATGTACATATAAAAATATAACAAAAATGTAAATATAAAGTTAAAATTATTAAAACTAACTTTAAAATTTTTTTTTTAATTATTGTAAATTAAATTAAATTCGAATAATTTGATTTTTTTTTTTAAGAACAAAAGGTCGATAGAGATATTGTTTTAACTAGAAAGAAATGTTAAAATAAATTAAAATCCAAAATTAAAATAAAATTCAATTGAATTTTTTAGAACAAAAGGTTCATAGAGAGATTATTTTAACAAAAATTATATATAAAAATCTAGCAAAAATTTAAATATAAAGGTAGAATTATTAAATGAGCTTTTACATTAAAAAAAACATTAACAAAAAAATAATAATAATAATTTTAAAAATTACAATTAAATTTTTAATGTATTTGTTTTTACTTTTTTTTTTTTTGTTAATATGTTAAAAAATGCATTTATTCTGTCCCAGGAATCAAAACTTTTTGTAATAGTGTAGGATTTTTAGTCCTCTTTATTTGGGGGCTTTTCTTAGCAGTTTTTGTTGATATACCTGGTTAAATTGTAGTTAATGTGATTTAATTAGCATATTATAAAAAATAATTCTATAAAATTTTAATCAACTGACAGTAAATTTAACATCTCAGTTAATTTTGTTCTGGTGTGTGTAAATGTATATTTTGTCCTATTAAGATGTTTTACTATGAAGTATTTCACACTTTATCCATACACATTACTGCCTGTTGTGTAAAAGTTCATCTCTAAGCTGTTCTCATGTGGTCTTTTTTTTTTTTTTTTTTTTTTTTTTGTGTAGCTGACATGAAGAGCTATTTTCAGGAGTGTGTCACTAATTTCAAGAGCACACCTACACTGGCCCACCTTCGCACACTGGAAAAGAGGATCGCGGAGAACTTCAAGTTCAAAGACTTCAGCCAGCTGCAGCAAGGAACCTTCCTTGATTTCATTATCAAAAACAAAAAGGTGCGTGTTTCTACTTTTATGAGGTTTCTCATGGCGTGTCGGTCATAGCTTAACGGCTCTCGCTCTTGGCGCAGGTCCTGCAGGAGGCAGCAGGGGGCGCCGTCTCCATCGACGGCCAGGATCCTGGAGTGAACGGCTTCAGGCCGTGCAGACAAGATGTGTTTGAGTTCATCAAGCAGTGTGGAGAGGGAGACGACAGCAGAGTGAGTTTTGCTCCAAGCTTGTCTGTGCATGTTACGTGTCAAAAGATCTTTGCACGGTGCGGCAGATCACGGCTCTGATTAATATGTTTCATGACAGAAACATCCCGCACAGATGAACATGATCAAAACTTTGCTGTTGCACACAATCTCCTCCATGCCTTCTGTCATCTTCTTTTATTTATTTTTGTCTCAGTATTTCATATGTCAGGCTTTACAGGGTTAAATGAGTTCATTGCAACAAAAGTACAGTTACAGTACATATGGGAATGAAACATGCTTTTGTTGTGGATCAGCTGCCATTCATTGAAGCCGCTTTGAGGAATCATTACCGGATCAGGGACAGCCGAGAGCTCGGTCATGGGCCCCTCAGTTGTCTTGTGAACTACACGCAGAAGCAAAAAGAACTAAGTGGGGACGATGTCACTAGTGTCGTGCGCTACGAGTGTCCTCTGCTGCCCATGGGTTCAGGGTGAGATGATTAAAACCTCTATTTTTCTTGAAATACTCATCTGTCTCACTGCAGAACTTTATGAGCTGTAAAATTAGATCTAACCAAGACTATACAATATACAGTCATGGCCAAAAATATTGGCGCCCTTGCATTAAAAAACAGAGAAGAAATGTCAAATCTGATACAATTCCACACAGAACCCAAAAAATGCACTGGACAGAATTATTGGCACCCTTAACTTAATATTTGGTAGCACCCCCCTTTGGAAAAAATAATTGAAATCAACCGCTTCCTATAGCCATGAATGAGTTTCTTACACATATCTACTGGAATTTTGGACCACTCTTCTTTTGCAAACTGCTCCAGGTCATTCAGATTTGAAGGATGCCTCCTCCCAACTGCTGTTTTGAGATCTCTCCACAGGTGTTCTATGGGATTCAGATCTGGACTCATTGCTGGCCATTTTAGAACTTAGAATTTTAGAATTCACACAGTCAAGGCATCCAATGCCAGGAGCAGCAAAGCAACCCCAGTTTGACTGTAGGGACTGTGCTTTTTCTGTAAACAGTGCCATGATGTCCTTTACCAAACAGCTCTACTTTTGTCTCATCTGTCCACAGTACATTCTCCCAGAAGGATTGTGATTTTGTCACATAAGTTTTGGCAAACTCCAGTCTTGCTTTTTTGTGCCTTTGTGTCAGCAGTGGTGTCCTCCTGGGTCTCCTACCATAGTGTCCCTTTTCGATTGTCTATGTATTTCAACAATTTTTTCTCTAAAATCTACAGACAACTCCTTTTTTAACTGGTTGCAAGTGTGATTACTATATTGCCCACACCTGTTACTTGCCAAAGGTGTGTCTAAATACAAATTACAGGAGCATCACATGCTTGAAAAGCAATTATTCCTTATAATTTTGACAAGGTGCCAATAATTTTGTCCAGTCCATTTTTGAGTTCTGTGTGAAATTTTAAGTTTGACTTTTCTTCTGCTTTTTTTTGTGTTGTTGCAGTGCAAACAAAAACAATAAGCATGTGAATACCAAAACAATGAATGTACCACTGTTTAAATGTTTTCCACATTTTAGAGTAATAGCAAAGTTATCAGTATGTTATATAATATTGTATAAAGTATATTACAATAGAAAACAGTTAGTTTAAATTTTAATAATATTTCACAGTTTTTACTGTATTCTTTGATCAAATAAATGCAGCCATGGTGAGCAGAAGAGACTTCAAAAACATTTAAAAAAATCTTTCGGACTCCAAACATTTGAATGGTGGTGCATGCTATATTGTTGCCTTTTCTTACTAGTCAAAAATGTTAAGTATAAAAATAAAACAAATAAAATGTTAAAAAAAAATAATATATTTTTTAAAAATATATTGTTTAACTGAGGTTCTTAAATGTGATGTTAATGGAAAAAAAAAAAAAAAGTTAAATTAAGGCATTTAACCTGCCACCTAAATAGAGACTTTTTGTAATAATGTGGTATTTTATTTGGTTATCTTCATTAGGGGGCATTTCTTAGCATATTGTGATATACTGTGTGTGATTAATTGTAGTTAATGTGATTAATTAATAAGCAGAATAAACTTCTGGTCAAAAATGTTAAATTTAAAAAATAAATTAAAAATTAAAATATTTGAAAAATAAAACCGTAAAATAATTCAAATAAAATTATTACAATTACAATGAATTAATTAATTATTTTTTTAACTAGGGCTATCAATATAATACATTCATTTAATACATTTTATTTAAAACAATTTGTGCAAATTTAAGCTGACAACTGAATAGAAACCTTTTGCAATAATGTAGGACTTTATTTAATATATTTTATTTCAGAGCTAATCTTAGCAGTTTTTGATGTATGTGATTTTAATTGCAGTTTTAATTTAATTGCAATTAATTAATTATGAGAAATAACGGCAATAAACTTCTTTCAAAAGCATTTTATACTCCAACCATTTAACAGTACTTGTGTACATGTGTATATAGTCTATATAGAGTATTAAGTGTAAAAATGTTAAATATAAAGATAAAAATGCTAAATATAAATTAACATTTTTCAAATTAAAATATTTAAAAAATAAAATATTTTCAGAATTAAATTACGTTTATTAAAAAATATATATATATATATATATATATATATATATAATAATGTATATATATATATTTTAAACTAACTAAAAATTCTGTTATGTTTCTTAACCTTTGGTTTGTAGCGTAGCTTGAGAAATGATTAACACACACAGGTTGTTTGACTGGAGACTCGTGATTGTGTGTGTGTTTGTTCTCAGGGAGTGTGTGGTGGATTCCGTGGGTTTGCTGGGCGAGGTGAGCCAAGATCAAGCGCGGGCGAGTTTGCTGTCGGCTCCTCTGCTGCAGGATCTGGAGGAATGGAGTCAGTGGGAGCTGGTGTTTCAGCCCAACCACGGCCCTCTCAAGGACTTCATCGACAAGTACTGTGGTGCGTCACCCTTAGCATTAACTTTTCATAAGCAAATGAAAATTCACTGCTGTGAACTAACCAGCACACAGAATATGAAAAAAACTATTAAAAGCTTGTCTACAACAGGCCTAAACCACTCCACTAAAGACTCCCAGAAAATATCCTTTTTTGTCAGCATCACACAGCCCTGCTGTGAGAGGAAATCTCTGGCGGTTTCTCACTGCACTCTTTATGTGTCCAGGCAAGACAGAGCTCCTGGCTCTCGAGGTTTCTCCCGGCGTCCTGCTTCGGGTCACCGCTGATACGGGTGAGAAACACTTCTCAGAGGCGGCACAGGCTCTGGACCCTGTCGGCACCGCCGGACACTTGGTCTCTATCGTCGTGGCTAATGGGATACCGAACACGCCCACAGCACTCCTGGCCAATCACATGGAGAGCGCACTGAATGTAGCAGTCGCACAGGAAGGTAGGAGGTTTTCTTCTCACACCGCAGGTGTCAGCACACTTCGTCATGCTTTACTCACTGTCCATCACACTTTGTACTGAACTGGTTTGTTTATCTGACTTTGCTCCGTTTATAAACGGATGAAACAAAAGATCATATCGCTCCTACAGGGTTTCCACAGCTCCTTAAAAAGTTTTAAATTCAGGGGTTTTGTTGATCTTAAGGGGATAGTTCACCCAAAAATGAAAATTAGATGTTTATCTGCTTACCCCCTGGGCATCCAAGATGTAGGTGACTTTGTTTCTTCAGTAGATCACAAACAAAGATTTTTAACTCAAACCGTTGCAGTCTGTCAGTCATATAATGGCAGTCAATGGCTACCAAATCTTTAGGAGTAAAAAAAAACATACACAAACAAAACCAAATTAAACCCTGAGACTCATGACGATACACTGATGTCCTAAGACATGAAACGATCGGTTTGTGCGAGAAACTGAACAGTATTTATATCATTTTTTACCTTTGATTAACCACTATGTCCTACTGTCCTAAGTGCATGCACAGCATTTGGCACGTAAAGTGTACGCGCCCTGGCGTAGTATACGCAAGTGTAACACAATCCTGCATGAGTTCGTGCAAGAAAACGTAATCTTTTAGCTTTAAATCGGATTGAACAATCAGGGTAAACGCAAGTAAATACCATTTTGAATAGCCGTCATACTCGCAATCTCTGTCCACTGTGTAAACAATGAGTGACGTGTAAGCGCAGATCGCTTCCGGCGCTTGTGTATACTACGCGAGAGTGCATCCACGTCACGCGTCAGATGCTGTGCAAGCGCTCAGGACAGTTTCTTACACAAACTGATCGTTTCGTGTCTTAGGACATCAGTGTATCGTCACGAGTCGCAGGGTTTAATTTGGTTTTGTTTGTGTATGTTTTTTCATTTACTCTCAAAGATTTGGTAACCATTGACTGCCATTATATGACTGACAGACTGCAACAGTTTGAGTTAAAAATCTTTGTTTGTGTTCTAATGAAGAAACAAAGTCACCTACATCCAATTTTCATTTTTGGGGGAACTATCCCTTTAAAGGTTTAGTTCACCCAAAACTCACCACCCACCCGTAAGACCTTCGTTCTTCTTCGAAACACAAATTAAGATGTTTTTGAGGAAATCTTTCTGACCTTTCATGGACAGCAAGGGTCCATTGACATTCAAGGCCCAGAAAGGTCCCAAGAACATCGACAAAATAGTCTGTGTGACAACCGTAATTTTATGAAGTGTGCAAAACGACGTTCATCAATTCTTCATCCATATTGGAGAGTACCACTGATGGACTATTTTAACGATGTTCTTGGTATCTTTCTGAACTTTGGAGCTCTTGTATTTATTCAAACATATCTTGTATATAATAATTTGTTTTCCTAAGATGAGCGATGGTCTTACGGGTTCCTGACGACATGAGGGTGAGTAATTATTCACAGAATTTAAATTTTTTGGTGAACTAACCTTTTAAGTCTTAATTCGTCCTTCATCGCGTTAAGGCCTTAAATAAAATGTTGCGTACACTGCAAAAAATGTATATCTTTGTCAGTGTTTTTGTCTTGCTTTCCAGTACAAATTTATAAACGTCAAGATACATTTACTTATGATACAAAATTGAAGTCTTTTTTTTTTGAGAAATTGAACATAATTGAGTGAGTTTATCTTTAAAAAAAAAAAAATCAAAAGTATGAAATATGATAACTTGATTTCCCTTTAAATCTGAGCTGATATTTAACCTTTTATTCTTATTTAAATTCGCTTCATTCTAATACCTTTTTTAGAAAACAAGACTTATGTCATTTTTGCATCTATCTTAATTTAAGAAGAAAAGCTGCATTTTTGTGTGTGTAAAATTAATTAAAAAGCAGTGGAGATTGGTAATGTTGCTAAAACAACTCATTTTGTATTGACATTGTGTTCTGTTAATTTAAAATTGTTTCCTTAAATTTTCTTTAAAAAAGGTCTTAAAGTCTTCATTTTGTTTTTATAGTCTCTGCAGGAAGCTTGCCCTAATTAATGAATGTTAATCTTACGTTTGAAACAGAAATAAAGCTTGGGGAGGACGGATACTCGTACAGCGGTGTGGCTCGGTTTGTGCTCGAATGTATTACGCTGATGCCTACGAGAATCTGCAAGGAACTCCTGCAGCAGGTACTGAACCGAATGAATGTGTCTTCAGATCCCCCTCATTAAACGCTGAAGGCAGCAGCTTTCATCAGACTAACAGCTTGTGTGGGAGAGATCAGTAGTGTTAGTCAAATAGTAATGGGCAAGGATCATTTTCCCATCATTACTGTGACACTATAGGAAAGTTTTGCTGTTGAATCTGAGATGTGGGTGGGTACCAGAGGCTCTCAATGCGAAATAAAGGCCTGTATCTAGGTTGTTGTCATGACGACCGTTACCGAGTGTCATTCTTCGGGGGTTAGAGGTTCACGATCCTGTCACATCATTAGTGTCGAACGCCTCTGGTGTGGCTGCTTCATTCCTGTTATGACACAAATATGTTCGTGAAGACCAGAGGAAGGTCGCATCTTGCTTTCCCTGCTGGATATTTACTTGATTATTAGTGATAAACTCAATTATCACACAGGCCATTTAATCAGCTGATATGTTTTTGAGATCAGTGGGTATTTATGAATGGATGAGTCTTGTCTGAAGCTGCTATATGTGCACACCTGAATACATCAAATTTTAAGTTGTTTGGCTATAAATGACCTAAAGTGGCTAATCAAATCATAAAAAAGAGATGTATTTATAATTTTCAGGTTAAAAATGATAATTGTGTTTTAAAAATAAAATAAAAATGTGTAATTTAAAAAACTAAAAAAATAAAATAATAAATTAATAAATGGAGATTATATATATATATATATATATATATATATATATATATATATATATATATATATAACTATTTTAAAATGTGTATTTTAAAACATTTTTCAGATGCCTTATATTTTATATTTATAAAACGTTATTTTTAGAAAAAATTTTAAATTTCTGTTTTCTCATTTTTTTAGGCAATTTCAGAGTGAATATTGATAAAAGTTATTATATTTAATCTGAATATTTTCACACATCTCTTTTGCCATCATTGTTTTTTTTGTTTTTTTTTTATTGTAGAAATTTATATTTTATTTTTATTTATTCAAATGTCTGTTTTCTAATTTTTAAGACAAATTTTTGAGTAAATATTAATAAAAGTAATTATTTTAAAATATTATATTATAAAAAGTCTATTTTCAAATTTTTAGAGTAAATATTGATAAAAGTTATTTATTCTTACTTGCTGTTGATTTTTATGATTATGATTTTTTTTTTTTTTTTTTTTTTTGTAGAAATGTATTTTTTACTTTTAAAATGTTATTTTTATTTTTCAAATGTCTGTTTTCTAATTTCTTAGACAAATTTTTGATATTAATAAAAGTAATTGTTTTTTATCAGATTTTTTTGCCCATCTAATTTGCTGACATTGAACATTTTCTTTTAAATTTCTATTTTTTAAATGTTGTTTTTTTATATATATATATATATATATATATATATATATATATATATATATATATATATATATATATATATATATATATAATATTTTTTTATTTATTTATTTATTTATTTATTTATTTATTTTTATTATATTTTTTTTGTACATCTCATTTGCTGTCATTATATTGTATGCGTTTTCATTATATCAGGCCATTATAAACGCCCATATTGGCGGAGCACTTATGAAGATATGTGTCTGTCATCTGAGCTTCACCGCAGCAGCATTGGGATGTGTGTGTTTTATGCTTTGGTGTTTCTGACAATGCTGTGCAGGTGTTTTTGGAGCCGCTGTCAAAAGTGCTCGGTCAGGCCAGATCTAAAACCCTCTTGCTGGACGCTGCACGTTCACACACGCGCTACCTGAACAAACTGCATCAGATGGGGCTCCTGCTGGGAATCACTGAGTGGAGGAGCCACTTCAACGACAAACTAGTTCTGAAAGCTTTTCCTCAAGTGCCTTCAGAGATCAAGAAGGTTTGGATTCCCTTCTAGTTTGTTTGATCAGAACCCTGTTTCGAACTGGATTTTGAAAGCCCCAAAATTGGGCTTTTGCTAACTTGTATGATTTTAAACGTTTCCAAGTGAGACTGCTCAAGTGATACTCTGCAGATCATGCAAAAGCAGTGCAGCATGGCTATATATGTTTTTT